>NW_024354500.1:29566573-30166573 GCF_902729225.1 Pteropus medius
AAGAATCCTTTAGCTTTATTGTTCGAACAACTTTCTCAAATGGTTCTAAATATCTCTAGTTCTGGATTTGAACTAGGTGGGATTAATACACACTATTAGATCACAGTGGCTCAGTTTTATTGTATTCTCACTTTAGAATATCAGACTTACTATTATCAGTATATGGTACATTCATTACTGAAAGACAGTGGAGGAGGAGTTTAATAACTGCAAGTCAAAGATATGGAATCCTAATCTGGAAGCTACACATTTTTTTCCACATTTCTTTATAAATCTCTTCAATATAGAGAAAAATGTAAAATGGAAATTATAGCTATAAATTGTTACCATTTAGAATTATTTTATGAATTATTTTAAAATGCTCATTTAACCAAACAATATTTATTGGCTACCTTCTGTGCAATAGCCTCTCTGCTATTAGGTATAATAGACAATAAAGAAACAGGATAAACCACCATCCTTTACTCCAGTGGTCCCCAACCTTTTTGGCACCAGGGACCGATGCTCCTGTAAGAATCTAATCCCTGATGATCTGAGGTGGAGCTGAGGCCACGGTGATGCTAGTGCTGAGGAGCAGCTGCAAATACAGATGAAGCTTCATTCGCTTGCCAACTGCTCACCGCCTGCTATGCTGCCTGGTTTATAACAGGCCAGAGACAGATACTTGTCTGCAGCCCAGGGGTTCTAGACACCTGCTTTAGTCAGTAATTTTTTCTATCAAATAAAATGTAGAAATTATGTAAAATTGCTTAAGCAATAAGTCAAGTTATTTTCACCTAGGTTACACATTTAAGTTATACTGACAAATTTTTTAAAAATTTGTATAAATTACAAAAAGAATAAACTTATGATTACATATTTCTACTAAACACTTTCAAATTAAGTAAAACTTTTTATAATAAATGTTCCAGTTTTATTGAGATATTATTGACATACATCAGTGTATAAATTTAAGATGTACAGTATTGATTTCACTTACATACACTATAAAATTATTACAAAAATAAGCTTAATTAGCATCTATCATGTCATATAGATACATTAAAAAGAAAATGAAAAAGACAATTTTTTTGTGATGAGAACTCTTAGGATTTATTCTCAACAACTTTCATACACACACATAGCAGTGTAACTATAGTTGTCATGTTGTACATTACATTCCCAGTACTTATAATTGGAAATTTGTATCTTTGACCACCTTTCTCCAATTCTCACCCCTCCACCTACATCTCTAATAACCCAAACTTTCAAGTCTTTTTCTAGGAATTTGGTGAAGTATTGTTGTTTGTTTGTTCAGATCCCATAGATAAGTAAGGTCATTCAGTGTTTGTCTTTCTCTGACTTATTTGACTTAGCATAATACCATATTGTCACAGATGTCAGGATGACTCATTTTTTATGGATACATAATATTCTATTGAATATATATATCTATTTAGAATATATATATATATATATATATATTGAATATACACACACAAACCCCACACTTTTTTTATTATCTATTAATGAACACACTTGTTTTTTCCATGTCCTAGCTATTGTAAATGCTACTGCTGTAAGTATAGGAAATGCAGGTATCTCTGAGATAGTGTTTTCCTTTCCTTTGAATATATTCCCAGAAATGGAAATGCTGAATTATATGGTAGTTATAGTTTTTTTAAATTTTTGAGGATCCTCCATGCTGTTTTTCATAGTAGCTGTACCACTTTACAATCCTACCAACAGTGCACAAAGTTTCTTTTTTCTCCACATCCTTACCAACATGTACCATCCCTTATCTTTTAGATAATGGCCATTCTAACAGGCATAGGCGTGATGCCATTACAGTTTTGATTTGTCTTTCCCTAATGATTAGTGATATTGAGCATCTTTTCATGTACCTGTTGGCTAGTCATATATTGACTTTGGAAAATGTCTAGTCAGGTCTTTTGTCCATTTTAAAATTATTATGGTGTTTTTTTTTTTGTTTTTTTGTTTTTTTGTTTTTTTGTTTTTTGCCATGTGTTCTTTATATATATTTGGATATTAATGTCTTATCAGATATAGGGTTTGCAAATACGTTTTTCCCATTACATAGTTTGTATTTATCATTCTTTTTGTTATTGAGAATTTTTTTAGTTGGATGTAGTCCCACTTGTTTACTTTTTATTTTGTTGCTTGTGCTTTAGGTGCCATATCCAAAATATTATTTCTGAGACCCAAATCAAGGAGCTTTTTTCTTAGGTTTTCACCCAGGAGATTCATGATTTCAGATCTTATATAAGTCTTTACTCCATTATGGTTAATTTTTGTGATTAATGTAATACAGGGGCCTAATTTAATTCTTTTACGTACATGTGAATATCCAGGTTCCTCAGCAACATTTATTGAAGAAATGTCTTTTCTCCGTTGAATATTCTTGGCTCCCTTTCAAATATTAGTATATGCTTTGTTTATTTCTGGGCTCTCAATCTGCTCCATTATTTATGTGTCTGTTTTTATGCCAATATTGTACTGTTTTTGATTATTGTAGCTTTGTAGTGTAGTTTGAAATCAGGAAGTGTGATGCCTCCCATTTTATTCTTTCTCAGGATTATGTTGGTTATTCTTAGTCTGTTGTGGTGCCATATAAATTTTAGAATGGTTTTTTCTACTTTTGTCAAAAATGCCATTGGAATCTTGATAGGTATTCCATTGAATCTACAGATGATTGGGGGTACTATGGACATTTTTAACAATATTAGTTCTTTGAATTCATGAGCACAGAATACCTCTCTGTTATTTGTCTCTTCTTTAATTTCATCAATATCTTGTAGTTTGCATAGTAGAGATCTTTATTCTCCTTGGTTAAGTGTATTCGTAAGTATTTTATTATTTTTTGATGCTACTGTAAATGGGGTTATTTTCTTATTTCTTTTTCAAATAATTTGTTGTTAGTGAATAGTTGCTCTACTGATTTTTGTATTTTAATTTTGTATCCTGAAACTTTACTGAATTCATTGATTAGATGAATTAAATTAATTCGACTAATAACAAAAAGGTTGGAGACTGTTGGTTAGTCTGTATGCTCTTGTAGTTCACTAAACTTCTTTAAGAAGATTATTCTAAATTCTTTATGTGACATTTCATAGATCTCCATTTCTTTAGGATCAGTTATTAGTTTTATTAATTCCCTTTGGTGATGTCAAATTTACCTGATTTTGAATGATCCTCGATTCCTTATATTGGTATCTGTGCATTTGAGTACATGGTCTTCATTTCCAGACATTGCAGGTTCACTTTGGCAGAGACAGTTTTTCACCAGTCAGCTTAGATTGGGTTTCTGGATATATCTGCTGGTAATGTCCTTGGGCAGGTGTGGCCAATATTTTTATTTCTTTTCTGTATAGAACAC
The DNA here is from genome assembly GCF_902729225.1 of Pteropus medius. Classification (NCBI taxonomy): domain Eukaryota; kingdom Metazoa; phylum Chordata; class Mammalia; order Chiroptera; family Pteropodidae; genus Pteropus; species Pteropus medius. Next base: position 29,569,950 of record NW_024354500.1, read on the forward strand.
TACTGATTTTTGCATGTTAATGCAAAAAAGGTATCTTGAAACTTTTCTGAATTTGTTGACTAGATCTGTTTTTTGGTAGTCTTTAGGATTTTCGATATGCAAAATCATGTCAACTGCAAATAGAGACAGTTTTACTTCTTTTTCAATTCTGATGTTTTTTGTTTTCTTGCCTGATTGCTCTGGCAAGACTTCCAGTGCTAAATACAGAGTGGTGAGAGTGGGCACCCTCATCCTATTCTTGACCTTAGAGGAAAAGCTTTCAATCTTTCTCCATTATGATGTTAGCTGTGGGCTTCTCATATATAGTCTTGATTATGTTGAGGTAACATTCCTTTTATCCCTAAGTTGTTTTTTTTTTTTTTTCCAGCATCAGATGTTGAATTTTATGAAATGCTTCTTCTGTACCTATTATGATCATATGATTCTTTTTTATTGTATTAATATGATGTATAGTATTGATTGATTTGCAGATATTGAACAATCAGCTTCCCATAAGTCCTACTTGATCATGGAGAATGGCCCTTTTATGTGCCATTGAAACTGATTTGCTACCACTTTATCACTATCAAAATAATGCTGACCTTGTAAAATAAGTTTGAAAGTGTACCTTCCTTGTTGATTTTTTGAAGAGTTTGAGAACGATTGGCATTGATTTTTCTTTAAATTAAAATTCGCCAATGAAGCTATCTGGTCCTTGGGTATTCTGATGGAAAATTTTTGACTACTGATTCAATCGCCTTACTAGTAATTGGTTTATTCAAACTTCCTATTTCTTTCTGATTCCATCTTATTCATATATGTGTTTCTAAGACTTTTTTTCATTTCTTCTAGGTTGTCCAGTTTGTTGGCATATATTTGTTCATAGTAGTTCATAGTAGCTTTCTCTGATAGTTTGTGTCTCTGTGGTAATGTCTCCTTTTTAATTTATAATTTTGTATCCTCTCTCTTGTCTTTGGTTAGTCTAACTAAAGGTTAGTCTTTTGTTTTTATCTTTTCAGAGAACCAGATTTTACTCTCATTGATCTTTTTTTATTGTTTTACTGTTTTTTTTTTATCATTTATTTTTGTTCTAGTCTTTATTTCTTTCCTTCTGCTAAATTAGACTCAATTCCCTCCTCTTTTTCTACTTCCTTAAGGAGCGAAGTTAGGTTTTTGGGGTTTTTGGATCTTTCTTACTTCTTAATGTAGGCATATATTGCTATGAACTCCCCTCTTTGAACTGCTTTTGCTACATCTCATAAGTTATTTGTATGCTGTGATTTCATTTTCATTTGTCTCAAGATACTTTCTCATTTCTCCTTTAATATCTTCATTGATCCAGTGATTTTCTAGAAGAGTGTTAATTTCCATGTATTTGTGAATTTTCCAGTTTTCCTGTTATTGATTACCAGTTTTATAGCATTGTGGTCAGAGAAGATGCTTGGTATTATTTCAAAATCTTGTATTGGCTTAGATTTGTTTTCTGGCCTGAAATATGGTATCTTAGAAAATGTTCCATGTGCATTGGAGAAGAATGTGTATTTTGCTGTCATTGGATAGAATATACTGTATATGTCTCATTGGTTCATTTGGTCTATAGTGTTTTCAGATCCTCTTTCTCCTTATTGATTCATCATCTGGATGATCTATCTGTTGAAGTGAGGTGTTAAAGTCCCCTAATATTTTTTCTCCTTTAGCTCTGTTAGTTTTTGCTTTATATATTTAGGTACTCTGATGTTGGGCACATACATATTTACAATTGTTATATCTTATTAATGGATTTAATCCTTTATTATTAAATAATGACCTTATTTGTCTCTTTTTTTTTTTTTTTTTGGTTACCATTTGCTTGAAATATATTAAGCCTTTTACTTTCAGGCTATGTGTATTTTTAAAGCTCAAGTGAGTCCTTTATAAGCAGATAATCATTAATTTTTTTTAAATCCATTTATCCATGTAGTGACTTCGTTTGGAGAATTTAATATGTTTATATTTAAAGTAATTATTGGTTAAGTAAGAAATTACTATTAGCATTTTGTTGATTTTTTTTTTTTGGTTGTTTTGTAGATCTGTTCGTTGTTTCTTATTATCTTTCCTTTGTATTTTGATGTCTTGTGGTATCAGTATACTTTGTAGTCTTTGTCTTGTTCTCTTGTTTAGTTACTACAGATTTTTCCCTTGTAGATACAAGGATTTTATAAATTATCTTAAAATTATAATAATCTATTTTAACTGATAATAATAGCATCAATAGAATTCCTACATTTTACCTTTTTTACTTCTTCCCCTCACATTTTAGGTTATTGATGTAACGATATTCGTATATTTCATATTGTGTAACTAATAACAGATTATTGTGGTTACGAATATTTTTACTGCATTTGTTTTTTAACTTTTAATCTAGAGTTGCAAGTCAATTACACTTCACTATTACCATATTATAAAATCTAACTTTGGCTATCTATTTGCCATTATCTGTGACTTTTACTTTTCTTATTATTGTTAGTTTCCTATTACTTTCACTTAAAGAACCCCCTTTAGCATTTCTTACAAGGCAGTTCTAGTAGTAGTGAGCTCCCTCAACATTTGTTTGGGAAAGTCTTTATTCCTTTTTCATCTCTGAAGGACAGCCTCACTAGGTATATACTACCATCTTGTTTTTCTTAGTGGTTAGAACTATTTACATTCCCACCAGCAATATATAAAAGTTTGCTTTTCACTATATCTTTCCCAGTACCTGCTATGTCTTGTCTTCTTAATGATAGCCATTTTAACAGGTACAAGGTGATATCTTCTGTTTATTTGCATTTTCTTTATGATTAGTGATTTGAGCATCTTTTCAATGTCTATTGGTCATTTTGATGTCCTCTTTGGAAAAATATTTGTTTAGTTCTTTTTTTCATTTTTAATACGATCGCTTTTTGTTATTAAGTTGATTGAGTTATTTACATAGTTTGGATATGAATCCTTTAACTGGTATGGTTTGCAAACATTTTCTCCCATTCTTGTATGTTGTCTTTGCATGGTTTTTTATTTTGCTGTGCAGAAAATTTTGAGTTTGATGTATTTCTTTTGATTTTTGTTTTTTGTTGTTCATGCTTTTAATGACATACTTTTTAAAAAAAAATCATTGCCAAGACCAATATTGTTGAGCTTTTTCCCTATCTTTTTTCCTATTGGTTTTATGGTATCAGGTTTTATGTTTAAATCTTTGATCTATTTTGAGTTAATTTTTGTGAGTGGAGATAGAGGTTCAATTTTTGTTCTGCATGTGTTTTTTAGTTTTCTCAGTACCATTTGTTGAAGAGACTCTTCTTTCTCCATTGGGTATTCTTGGCTCCCTTGTCTAATATTTGTTGTCATATATGCTAGGAATTAATTCTAGGCTCTCTATTCCGTTCCCTTGGTTGTTGTCTCTTTTTGTGCCAGTACTATACTGTTTTGTTTTGTTTTGTTTTATGACTTTGAAGTATAGTTTAAAATACAGAGGCCTAACACCTCTAACTTCTTTTCTATGAGGACTGCTTTGGCTATTCTGGATCTTTTCTATTGTACACAAATTTTAGTATTGTTTTCTCTATTTCTGTGAAGAATCTCTTTGCTATTTCGACAGGAGTTATACTGAATTCATATATGGCTTCGGGTAGTATGATTATTTTAATGCTAATTCTTCTGATCCATGAATACAGCCTGTCTTTTCATTTGTTTCTGTCTCCTTCAATTTCTTTCATCAAAGTCTTAGTTTTCATATGCTTTCAGTGTAGACATCTTGTACCTCCTTGGTTAAATTTATTCTCAAATGTTTTATTGTTCTTGATGCTATTATGAATGGGATAGTTTTCTTTATTCTTCAGATGCTTCAGTTAGTACAAATGAATGCAATTTACTTCTACTTGTTGAATTTGTGTCCTGCCATTTACTGAAATTGTTAATTCTAGCAATTTTTTGACTTACTCTGTGGGATTTTCAGAATGTGACATTATATCATTAGCAAATAGTAACAGTTTTATTTCTTCCTTTGTGATTTAGATATCTTTTGTTTCTTTGTCTTAATTGCTATACAAAGGACTTTCGGTATTGTGTTCAATAGGAATAGTGATAGTGGGACTCCTTGTCTTATTCCTGATATCAGGGAAAACACTTTTAATTTTTCTCCATTGAGTATAATGTCAGCTGTGGGTTTGTTGAATATAGAATTTATTGTTTATTAAAAGATGTTTCTTTTATAACCAATTTATTTTTATTATTAAAGGGTGTTATATTTTGTTAAATGCTTTTTCTATATTGATTAAGATGATCATATATTTTTATCTTTCATTTTACTGATGTGATGTGGTATATTTATTGATTCGTGTATGATGAACCATACTTGCATCTCAGGGATAAATCCCACTTGGTCATGTCGTATAATCCTTTTAATATATTCTTGAATTTGGTTTGCTAAATTTTTTTTGCAAATATTTGCACCTACATTCTTCACAGCCATTGGTTTACAGTTTTGTATTCTTGTGCCATCTTTGTCATGTTTTTGTGTTAAAAGAATGCTGGCTTCATAGAATGAGTTTAGAAGTGTTCCTTCCTCAATATTTTGGAAGGTTTGAGGAGGATTGGTTTTAATTTTTTATGTTAAATGTTTGGTAGAATTCTATAGTGAAACCATTAGGTCCTAGAGTTTTCTGATTTAGGACTCTTTTGTTACTGATTTGATCTCTTTACTCATTATTGGTTTGTTCAGATTTTCTATTCTTGATTTAAGCCTGATAGGTTTTGTTTTTTAGAGATGTATCCCTTTTCTAGATTATGTAATTTGTTGGCATATAATCGTTCATAGTAGCTTCTTAGGATTCTATGTATTTTTGTTGTATCAGTTGTAATATTCCATTACTTATTTTGAGTCTTCTTTTTTTTAGTCTCAAGGTTTGTCATTTTTGTTTATCTTTTTGAATAATGAGCTCTTAGTTTTGTCGATCTTTTCAGTTGATTTTCTGGTCTCTATTTTACTTATTTCTGCTTTGATCTTCATTATTTCCTTCCTTCTGCTAACTTTGGTATATTTTTCTGGTTCTTTGAAGTATAAAGATTGTTTAATTGAAGACTTAATATTTGTATTTATTACTGTAAACTTTCCTCTCAGAACAACTTTTGCTGTTGTCTACACTATTTTCATTTTCTTGAGATAATTTTGCATGCTCTTTTGATTTCTTTTTGACCTAATGGTTTAGAAGTATGTTGTTTATTTTTCAAGTAGTTATAGATTTTCCCTCTTTCCTTTTGCTATAGGTTTCTATTTTCATATTATTGTGGTCAGGAAAAATATTTGGTATGACTTCAGTCTTCTTAAATTTGTTGATTTGTTTTGTGGCCTATCATATGATTTACTCTAGAGAATGTTCCATGTGCATTTTAGAAGAATGTATATTCTGCTGCTGTTGACTGGGATGTTTATATAAATCTATTAAATTCATTTGTGCTAAAGTGTGGTTCAGTTGAAATGTTTCCTTCATGATTTTCTGTCTAGGTGATCTATTCACTGATGATAGTGGGGTATTGAAATCCCCTAAAGTTATTATATTGTCTTTTTCCCCCTTAAAATTTGTTATTATAGTTAGCTCTCTGTATCGTGGAATCAACCAACTATGGATCAAAAATATATGGAACAAATGTTACTTTGTGGCAAGCATATACTATGTAGTTAGACTTATAATGGTTGCATCTGTACTGAATGTATACAGATCTTTTTTTTTTTAATTTCCTAAACAATACAGTATAATAACTATTTACATAGCATTTGCATTGTATCATAAGTAATCTAGAATTTATTTAAAGTTTATGGGAGGATGTACATAGTTTATATGCAAATAGTATTCCATTTTATGAGGGACTTGAGCAGCTTTAAATTTTGATATCCTCAGGCAGGGTGAGGGGGGCATGTTCCTGGAACCAATTCCCTGTGGACACAGAGGATTACTCTATTTGCTTAATATATGTAGCTACCTGGCTGTTGGGAGTATATATATTTATAATTGTTATATCTTCTTGATATACTCACCTTTTTATCATTATACAATGACTTTTTTTGCTCCTTGTTACCCTTTTTGGCTAGGCATCTATATTGTCTGATATACATGTATCTATGCCTGCTTTCTGGTTTTCATTTGCTTGAAATATTATCTTCTATCCTTTCACTTTGAGTCCATGTGTGTCTTTAAAGCTGAGATGAGTCTCCTGTAGGTAGTATATAGTTGGGTTTTATTTTTTAATCCATCTAACCACTCTTTGCTTTTTATTTGGTGAGTTCAATCTATTTACATTTAGGGCAGTTATGTTATGTAAGGATTTACCACTGCCATTATGTTCTTTTTCCTTCTGGTTAAGTTTTCTCTCTACTGTGTCCTTTTATCTTTTTAATTTGGTTTTCCATGGTGATTTCCTCACATTCCCCTTTCTAAAAAAATATGGTTCTTGTCTCTCTGCTATAGATATTTGCTTTGTGGTTATGAGGTATACAAAACACTATAGAGATAAAATAGTTCTTTTTCTGCTAACAGTAATTTATATTTATTTGCCTATAGTTTCATCCTTTTACTCTTCCCCTTTTATATTTTTCTTGTCACAAATTAACTAATTTTATGCTGTAGTTTTGTTACCAAGTTGTAGTAGTTATAGTTACTTTTAATGTATTTTTAATTTTCATGCTATAATTAAGAGTTTAATATACTGTATTATAAAAGAGTTACAGTTTTCTAATTCTGACTGTAATTTTAATTGGAATTCTATGTACTTTTGTCTTTTCAATTCAAAGAACTTGTTTTAACATTTCTTGTAAATCAGGTCTAGTGGTAGTAATCTCTCTGAGATTTCCTTTGTCTGGAGGAACCTTTATTTCTCCTTCATATCTGAAGACTAACATTACTCGATAGAGTATTCTTGGCTGGCAGTTTTAATCTTTAAATATTTTGGATGTCATTCCACTCTCTTCTGGCATGTAGAGTTTCTGTTGAGAAATGTGCTGGTAGCTTAATGGAGTTCCTCTATAGATTGTCATTTTTTTTTTTCCTGGGTACCTTTAAATTTATCATTGCTTTTTTAACAGTTTGAATATGTGTTAGAGAAGGTCTTTTTGTATTGAAAGAATAGGCATACAGTTAGCATTATGAAGTTGTATATCCAGTTCCTTCTCTAGATTTAAGAAGTTCTCAGCTATTATTTCTTTATATAAGTATCAGACCCCGTCTCCCTTGCTTCTCCTTCTGGAACACCTATTTTTCTTATGCTGGCTTTTCTCATGGAGTCTGATAACTCTCATAGGGTTTCTTGATTTTTTAAAAATGTTAGTTCTTTTACCTGAATAATTTCTAGATTCCTATTCTCCAGCTCACTAATTCTCTCTCCATCCAGTCAATTTTAATGTAGTCTTCTCATTTATTGAGTTCTTCACCTTTGGAATTTGTTTGATTCTTTTTTTTTTAGAATCTTAGTTTCTTTGGTAAAGTACTCATGTTCATTAATATTACAGAGGTTTTATTCTTAGTATTCTTATAGGTCATTGAATTTTTTATACCAACAATTTTGATCACAATATTTCATGTCTTTAGGACTGATTACTGGAAATTTTTCATTTGCTTTTTGTGGTATTATGATTTTTTCTGTTTGATGAGAAGCACTTCTGCTGACGCCTTTGAAGTAGTGGACGGATTTCCTATTTAGGCAAGGCTTGTTTACTCTGATTCTAACAGTTCAACAGGTTGGTAATAGGAGCTTTCCTTTTGATCTCCAGAAGGTGGCACTATAGCACAAGTTTTTGGTTACTCTTACTAGATAGAGCTGAATCACTATTAAAGTTGGGAACGCGCATATTTAAAAGAGAAAAGTACTTTCACCTCTACCTCTTCTGCCAGAAGAGTCATGTTGAACCACTGCTTTGCCAGCCTCCACTCACTCCTCTGAGGTCCAGTGAACCTACTTTCAGGAATATGGATGAATCTGGTTTCCTTGTATGCTATGCAGAGGCACTTGTTTTTGGTTGTGGATGTTCAAATAGTAGTAAATTTAAATGGAGAGAAAAACAGAATGACTCACGCCTCCATGATGTTGACATCACTCCTCTATTCTGCTGGAATTTCTGTAATATGAATATTGTTTCTTTCTATTTTGTCCCATCAGTCCTGTAGGCCTTCTTCACTCTTTTTTTCTTTTTCTTTTTTTTTTTTTTTTTCTCTTCTGGATAATTTCAAATGGCCTATCTTCCAGGTCACTAATTCTTCTGCATGGTAGAGTTTGCGTTTGAAGCTCTGTACTGAATTTTTTAGTAGAGTTATTGTGCTTTTCAAATGTAAGATGATTGTTATGGTTTCTAGTGGTTGAATTTCTCATTTTGTTCATGCACTTTTAAAAAAAAATTTGGTTAGCTGTCTGTGTGTTCTTGTAGTTCACTAAACTTCTCTAAGAGGATCATTCTGAAATACTTTATCTGGCAATTCATAGATCTCCATTTCATCAGGGTTAGGTATGGGAGATTTATTAGTTTCCTTTGGTGGTATCATATTTACCTGAATTTTGTTTGTTGTTTTTTATTTTGTTTTTTGTTTTTCGTTTTTGTTTTTGTGATCCTTGATTCCTTATGTTGGTATCTGTGCACGTGAGTAAGTGGTCTCCTCTTTCAAATTTTGCGCAAGCACTTTGGCAGAGACTGTTCTTCACCAGTCAGCTCAGTTTGGGTTTCTAGGCATATCTGCTTATTACCTCCTTAAGCAGGTGAACCTATTATTAGGTTCTGTTTTGTGGTGAGTCAACAGTAAAAGCTCTGAAGTTGGGAGTGGGGGTTGTGCCACTGTCTGAGAACTGGATAAGACAGCTGGCTTGATTCCCTGCCCAAGTGAGGCTGGAGGATGAGCTCTGTGGTTGCTTGGGTTCTCTGGTCAGGTTTACTAGATGGTTGTAACTGGGTACTATACTCAATATTAAGGGGATCTATTAGCTTCTCTGCCCTGGCAGGGTAGCAGGACAGATCTAAGACCTACACAGCTCATGGTTTAGGGACCCAGTCAGGCAAGAGTGTACACTGAATAGTCTGGTCAAATGAAGCTACCGATTATGCTCTGCAGTCAAGGAAATCCCTGGGCTGGACTGTGATCAAGTTCCACTGTAATCAGGGATATTGTATGGGCTACACAGCTTCCTATGTACACTGATAGCTCCCTAGTCAGGCAGGCTGAAGTCTGTTTTCAGCAAGGAGAGGGGTATGAATTAGTTTCTCTGCATGTGGGCAGCAGGAGAAGCAGAACTACAGACCACATAGTTCATTGTTTTTAGCCTAAACTCAAGCCAGCCTGCTCTTGAAGTTCACTGGCTTTGCTGTACATACAATATGCTCTGAGCACTCTTTCTGCTGAAGTGTTGCTAAGTCGCACAGCTTCCAGGTGTTCTCGCCAGTCCTTCTGGTCAGATTGGGCCCAATACCAAGCTCTACAGTAGGTAGGAACTATGACTTAGGTCCCATGCCTGGACAAACCAGACTCTTTGGCCAGGAAAACTTATTTGAGGACCTGTATCAGGCAGAAATAGACTCCACCAATTTCCCTGGTCAGAATACACCACCAACTTGGTTCTGAAGATGAGAAAAGCTGCTGGTTGAGACTACTCTTTGGACTCTGCTGGAAGTAACTTGGTCTTCCATGAAACAAGTACTGGTTGTTGCAAGTCCCTTCTCCTTTCTCAGTCACATTCAACTGTAGTCCCCATGGGGTGAGACCAGAGTCGGGGCCCCATGGGCTCTCTTTTTCCGCTGAAGGTACCATAGACTAAGGGGAGAATTCTTGGCACACTGTTGTGCTGGCCTGGGAGGAGCAAAGCATTCAGAATATAGTCATTCTTCTTACCCTTTTAATACAATCTGTCTTGGGTTGGTGGTGCAGAGATGTGCTTCAGCCTCACTCCCCTATTTGAGGATTCTCTCAGTGGTGTCTTGTCCATGAATAGCTGTTACTTGTTCTTCTGAAGGGGAGCAAAGTCAGGAACAAACTATGTTGCCATCTTAGTGATGTTATTTTCCTGCTGGTTGGTGTTAAATGGTTAAAAAATTATGTTGAATTTTAAATATTTGGAAAATATAGATAAGTGCAAAGAAAAATCAATTACTTATAATCCCATCACAGAGGGAAAATTACTGTTATTGAATAGGCCATTCTCATTCATGTGTATACATACATAGATATATACACATATGTATTTACAGTCATGTGCCACATAATGATATTTTGGTCAATGATTGATTGCACAGATAATGGTGGTCCTATAGATTATAATGGAGCTGAAAAATTACTGTCACCTAGTGACATTGTAGCCTTATAGTACAATGCATTACTCATGTGTTTGTGGTGATGGCTGGCATAAACTTCCTGTACTGCCAGTCACACAAAAGTATAGCACATATAATTATGTACAGTACATAATACTTGATGAAAATAAATGTTACTAATTTATATATTTAATATACTATACTTCTTATCATTTCTTGTTTATAAAAAAACATGCTATATAACAGAATGGTGTATTATACCATCAACAGCCTCATGCCCCTCATTTATTGCAGCCCTGGATTGCATCATTTTCTTTTGTGTGTAATCTTATGTTGTTTTGTACAGTAATATGGTATACAGGCTTGTAGCTTAGAAGCAATAGGGTCTACCATCTAGGTTTCTGTAAGTGCACTCTATGATGTTCACACAACAAAACTGCCTAGTGATACATTTCTCAGAACATATCCCCATTGTGAAGCACTGCATGATGGTATATATGAGTGTTTTTGATAGTATATTCTGCTAAGTAAACCTGCACCTCATGATTGCCATAACCTTTCTTATGCTCATGTGTGTGTGCTTGGGGGCAGGTTCCAGTATTAACTACTATGTTTGGGAAGGCAACCTTGAGGAGGAGGCATTTAAGCAAAGAACTGAAGGAGGTGAGTGTTAATCTACCTCTCACCTGGGAGAAGAGCATTTCAGATAGGAGGAACAGTGAAAGCAAAGATTGTACAGCATGTTCAACAAACAGCAATGTGGCTAGTGTGGCTGGAGTTGTGTTAGAAGAGTCTTCTTATATGCCATTGTAAGTCCTTGACTTTTTTACTCTGAGTGAAATGCAGAAAAATTGCAGGATTTTGAGTGGATCTAGCTTTCATGTTAAAAAGAACTCTAGTTGTTCTGTTGACACTAGACTAAAAGGAGGGTTAAAATTGGAATCAGGAAGACACTTTAGATTATTGCAATCATCCAGGCAACAGATAATGTTGACTTGGATCAAGGTGGCAACTACTGAAGTGGTGAGTAGATTCTGGATGTATTTTTTGAATGAATTTCATTATGAATTAGATGGGGGATGTAAAGGTAAAAAAGGATGAAAGTCCACCTAAACAACGAGAAGGATGAATTACCATCAACTGCGACGGAGAAAGCTAGGCATAGATAAGATTTGGGGGTTAAAATCAGCATTTCAGTTTGGCACTTGTTATATTTGAGAAATCTATGAAACTTCTGGATGGAGATGTTGAATAGGCAGTTAGATGTATAAGAATTGGTTTGGGGTGAAGATAAAAATTTAGAATCTGCATACAGATAGTACTTAAATTCAAGAGAATGCATCAGAGGACCAAAACATTGCTTCATTAAGAGACCATAGAGAAGAGAATATTGAAGAGACAAAGAGGAACTCAGGAGGCTGGAGAAAACCATGACAGTCTTGAGTCCTAGACTCTAAAGGAAACAGTATATATCAAGGAGGAAAAGTGATCAACTGTGTTAAATGCTGGCTAAAAAGATATGGACTAAAGATTGAGCCTGTTTTTTCTTTATTGCTTCTTCCTTTGGAATTTAGCTTAGAAGGACCTTCAATGCTCTAAAATTATATACGTAATTACTTATCTTTGGTTTCATTTGTTATAACCAAATATATAGTCTAACTGTACTATATTTTTATTCATGGTGCAAGATAGGAATCTTTTTTTATAAATACACTGTTATCCATGTATTACATAATCTGTTCTCATCAATATAAAATGTTCAGCTCTGGCACATACCACATTTTTATATTCTGGAGCCTATCTCTAGAGTTTCTATTCTATGATAATATTAGCTGATATTTATTGAATTTTTAAATTATGTTTTAGCTGTGAGAAATTTTGTCCTTACGATAATCCTGTGAAATAATTTTTTATAACTTAACATGAGACAACCATAGTTTACCAAGATTAGGTCAGTTGCCTAAAGCCCCCTACTTCAAAGGTTGGCAGGATACTAAGCTAGTTAATCTTGTCTCGTCTTATCCTTTTAGTCCATTTTGTGCAAGTTCCATACTTGTAATTAGTGTGACTTTATTAGATTTTAAATCTAATTAGCATGACTCCTTTATTCGCCTTTTAATATATTTATTTGGTCTAATTGATTTTAACTAAATATGCCCAAAAACCTCATCCCCAAAATATGCATTATATGTATAGATTAATTTAGAGAGTGTTGAGTTAATAATATTGTCTCCTGATTCAAGTAATTAGCATAGTTTTCCATTTATTCAGATTATTGTTTATATAAAAATTTGGTTATTTTCTTTCTGTAAAAGGCCTACGAAGTTAGACTTCTTCCCTGGTTGAGAATCTTTGTAATATGTGCTTCTGTTTTTCTTCTTGAATTGCTTTGTTCTGTGTTCTACCAATCTCTCTTCCTCCTTTTACTTAGAAATTATGAGTCTCCCAAGGCTCATTTCCTCACTAATCAGGAATATTTCTTCAAACATCTCAGAGTGTGGTGGTGTTTAGTTCTGTTTAAAACACTTAAATTTTATCTCTCTTAAAAGTACGAATACCTTGAACAATTTCTTGGTGAAAAACTGCAGAATATGGAAAATGTGACATCAATTTCCTGAGGTAAAATGTTGAGAATTGAAGAGGATGCTTTGATAATTAAATTTCTTTTACTTTGATCTCATAACAACTACAGATAACTAAATAAAGCTCATATTTCTTAGTAAAATATTTTCAGTTCAGTAAACATTCTTGAAGGAAACATTTGCTTCAGTAACCAAAACCCACTGTTTTCACTGAAGGTCCAAATTAAAAGAATACTGTTTCTATTCTATAAGGAGAGAAATCTTATTTTTCTACATGGACATTTTGAAACACTTCCCCTTCAAAATACATAAGGCTTTATAGATACCAGACCTTAAAATGAAAAGTATTAGTACCTGCATCAGATGTAAGAAGGCAGAGCTATTTATACTAAATATGCTTAAACAAATGGAATATTGAAAAGAAAGGGCCTTTTTCATTGCTAAGATATAACTTCAGTAAAGAAGAAAAGGCAGCTTTCTGAATTTTATCCTACTTTATTGTTGCCTTATTTGCTTAAAAATACACAGAACTCCCCAAGGATTAAGAATCTTCAGTGTGTCAGACCATGTTAATTCAAAACAATTGTGATTTAGAAATGTGAATATTTTTGACAATGGGGTTATGGTGTTTGTTTGCTTATTTTAAAATATGCTATCTTACTGTAGGATTAGGAAACAATGTGTGTTTCTGTCTGAAATTCCAGGTGAGTGAGTTCATGTGTGGTATCGATGAGAAGATGTGACTGAGAATTAAAAAATGGAACCCCTGTTCTTTTAAGGAAATTTCGTGCATTGAACAAAAAGTAGAAGCAGTAGTGGGCAGGCAGATGAAAAGGACTCTCTCTTGGTCATTTGCCTGTAAATAGGCAATTGAAAGAGAACAGTAGTAAGGATATGTGTGTGTTGTTTTTCCTTCAATGTTGGTGCTCAAAAGTAAATAAGTAGACAGATATATATAGGAATTCATGGCTTAACTCCTTAAATTATGAGAATTAACATGAAAATCCTCCTTTGCTGTGGATTTTAATAAAGTACTAACTTGTTTATCAAAGTAGGTTCATATTCTTGTGTGATAAAAATAAGCTGGAACTAAGTTACAAGTAGCTCCCTGAAACAGGGCATGCCCTCTCTAGTTAACACTGAATGGGCATGCGCTAAGATCATAGATCTGGTTTGCACCTTGTACCCCATTTACTTATTTCACCCCTGCAAGCATTTGGTTTTAGAAACCTGATCTAAAATTTTGAAGGACAAGATAGTGGTAGTGGAGTTAGAAAATGGTAAATTTGTAAACAGAATTTTAGACTCCTTAGTAATCCAGGATCCAAATAGAGACTGTGGTCTTCAGTAAGTGTAGGAATTCTGAATTAGATTAGTAGAAAGTGGAGGTTAAAATGAATCTTTTTGAACTATAGTGAGTTGGAGTAAGTAGATCCATACACATACTAATTATATTTCTGTATCTCCTTTTAGCGTTCAGGTTTCAACACATTAGTATTTTTCCAATTAACAAAAGCAATCATTAAATTTCTATAAATGAGTTTCTATATTGTACTGACCTGTTATACTAATACAAAAAGAAAAAGAAAACCCAACAAAGATATAAAGACAGAAAGGATGAGATTACACGAGGATCATCTGTGGCTATATAAATGGAAAGGTTAGTATGAGAGTGGCAGGGGATTTGTAATTTCATGTTCCATGAAAATAGTTTGGTAAATTTATTAAACCTGACCTGACTGTATTAGGACTCCATGTTTAAAATAAACCACACAGATACTTTCAGACATATCCCAGAACATGTTCTAATGCAAACACATATGCAACACCAAAATACAAACTGTGCTATTTCTGTGTGTTCAAATACCTTATTATGTTTTGATTAAGAACAATAGTATTGGCAAAGTAGTTCTCAGCAGATGCCAGACTACCAGACAATAAAGGCTCCCATGGAGAATGTGGGAAGGCTAGTACAGAGCTTTCCTGTTGCATAGTAAATTATCCACATATAAAACCCAAACCTGGTTAGGATGGCCTCTACATCCATAAACTGTGTCTGCAGCTGTAAAATAGAGTTGACTAGGAGATCAGAGATCCCTTTTACTTTTGATGTGTATTAAGGTCAAAGAGAAAGTTATGCATAGTTGAATTAGAAAATAAAGAAAAAAAGAGAAGAGACATGAGGACATTTCAGATTCATTGCCTCCCAGTTTTTTTTAATTTAGGTAGTGAGATACAAGTAAAGAATAAATT
Organism: Pteropus medius; assembly: GCF_902729225.1. Classification (NCBI taxonomy): domain Eukaryota; kingdom Metazoa; phylum Chordata; class Mammalia; order Chiroptera; family Pteropodidae; genus Pteropus; species Pteropus medius. The sequence goes on from NW_024354500.1 coordinate 29,585,061, forward strand.
TATAGACTTTTTCCTCAACATGTTGAATTTACATATTTATCATGAAAAGAAATTAATTGAAGTGAAATACTGTGTCAATAAATACAGTCCCATGTGAGAATAACTTAAATAAGAATAGGGGAGAGACATCACCAAGATGATGACATAGATCGTTCCTGACTTTGCTCCCCCTAACAAGAACAAATAACAATTATTCATTGACAAGACACCACTGAGAAAATCCCAGAACATGGAAGTGAGGCAAAAACACGCCTCCCTCCACCCTCACACTGCATCATAGAGATGGAGACAGAATATGTTAGAAGGCTAAGAGGAATGGTTACACACTGTACTGTTCCTCCACCCCCAGGCTGGCAGAGCACTATGCCAAGACATCTCCCCTAAGCTTATGGGGGTGATATTCAGCCCCATACCTGCCTATGTGGGTTGTGTTATGAGAGCTCCTACTCTGGTTTCACCCCATTGGGATTAAAATCTATGGAGCTCAACCACTGAGACTCTGATTGTGAGAGAGAAGAGGGGAGAGGACCAACAACAACCAGCATTGGGATCTTGGGAGACCAAGTTTCTTCTTGCAGAGCCAAAATACTAGTCTCAACCAGTAGCTTTGCTCATGGGCAGAAACAAACAGGTAGTGTAGTTTGACCAGGGAACTTGGCATGCTGAGGTCTGCCTAATTTGGGTCCCCAAACAAGGAGTGCTGGTCCTGGAGCCTGGACTACCCACACCCAGACAGAAGAGCTGAGTTGTTGTCCCACCAACTGAGGAACTAGGCTCCCTGACCCTCTCAACCACAGTGCCTGACTGGGAAAATTTGAGAGTTACGTGAATTGGGTCTCCCAGTCTTGCTCAGGTATGAGCCTGAGTAGGAGCCCGCCCCCTCCCCCCACTACAGAGCATGGCCCCCAGTCCTATATGAGAGGAAGATCTGGCAAGAATACCTGGAGGCTTCCTAACCCAGGAACTCTTGAGCCAAGAGAGGGACAAGCAGTGCTGATCACACCCTGAGAAAAGCCATTAGCCCCGTATGGCCAGAGAACTTGAGGCACAGAAAGGTTTGAGTCAAGACTACGAAGAGCAAGACTGTCCCTGAATCAGTTTCTCTCACTATACCAGGGCAGGGAAACTAATTTTTAGCCCCACTTATTGCTGAATAGAACCCTCAGCCCACTAGACCAGGGAACCTAACTAGAACACACAGGAAGCTGTATAGCCCATTTGACAGCCCTGTGTTCAGTGGCACTTCAATAGAGAAAATAGTCCATAGCTTTTCCTGTCTACAGAGCAAAACCAGGATGTTCAGTGCACACTCTTGCTTCACTGAGCCCCTAAACAGTGAGCCATGCAAGACCTATGTCCCCTCCTGCTATCCCACCAGAACAGGGAAGCTAATTCTTAGTGCCAACTACTGCTAAGTATAGTACCCAGTCACGACTGTCTAGTAAGCCTGACTAGAGAATCCAGGCAACCAGAGATCTCATTTTACAGATTCACTTGGGTGGAGAACCAAGCCAGCAGTCCTAACCAGCTTTTCTGAGCCAGTGGCACATTCGTATACCCCTGTCCTCAGAGCCCAAACAGTTGACTCACCAAAAATAGACCTTAATGGCAAGCCTCACCTGCCCAAAGACATTACCAGCAGACACATCCAGAAACCCAAACTGAAGTGACCAGTGAAAAACTATCTCTGCCAAAGCAAACCTGCAGCATCGAGAAATGGAGACCACTTGCTCAAATGCACAGATACCAGTGAAAGGAATTAGGATCATTAGAAATCAGGTAAATTTGACAGTACCAAAGGGAACCAATAAAACTCAATAACTGACCTTAAAGAAATGGAGATCTATGAAATGTCAAAGAATTTAGAATAATTCTCTTTAAGAAGTTTAGTGAAATACAAGAACATAAGGACTAAATGGAATTAGAAAACAATCCATGAACAAAATGAGAAGTTCAGCAAATAAAAACCATCAGGAAAAAAAGTTCTAGAGTTAAAAAATACAATAACTGAAAATAATTCAGTAGAGAACTTTTTTGACCATGAAGAAGAATTAGCCATCTAGGAGATAAGACATTTGAAATTATCAATTCAGAGGAACAAAAGAAAAAAATGAAAAGGAGTAAAGAAAGCCTATGAAACACTATGAGACACAATTAAAAGAAACAATATTCCCATTATGATAATATCAGAAGCAGAAGAGAAAGTGACAGTATATTTAAAGCACTAATGGCTGAAACCTTCCCAAACCTGGGGAGAGAAATAGATATTCAGATCCAAGAGACTCAAAGAACCCAACTAGGGCTACGCTGAGACATTATAAATAGTCAAAAGTTAAAGACAAAAATAATTTTTAAAACGGCAAGAGAAAAGATAGAAGTTACATACAAGGGAATTCCCATAAAAATATCCGAGTTCTCAACAGAAACTCTTCAGGCAAGAAGAAAATGGGATAACATACTTAAAATATTGAAAGGAAAAAAACTCAACCAAGAATAGTATGCACAGTGAAGCTGTCCTCCAGAAATGAAGTAGGGATAAAGACTTTCCCAAACAAAGGCTGTGGAAACTCCTCACCACTAGACCTGCCTCACAAGAAATGCTAAAGGGAGTTATCTGAGTGTAACTAAAAGGAAGCTAATTAACATCATAACATGAGAAGGCAGGATAAAGCTTACTGGTAATGGTAAATATATAGTCAATTGGACTCTGTAATATGATAATGGTAGTGCATAATTCACTTACAACTAATATACTCATTGGTGAACAGTTTAAAATGTTTCTTCTAAGATCAAAAACAGCACAAGGGTGCCTACTCTTACCATTCCCATTAAACATAGTACTGGAAGCCCAGAGCAATCAAGCAAGAAAAAAAATATTAGAATTGGAAAGGAAGAAATAAAATTTTCTCTATTTGAAGATGATATGATTTTATGTATTAAAAATCTTAAAGACTACACCAAAAAAAGCTAAATCTAATCAACAAATTCAGTCAAGTTGTAGGATACAAAATCAACATTTAAAAAATAGTAGTGTTACTATACACTAATGGATTATCTGAAAATGAAATAAAATGATCCTACTTACGATGGGATGAAACATAGCAATAAATGCAATTAAGAGAATGAAAGATCTGTACCCTGAAAATTATCAGATATTGATGAAAGAAATCAAAGAAGACACAAATAAATGGAAAGGTACCCTGTGTTCATGGATTGGAAGAATATTGTTAAAATGTTCCAATTACCAAAGCCACCTATAGGTTCATGAAATCTCTAATAAGATTCTAATGGTGATTTTTACAGAAATAAAAAAAGAACAATCATAAAGTTTGTGTAAACAACAAAAGAATAGCCAAATCAATCATGATACAGAAGAACAAAGTGGGACATACTTCCTGATTTCAAGCTATACAATAAAGTTACAGTAATCAAAACAATATGGCACTAATATAAAAACAGACACATATCAATGGAATAGAATGAATAGCCCAGAAATAAGCCAAAGCATGTTACAGTCAACTAGAATTTGACAAGGGAACCAAGAATACTCAATGGATAAAGGACAGCCTCTTTAATAAATAGTCCTGAGAAAATTGGATATTCACATGTAAAGAAATGACACTGGACCCCCATTTTATACTACTTACAAAAATTAACTCAAAATAGATTAAACACAAATCTAAGACCTGAAACCATGAAACTCCTAAAAGAAAATATAGAAAAAAAGCTCCTTGACACGGGTTTTGGCCATGATATACCTAAAACACAAACAACAAAATAAAATATTAAATAATACATCAAACTTAAAAAGCTTCCTCTGCACAGCAAAAGAAACAATGTAAAATGTCAACCTGTGGAATTATAAAAATATGTATATGTTAAAGAGTTAATATCCAAAATACATAAATAAGTCATAAATGCAATTGCAAAAAACAGAAATAATCCAATTTAAAAGTTGCCAAAAGACCTAAACAGACATCTTTCCAAAGAAGCTATGCAAAAGGCCAACAGGTACATGAAAAGATATTCAACATTGTGAGTCATTAAGGAAATATAAATCGAAATCACAGTGAGATATCACCTCATGCCTGATAGAATGGCCATCATCCAAAAGACAACAGAAGTGCTGGCAAGGATGGGAAGAAAAGGGGACCCTTGTGCACTATTTCTGGCATTAAACTGTTGCAGACACTGTGGAAAACAGTATAAAGGATCCTCAAAAAATTTTTACAAATAGAACTAGCATATAATTCAGAAATTCAACTTCTGGGAATATAGCTAAAGCAAATCTAAATGCCAACTTGAAAAGATATCTGCTCCCCCATGTTCATAGCAGCATTATTTACAATAACTAAGATACGGAAACAACATAAGTGTCCACTGATGGATGACTGGATAAAGAAGTTGTATATGCGCGCACATATACACAATGGGATATTATACAGCTATACAAAAAACAAAGCAAAACATGAAAATCCCGCCATTTGTAACAGGGAGGGACCATTATGCTGAGTGAAAGTAAGTCAGATAAAAAAAGATAAATACTCAAATACCATATGATCTCAATGAGGAATCAAAAAACTGAAATTCATACAGAAGTAATCAGATTTGTGGGTACCAGAGGTGGGGGTGCATGGGGAATTGGAGAAAGGGGGTCCAGAGGTGTAAACTGCTATCACAAGATAATTACTAGGGATGTAACGTACAACTTGATGACTGTAGTTACTAGTGTTGTGTGACATATGAAAGTTAAGAGAAAATCCTGAGTTCTTAGCACAAGGAAATTTTTTTCTTTATCTCTTGTATGACTAGAAATTTATTTGATGAAATGGTTTTGTTTAATAAGCTCTTGAATATGCAAAAGTAAATTTTTATTGTGAATATATATGAGATGATGGATACTAACTAAAAGTATTGAGATAATTATTTTACAGTAAATGTAAACCAGTTATTATGTTGTACATTTTAAACTTATATAGGATTGCATGTCAGTTATATCTCAACAAGACTGAAAAAAATTAGCTTCATAATAAGTAGTTAAGAGGTCCACTTCAACTACAAATTTTGACTCCATAGAAGACAAGGAGACAGACCTGCAATGGTTCCTCACTAGTGATTTGAGAGTATTGATATATCATTGAAAAAACCTATATTAAATTTTTAATATCGATGTGATTATTAACAGATTCATTTCTGTTTTTTGTTTCTCTAAATAACAGTTTCAAGAACATTAATATATTTGAATATTTCTCTTGTTTCTATGCCATATTTTAATAATAAATTTATTATTCTTAAACACATACTTGTCTTTATAATCATTTTACCCAAATAAGTTGCTGCTCTAAAAATGAGTAAGATTTCTTTTTACCATATCTGACAGATCAAACTCATAAGCTCATTCATCTGTACTCCTATTTTATTCTTTCTTTTACTTCTCTCCAGTTTAAATTTTTTGTGGAAATTCAGGTAAATTTCAAATTCTATACAAAATTGATTATTTTTTCTGAGATATTTTAAATTGTTTCATGATCCTCTTCACATTATCTTATTTTTTTATGTCATAAGGCGTGATAAGAAGATGGAAGGAATACAAATGGGTACAAAATTACAGATGTAGCAAAGATCAAAACATAATATGCAATTCTTATGAAAAGGTTATGCCAACATATTTGAAAACAGGTGAAAAAGAAAATACATAGAATGGTATAAATTATCAGAAATGAAAAAAACCTCATCAAATCATTAGTTTACATTGAAAACATCAGACCCAAATTATTTTATAGGTGAGTTATAGTAACTCACCTATAAGCAGGTAGTTTCAGAATTACACAAATATTGTCAGTGAATATTGAAATACAGAACCTACTCCCATTTTGTTTCACACCAGTAATATACTCTTGGTTCCTAAATCAAATAAGTATAGTATATAAAAGAAAAATTATGTCCACTTTCGCTCATAAATATTGATGCCAAATCTCGACTAAAATATTAGGGAAATCCAGTAATATGTAAAAAGATGACATAGTCTAGGAATGCAAATTAGGTTCAATATTAGAAAATTTATTAGAAATTACTACGTTAAAAGGTTAAAAAGGAAAAGACATGATTATTTTTATGCATAATATGTATAAATCATATCTTATTAATGTACTTATCTTAGTGGTGTATTAGGTGTTGCTTTTCTAATTTTTGTTTTCTTACCTATAATTTAAAAACTGGTATTAATCACTAGGGGAGCAAAATCTTAAGTTACTTTAGGAGTAGTAACTTTTACTACTTTAAGAGTAATAAACAGTAGTTGCTATTGAGGCCCTAGTGTAATATCAAGTTGAATTTCACTGTTCTCCCCCTCTCAAATTATTTCATGAGTCTAGTATAATCTTGCATCAATATTGTACAAGGACATTACAAGAAAGAAAAATCACGGCCTAATCTATTTCTTGATATTTTAAATAAAATATTTCTAATGTAATCCAGTGACATATACAAAAACTAATTCACTTCTACCAAGTTGTGTTTATTCCAGAAATTTTAACATTCTAAAAATCAATCAGTGGAATTATCTCATTAATAAAATAAGAAAAATCTTATATTATCTTAAACTATGTAGAAAATTATTTGACATGTTTAACAAAGTAGGAGATTCTAGCCAGAGCAATAAAGGAAAGAAGTATAAGGTATACAAATTAGAATGGCTGACATAAAATTATTATTCAGATGTCATAATTGTATATTCAAAATCTCAAAAGTATTTTTAGATAAAATTAATAAGTAAATTTAGCAAAGCTACAGAATATGAATAGCATATAAAAATCAATAGTACTTCTGTTTATACTAGTAACAAATATTTCATTATGAAATTTCCATTTGTAATGTTAAAATATCAAATAATAAAGAATAAATCTAACAACAGAGATATAATACTGCTTTATAGAAAGCAATATATAATATTATGGAAAGATGTTTTTAAAGATTTAAATAAATGGGGAGATAAAATAAATTTCTGATTAATTTTCACAAAATCGATCTATGGATTCAGTGCAAGTAGATTCTAAAATTGATATTGGATTGCAAATAATCTAAAATAGCCAAGGCAATCTGAAACAGGAATTTCAAATCTGGGAAACTTATCAAGATAACATTTCTTATTATAAAGATAAAATGAATAAGACGGAATAGTAATAATGAAAGGATAAGAGGATATAGTGCTTTCTTGAATGAAAAGTGCATATAACCGAGAAAATTCACATCAACAATGAGAAATCATTAGTATGCATGGAACCGAAGGTGGCCTAGAAGGACTTCGTACTGACCTGGAAAGGAATGTCGTGTCCACATTAAAAAATCAGACATGAGGTTAACAGTATATGCGGGCAGTCAAGGATCTTTAATTCACCTCTAGTTTTGTCTGTTTGTCAGAAAATCTTCCTATGTCAAAGGAGGGCGTAGTTGCACATTGGCTGTGTTCATAAATGAGACTAAATGTGCTATGAGGAAGATAATGAATAGCGTTTAAAACCATAGTTGCCATACTGATTTACTGTAGGAAAAATCCTGAGTTATTGTGAGGATAACTCTTTACTGCAAAAAGAATGGCTGCTTAAGAATGTCTGTGTATCAAACCGAAAACAAAAAACTGTGAGAGACTGGCTTAACCAATATGGACAAAAAGCTGAGATACTGACATTGAGGCAGTTTCTTCAACCTGTTATGAAATGTCTTGTATTAGCCTAGCAGAGGTAATGATTAAGAGAACAAAATAGAAAGCTGATATTTATATATAGTCGCTTGGTTTGTGATAAAGGCATCACTACAATTTAGTAAGAGAAACATGATCTTTTAAATAAATGGTGCTTGTTCATTTGTATATCCGCAAAGAAGAAAAATCTTAACTCTTTTACTTCCATCTGTACATAAAATCAAGTCCTGGTGGTTTATAATATGGAAGTAAATGACTTGAGGAAAAATATTTTACATGGGCAGAGATTTATTACATAACATTTGCACAGGCAGAGATTATATTACATATTATATAATAAAGGGCTAACAAGATAGGAAAAAATTGATAAACAGGCTCCATTAAAATTAGAATTTTCTGTTCATGAAAAGATACATCATGACATTCTGGTATCTGCTCCACATGTTAAAACTTTGAAATCACCCTCATCAGAAAACTAAGATTATAGGGCAAAACTTCCACCCTGATCTGGAGAGACAGGCAAAACCAGAGATGTACAACCAAGATCCCCTTACCTGGTACGAACACTTAAAATGATTATTTTGACAAATTGCTGGAGGCTGAGTCTAAATAAGCATGAGACTGAGAAACTCCTAGAGCCAGACAGAGTCTAAGAGGAATCACCAAAATGTCATGAGTTTTACCTCCAGAAACTCCACCAGGTTCTAAGAATTAGGGTATGAAAAAGATCCTCCAGTGGTTAGGGAAAGAAGAAGGGAAGAATAATCACTGTGTAATATTACCAGAGCATTCCCCATACAACAGCCTATTCTCTAGGGAAGAAGACTTTACCAGAGTCTTACCCCAGCTGGTGAAGGGCATTCATCCCATTACAGTCCCCAATTGACTTCATGTCTCACCAAAGGGGTAGACAAATTGATACTGCTGAAGAAACACTTGTGAAGGTCACTTCCTGAGATACAGGCCTACTAAAAACATGAGATTTAATCATAAAATTATAGAATGCCTGCCTTCTCCTATACTTTATCACCATATCAACAATTCTGTAGTATAGTAACTGAATTATAGCTAAAAAAAAAAAAAAAGCTGCAAGATGCTGTCTTTGAGGTACTTAGAGAAGCCACAATAAAGAAGGAAGATAAAAATCAAGGAAACTAGAAAAATTCGAAGCCTCTGGCTGTTTAGCAACAACAAACATTAACCACAGCCCAAACTCTTAGCCAGATTCTCACACTTATTTGGCCATAGCAAACTTCAGAATTAGACTTGGATATGCTATAGATGAAAGTATGCTCAGATAGGAAATTTAAATTAACTGTGAATAATGTTAAAGTCTTAAATAGCAACAGTAGAAAAAGAGGAATATAAGCAGAGAGGTGGAAACTCTAAGAAAGAATTGAAAGAAAATACTAGATTTTTTTTAAAGTAACTATAACAGAAATGAAGAATGCCTTGGTAGTCTCATCAGTACATGCCCAAGGAGACAATCAGCAAGCTTAAAAATATGTAAATGTGGAATATTAGCCATAAAAGTGAAATACTGCCATTTGTGGCAACATGGGTGGATCTTGAGATTATCATGCTAAACAAAACAAGTCAGACAGAAAAAGTTAATGTTATGATTTCACTCATATGTGGGATATAAAACTGAAAGCAACAAGCGAACAAGACAAACAAAACCTCATAGACACAGACAACAGTTTAGTGGTTACCAGAGGGACTGGGGAGGTAGATAAGGGTAAAGGGGGTCAAGTATATGGTGACAGAAGGAGATCTGACTTTGCATGGTGAACACACAATGCAATATAAGATCATGTATTATAGAACTGTACACTTGAAACTATATTTTATTAACCATTGTCACCCCAATAAACTTAATTTAAAAAGAAACTTCATAAAACACAAAGAAAAGAAGACTACACGAACTGTGGGATGATTTTAAAAGGTATAACATATGTGTTGTAATAACAGGAGAAGAAAATGAAGAGTAGAAGAAATATTTGAAGCAATAACAGCTGAGGATATTGTAAAATTAACGACAGACACTAAACTACTAATCCAGGAAGCTCAAAGAAAACCAAGCAGGGTAAAAATTAAAATATCTATCTATGAATATTATATTCTAATTGAAGAAATCCAAAGACAAAATCTTGAAAGAAGCCAGAAGAACATAAACATCTTACCTATAGAGAAACATAGATAAGAATTACATTGGATTTCCCATCAGAAACCATGCAAGCAACACGAGAGTGGGGTGAAATATTTAAAGTGTTGAAAGAAAAAAGCTAGAATTCTATATTCAACAAAATTACTTTTTAAGAGAAAGAAGTGCTCTCTCAAACAAAAACTGAGGGATTTCATCATTAGTGCATTTGCCCTCCTAGAAAGATTAAGACATTCTTCATAGAGAGTGAAAACTGTATGTCAGGAAATCAGACAGGGAATTTAAAGTAACTGAATAATATGTTAAGGGCTTTAATGGCATCTACATACGAAAGGAAGGGAAGAAAATGTCTATGCATCTAAACAGCCTAGCATCAAAATTCATGAGGGAAAACTAATAGAACTAAAAGAAGAAATAGACAAAATTCACTCTTATAATTGGGACTTTGAATACTATTTTTAATAATTGATAGTTCGAGCAGGCAGAATATCAGTAAGGATATACCTGTTGGAACAACACTATCAATTTGTTCTAATTGACATTTGTAGAATACTACATCCAATGACAGCAGAATACATATTAATGAAGGATGTTAATAGGAGAAATTGAATATGATAAAAAGTATTGTTAATATGGTAACTCTTTGTCCTAACTTCACTTTTTTTTCAGCAAATATAAAACTTTACCAAAATAGTTTATTAAAACAAAAAGAAATAAGTTATAAGAGTGAAAATGCCACAATGTGGGGAAAGGTATTTGCAGTTCATATATCTGACAAAGGAATAGTATACTGAATACATATAGAACTTCCAATTTATGACATGAATAAAGATTGATAACCCAATAGACTAATGGACAAATAACTAGAGGAGACATTTCACAAAAGAAATTATACTAATGACCATTAAGCTATGAAAAAGTACTCGATTTCACTAGTCATCAATGTAAAGTAAAACCACAATGAGATACCACTATATAGCCACAAGAGTTGCTAAAATTATGAAGTCTGATACATATCGATAAGAATGTGGAACACAAGCACAGTTTCAGCCAGTGCTGCTGGGGGTTTAAATTGGTACCTTTACTTTGTAACATACACATACTTTAGAACCCAGCAAGTCCATTCCTAAATTTATACAAACAAACATATACATATATTCACCAAAAGATATGTTCAAGAATGTTCGCATTGTTATTATTTGAAATACCCCAAATTGAAAGGAACTCAAATGTACGTTAGTAATAGAATTTATATATAGGTTTTGATATCTACATTTATCATTTATGAGAATTAAAATGACACTGCTATATGCAACATGATTGAGTTAAAATGTTGAATGAGAAACCAGATATGATAAAGTATATAAGATTACATTTATATAACATTCAAAAGCATAACAAAACTAATCTAGAGTGATAGATGTTAAGATGGGAACAAAATAATATAGGAGAGGGACATGAAGGGAGTGTCACCTTGTGCTGGTAATATTCTATTTTCTAATGTGGGGTTTTTTTACATTAATAATTCTTATTGACCTGTATACTTATGATTTGTACTCTTCTCTCTATATATGTTATAGTTTTTAATTAAAAAAAAAAAACTGAAAGAAACCAGTAGGAAATATTCAAAGGACTTAATTAGATATTACACGCAAAAAGGAATACAAATGCCACAGAAACATAAAATATATTCAACCTTGCAATTAATAAAAATGCACATTAAAAAGAGTGATATCATTTTATACCTGACATATTGGCAAAAATTTTAAAGTCAGATGATATCCAGTATTGGTAATGGTATAAATTTACAGAAAATGTCACATACTGCTGATGAGAATATGTGACAATACACCCACTTTTGAACAATGTTGCTCTTTATAGTAATATTGAGCATTTGCAAATTCTGTGATCCAGCAATTAATTTATTAGTATAAGCTCAGTAAATCTCTTGTATATGAACAGCAGGAGGCATGGCAAAAGTGTTTTTGCAAATTTGTTCATAATAAAAACTGAATTAGTTCCAATATCCATGTCAAATTAATTGGCTAATGTATTGCATATTTACACAATGACATATTCCATGATAAAGACTATCTAGAGCTATGTGCAACATGATAGATCTCAAAAACATAATAGTAGGTGGAGAAAAGCAAATTATTGAAGAATACATAAAGTAATACTCAGGTTATATAAAGTTAAAAAACAGTTAAAATTAGCAATCATATTGTAGCACTATAAAGAAAAACAAAAAAATGATTTGCAGAATTTTCTACAGGGATTGGGGGAACAGACATGTAGTTAAGGAGAGCTTAGAGAGATTCAAAAATATTGATGATGCTCTATTTCTTAAACTGGTAAGAAGTGTATTAATTTTATTATATTTTAAATGGTCTACTTTAAATATACTTTTCACATGAAAAAATAACAGAATTTAAAAGTTAAATAAAAAAAGAATGAAAAATGTCAGTGTAATGACATTTGGACTTTTGGCATGATTCTAAACCAAAGCTATTAATTGAAATTAAAAAAACAAAACCGTGATGTTAACTCCTATTGTTATTTTAGAAAGTGTCCAACTGATATCTTTAAGCCTGTGGTCATTTGAGAACAAAGTGGAGGGACTTATAGGGTAAATCACCAAGATTATTTACACAACAAAAAATGTGGCTGGTAAAATATTCTCTACTGATGTTTCTGAAACCAAAGACCAGAAACTTACTGTAGAAATGAGACCCTTTATTTGTCTTGCGCCAACACAAACAACAATTACAGCACTATGTGAGAAAAGTTGTAAGATATATTGCTGGGTTTCAGTGGTTCAACCAAGTCAGCAGATTTTTGTAATTATGGCAGAATGGACCCCAAAACTTTATAGTCTTCAGCAAGGAATGGCTCTTAGACATTAAACTGATCCCTGATAAAACAACCCGGGGTCATGGAAAGGCTACTCTGCCAATTTCATTTCACTGCGGGACCCACTGACATCTGGCTCAACTGCAGAAACTGGAAAACTTTAAAATGCTCTTGACACCAAAAATGGACATGTGGAAAACATTCTAATCTGTTAATCTTTGGTGCTCCCGAAAAGGGGACATTTGGCTTTATACTTCATGATGATAAATATGAAACCTCCACATCTAGCTGTAAATAACATGATGGCATTTGAATAAAGAATAGAATTTTCATTTCCCACATGTGCCGAAAGGTGAATATACACCTGTATCAACCACATGACAGAAGAAATGCCCTGGATTCTTTGTTTACACTGCATTTTATAATTTGTACCCTTTCACATTAGTTCTATTTGGCCAGTAAATATTAGCAAACAGTAGCAAGTAATTTCTTCTCCTCCTCTCCCATCTCCTCTCTCTCTCTCCCTTCAGTCTGTTCCCCACCCCTCTGCTAACTAGCTCTTGTGCTTGCTCAAGCACTCCTTTTTTTCCTCCCTCCCTCTGCATTAAATTTTTCAAATAATCAAGGAAATAAGAACACAACTATTTTTGCATTATTTTTATGTTATCAATAAGTGACCTTTGGGGTCATTGCATAAATGCCTGGCTTCATGATCAACAGTTTGTAGATGCTGCCTCTATTTTGTAGTATCCTCAAGGTATATAGAGTAGTAGTAAAATATACCCGTGATTTGAACTTGTTATTCCTCACTCTATCTTCCATGGTGATTCAATCTGCCAGTTGCTCCCTACTTCATATAGCTTGTTCCTTTGCTTCAAACTACTATTTGAGGGTGTTTTTTTCCCCCCCAACAGTTTTTTTGTCTTTTTTCCCCAGTTTTTTGTTTCCACTAAATTTCTCTATTCAGCATTAATATATTTGATCCAAGTTCAAATACTATCCTAAAAGCCCTGGATTGAAACTCATAAAATTAATTAGAGAATAAAGGAAATATGCACAACTAAATATAGGTCTACATAACTCCCCATTAAATACATACTTTTCAAGAGGTTTGCTTTCCCTATCCTTAAGTATCATGTGTGGTCTGTAGTCAAAATAAATATGCCAATAATTAACTAAACAAAAATTAAAAGACTATGCAGGGTTTTGATTCAAGATGACAAATGTAGAAGGATTCTGGGCTCACCTTCTCCCTCAGACATACCAGATCTGCAGCTATATATGGAATACCTTCTGAAAAAAAATACTAAAAATGGTCTTCACAACTCCTATGAATCTGGCGAACTAGAGGTCCACATCGAAGCCAGTAGGGACACAATCGCACTATGAACTCTATCACTGAAGCAACTCAGAATTGGGAAGGAATTCAAAACCTGGAGTTTCTCCCTGAGGAGCAAAAGGTTTGAACCCCACACGAGGCACCCAGTTTTTAAGACCTGCACTTAAGAGATGAGCCCCTAAAACTCTAGTTTTAAAAACCAACAAAGCTCAAGTCCATGAGAACTACAGGCTAAACAAACAGCTCTTAATGGCCTTGCGTGCTTGGACTCACTCATCCAAAGGCTCAGCACAGAATCAACTGATTGACAGGTGCCCAGACATTATGTTATTGAGGTTCATTTGCTAAACTTAAAGTGTCAGCCTGAGAGGCAGGCATCTAATTTATCACACCTCTAGGGGCCTGCTTGCTGGTAGGCACCATCTCCATTCTCTCCCTATTTCGCACTGGAGCAGTGGGCACCATTTTGTTCTCTTTTCCTGTGAGTGCTATTTATTTGTTTCCCCTCTGTCTCATTCCAGCTGGCAGGAGATTATTTTTCCTTCATTTTTTTCTATTGGTGGGTGCCATCTTTATGGTCTCCCTCGGCCATGCTCCAGAGTACTAGTTTCTCCCAGAGAGGAGCTTTTACACATGACTGATGCCCTGGGTTTTATGGCTGCTGCTCAGGGGATGTCCCCTTTTATCTCCTGACTCTGGAAGTCAGGGGCACTTGCAATCCTGGGTTCCATGGGATTATAACAATCAGAGAGACAATTCTTGGCAGACTACCACTCATAGAACACTGCACAGACATCAGATTGAAACACTCTCTATCTTTCTGTGGAAGAGGCCTATTTGTCTAGGAGCTTCAACCTGAGGGGCAGGCTTCAGGTCTGGCACACAGCTTTGGACCTGCGGAGATGCTCTTAGAGAACAGAGGCAGATGGACTCACCCTTTGTGCTTTCCCTGTCTCTTGTTCCAGCTCTCCAGGATCCCCTAAGTCTTTTGGCTTCCATCAGGGGACACCAGGGGACACCAGGGGACACCAGGGGACACCTCTGTATTGCTTGGCTCTAGTGGCTAGTGGACTTTATGCCTGTGGGTCCCATAGGACTTAAACCAAAAGTGAGTTTTTAAACAGCTTCTATCCCCCCTTCACACACACACAGGGCACAACAAGAAGCAACAAACCCAGGAGCTTAGTCTTTCTATTACCGTAACTGCAATGTGAGGTGCAGGCTTCTAAGTAAATACACCTAAGGGCTGACTGTAATTCTTTACAGGGACCCCCAAGAGTGGGAACTATCTGTGTACTTTACCAAGCTGAGCTTCAGAAGGCCATTATCTTCCAGAGTGTAGCTTTAACAAGCATCTGGTGCCCCAGTTTTTGTGGCTACTGCCTAGGGGATGCCTGTTGATTGCTTGGCTCTAGTGGTCAATGAGGCTTGTGTTCTCAGGTCAATGGGATTGTAACAATTAGAGAGACAGTTCTTGGCAGGCTACCGCTTCCGCAGCACTGTCCAGATTTCAGACTGAAACACAGTCACAGTTTCTATGAAAAAAACTTCTTTGCTCATCCCAAAGCTTTGGCCTGAGGGTCAGGTTTCAGATTTGGCACACATCTAGAGGCCTGTGAACTGCTCTCAGGGGACTTATTAGGCCAGGGAACGCTATCTTTGTGCTCTCCCTTGGCTTCGCTACAGCTTACTGGTGATCTCCCAGAAAAGAGCTTACACATTCATATGCACCATGGGACGCCTCCAGATCACCTGTCCATGGCTGCCAGTGGGGCTTACACTCGCAGTCCCATAGAATGGTATATATTTGCATACTTTAAAAGCTGCTGCCTAAGAGGCTAGCTTTTAATCAGCCTAAATCTTGGTGCTGAGATCCTCCCCTTTAGGACATTGACTGGTCTTGGCACATCTTCAACTACTGGGAGCCATTATAAATAAAATAGGCTGCTTGGAAAATCACAAATATTTGAGTGACAAAACTGAACTATGAATAGAAAATCTGAATAGACCAGTTACTACCAAGAAGAATGAATCAGTAACCAAAACGCTTCCCAAAAGAGTAAAAAGTTCAGGACCAGATGGTTTCGTTGGTGAATTCTACCAAACATTCAAAGATGATTTAGTACCTATCCTTCTCAAATGATCCAAAAAAAATTGGAAGGGAGGGAATGCTTCCAAATTAACTTTATGAAGCCAGCATTACCCTGAAATCAACACCTGACAAGGACTCCACATACACAAAAAATTTACTTGCCAATATCCCCAGTGAACATAGATGCAAAAATACTCAACAGAATATTAGCAAACCTAATTCAGCAATACATTAGAAAGATCATACACCATGGTCAAGTGGGATTTATTTCTGTGTTGCGCAGATGATTGATGTCGATCAACAAATCAGTCAACGTGTTACACCTCATTAACAAAGTGAAAGATAAAAATCGCATGATCATCTCATTAGATTCAGAAATGCATTTGACATTGGTTTTAGCAATATTTTTGGATATATCTCCTAGGGCAAAGGCAACAAAAGCAAAAATAAAAAGTGGGATTACATCAAACTAAAAAGCTTCTGCACAGCAAGAGATACCATCAGCAAAATGACGAGGTTACCTACTGTATGGCAGAAAATATTTGCATGGCAGAAAATATTTGCAAACCACATATCTGACAAGATGTTAATATCTAAAATATATAAAGAATTCATAACTTAATAGCAAAAACAATCATTAAAAAATGGGCAGAGGATCTGAATAGAATTTTTTCCAAAGAAGACTTACAGATGGCCAACAGGTACATGAACAGGGACTCAACACCATTAATCATCAGGGAAATGAAAATCAAAAGCACAATGAAATATCACTTCATGCCTGTTAGAATGGCTATTATGAAAAAGACAAATAACAAGTGTTGACAAGAATGTGGAGAAAAGGGAACCCTTATGTACTGTTGATGGGAATATAGATTGGTGCAGCCACCATGGAAAACAGTACAGAGGTTCCTCAAAAAATTAAAAGTAAGACTGCTATATGATCCAGGTATTCTACTTCTGGGTATTTATTCAACGAAAACGTAAACATGAATTTGAAAATACATTTGCACCCCATGTTCTTGCAGCATTCACAATAACCAAGATCTGAATACCGTGTCTATCAGCAGTTGAATAAAGATGTGAAAATATATGCATATGCACCTACATGTATGTATGTGTGTGAGTGTGTATATATGTATGTATGTGTATGTGTATGTGCATGTATGTGTGTATATGTCCATAAACACACACATGGAATATTTCAGCCATGAGAAAGAAGGTAATCTTGTCTTTTGTGACAACTTGGATGAAACTTGAGGCCATTACACTAAGTGAGACCAGTCAGAGAAAGACAAATACTGCACGATATCCTTTATATGTGGAATCCAAAAAATCAGAACTCAGAGAAAGAGAGTTGAGTGATGCTCACCAGGGGCTGAGGGGTGGGAGAATTAAGAAGATATTGGTCAAAGGGTATATGTGTCCAGTTATAAGATTAACAGTTTCTCCCTTTCTGCGATGATGGAGCCGAAAGCGAAGAAGGAAGCCCCTCCTAAAGCCGAAGCCAAAGCGAAGCCCTTGAAGGCAAAGGAAGCAGAGTTGAAAGGCATCCACAGCCACGAAATAAACAAGATACACACATCACCCATCTTCTAACAGCCCAAGACACTGTGGCTCTGAGGGCAACCCAAATATTCTTGGAAGAGCACCCCCAGGAAAAATAAATTTGAGCACTATGCCATCATCAAACTCCCCCTGACTACTGAGTCAGCCATAAACAATATGCTTATGTTCATTGTAGATGTCAAGGCCAACAAGTACCAGATCAAACAGGTTATGGAGAAGCTCTGACATTGACGTGGCCAAAGTCAACACCTTGGTCAGGCCTCATGG
Organism: Pteropus medius; assembly: GCF_902729225.1. Classification (NCBI taxonomy): domain Eukaryota; kingdom Metazoa; phylum Chordata; class Mammalia; order Chiroptera; family Pteropodidae; genus Pteropus; species Pteropus medius. The sequence goes on from NW_024354500.1 coordinate 29,603,041, forward strand.
AGAGAAGGCATACATTTGACTGGTTCCTGACTATGATGCTTTTTGGATGTTGCTGACGAAATTATCTAAACTGAGTCCAGCTAGCTAATTCTAAATATTAAAATTTTTCACTGTAAGAAAAAGATTAACAGTTTCTGAGAATCTAATGTACAGCATGGTGATTACAGCTAATAATACTGTATTATGTACATAAGAGTTGCTAATTGATGTTAAATGTTCTCACCTCAAAAAAAAATATTAATCATATGACAGGATAGAGATATTAGCTAATGCTGTTGTTATTTTGCAATGTTTCAAATCTTATGTTATATACCTTAAACTTATACAATGTTACATGTAAACTGTATTTAAATAAAGCTGGGAAAGAAACAAAGGAGTAAATGGCAAAGAGTAAACAAATATTTTAGAACAAGATAGGAGAACCTGCCTCATCAAATTCTTACCAGGAAACACTTCACTATGAGAAAGCAGCCTCCAGGACTGATTCTATCTGGAATCCTAAGCAGGTTCATAGTGCCTGGGATGTTAACCAAAGGGGTGAAGGGTTAAAGAAGTACAAATTAGTAGCTGAGAGGTGGTCATGGGGTTGGGGAGCATTGTCAGAAGTAATGCAATAGCTATGTGTAGAACCAGAGGGATAGAGTAATCAGGGGAGATTGTTTCATAAACTACGTACAGGTCTAACTAGTGTACTATATACTTAAATCTAATAATAAAATAAAATGCCAAAAAAAATTTCTAAAAGGCTAAGAGTAGGAGAGGGTTCTGAGTATCAGGACTCTCACAATGCTAGAAATTTGGTTTTACTTATGGAGAGCCATACAGAGAAAACCATTTTATTAACCCTGACTAAATTTTTAATCAATGAATTTGAGTCACAATCAGAACTGAATGTCAGGTTCATCTATTTCTATATGATTTGTTTATGTTTGGAGAACTTTGTTTTGTGTTATATTTATTTTAAATGTACTTTAGGTGGTTATCCATGTAGGTACATAGAGGCTTGGCAGTATAAATGTTTTCTTAAAGTCAGTGTGACACTAAAGTCACATTAATCAGTGTTATGTGTGAAGGATAGGACTTTTACATCTTTTACTTTGACATTTTTTATTTGATTTCTACTTGAAACTAGGGGTCTAATTTTCCATATTAATCTTGTGAGATTTTTTTTAAAACCAATAAATTGTCTTTATGAAAATCTAATGAGGTAGATTTAATTATGTATTTAGTTGGTAACACATGAGCAAATTAAGAGAATTTTCCTTGGAGTTTAATATTAATATTTTTCACAGCCATTGTCTCTAAAAATGTGCATCTTGAAAAAAATTTGATGCTAGGAAATTGTGTAAAAGCCTCACTCCCAATTTTATAACTAATATTTAAAGTATATAAAAAGTGAGGAATGGAGCAAGCTAAAACCAAAATGAAATAAGACTTTAGTCTAAAGCCTTGTGTGGTTCCTGATTTCCACCTATTTTGTATTCTCATTTTTCAAATGATCTTATACATAGAGAGTATTGCTCTGGGGGTGAGATTCACAACATTCAAAAGAGCTTGTAAATATTTTATCCTGAAAGTATATCCCATGTGTTCTCTCATGAAAACAGTAGTATGTGGAGTAGAAAAATGAACAGTTCAATCGGAAATAGAACAAAAGACATCACTCATGTTCCTTTAGTGATGATTCCATCCAGAAAGGTACCTAGGGGTTACTTCATTTAGAGAAAAAAAGTATTTTGTTTGAGACAGTTGAAAGTCTGCAGTTATATTGATGTTTCAAAACAAAATTTTTATGTTTCTATTGTATTTTGAAACACATGTCCACATGTATTTTATTGTCTTACAGGAGTGCTTTGAAAATTTGTATATTCTAGCATAACTTTTTGGGCATTTTCTCTTTGTTACGGAGTTCTAAATCAAGGAAACAAAGGCATAAAAGTAAATAAATTATGAATTATGGCATAATTTTTCATTTGCTTTAAAATAGTTACACAAGTTTTTACATAGCAAAGGCCACTTTTCGTACATATTTTTTTATGTCTTTTTCAGGCATTGTATGGACTCAACACCCCAAACAGCATAATTTCTTTATAAATTTTGACCATTATGCTTCACAGGGAAGAAATTATTTGTACCTTCTGTCCTGTTTTCCTTCATAAACTGTGTTTTTAATTGTGAAGGAGTAATTGTTATGTCTATACATTCTGCAGTTAACTACTCCTGAGAAGCCTACTGGCTGAAATGTATAGCAGAGATATGAAATCTAAAAAACTGTTTCCTCTGAGGCATACCTACATCATAGGAGGTTTGCATACTCAGTTTGATCTTAGGTGGTAGTCAAAATAATCCTTAGACCATTTTATAGCAGCTTATCCAAGCGCAGGTAAAGATGGCTGACATTTTTATTGATCATTTTTGGACTCTAGATCAATTTAAAGAATTGGTAAGATTCTCTTGGCACATTATTATGGATGTTTTGAAATTTAAATCTGGACAAAATTAAAATCATGTAATTGTTATTCCAGATATAGAGGTTGAGGGCAGATATGTGAAGGGGAGAGGAGAATTCGGGAAGTCATGTGGAGAGAGAAGAAAGCTATAATGTGGTATAATTGAGAGGGGGAGCAAAACCCAGAAATTTAAAAGGTGAGCATACATGGTCAGCATCAGAATGGAGGAAATGATTTTATACATTGTTGCAACAGATAAAACAGAGTTTTGAGGAAGGCCAGTCTCAAGAGAGAAGATTGCAGCATTTGAGATATTTTAGGAAAGTAAGCATAGAGAACTAAAGCAGTCTTTCTTATCACATCTTTTTTTTTTTTAATTTACACAGTATTTACATACAGTCTTCCTTATTTGTTCACTCTTGTTTTGCCAGAAGTTTTCATTAGGATGCCCCAAAGGCCCTATAATCTCATGTATATATAGTATAGCTACAGGAATGGAAGGACTGTCTTGATTTGCTCTATTTGTCATCCATATGGATCACAATGAAACATACAAACTTTCTTCCATGTTAGTAAACAGCCAGCCTGAACCATATTCTTATTTAATTTTGCTACTATTTAACTTTCTAAAGTTAGACATATTATCACATTATTAATGTGCTTTAGGGTAATTTTGTACAGCTATGTATTTTCGAGCAGCTGGAGTGGCCAATATTTTATTGACTATATTGAGTACTTCTTCAGTTTAAGTCCAAATAGTCCAATCAAGTGTACCTACATTTTAAAAAAAGCCATTACTTTGTGGATATGTTGGTCTAATTTTATAGTGCAATTTTCTTTACATTCTGATAAAATTATGGTTACCTTCTCTTATTTGAAGGGTGGTTTTAATTTTAAATATTAAAATAAGTCAGTTTTCAATAAGTGAATTTACTAGTCAAAGTAACATGAAGGAAAAAAAATTACTTATATTATTGGTGTTACTGTGTGCCAAGTATTTTATCCAACTTTTGCTTTATTTCAAAATTAGCAAATCTTGATTTCTAGTAAAGATGGCAGAATAGGCAAATGCTGTGCTCACTTTCTCCCATGACCATATCAAAACTATAACTAAATTATGAAACAACCATCTTTGAGAATCTCCTGAAGACTAGCTGAACAGAACTACTATAACTAAAGATATAAAAATTAACAAGGAAACAGTGGCCTTAAATGATACATTACACAGATGGTCTTAATTGACATTTTTAGGACATTTCACCCAAAAGCAGCAAAATATACATTCTTTTCAAGTGCAGATGTGGAACATTTTCCAGGCTGGACCACATGTTGGGCCACAAAACAAGTCTCAGTAAATTTAAGAAGACTGAAATCATATCAAGCATTTTCTCCAATCACAATGAGATGAAAATAGAATTCAATTACAATAAGAAAACTACAAATAGACATACATGTAAAAACTAAATAACATGCTACTAAACAAGGACTGGGTTAACAACAAGATCAAGGAAGGAATTAAAAGAGATCTTGAGACAAATGAAAATGAAAACTGGCTCAAAATCTATGGGACGCAGCCAAAGCAATTCTAAGAGGGAAATTTATAGCACTTCATACCTACATAACAGAAATAAGAAAAATCTTAATCTAACCTTACACATAAAGGAACTAGAAAAATTCCAAAGTGAGTAGAAGAAAGGAAATAATAAAGATCAGAGCATAGAAAAAAGAAATAGCATCTAAAAAAAGAAAAAATAGAAATGATTAATGAAACCAAGAGTTGGTTCCTTGAAAAGATAAAATTGACAAACTTTTAGCCAAACTTATTGAAAAGAAAATGAAAGAGAAGTGATAACTGACACCACAGAAATGCAAAAGAATATAAGAAAATATTAAGAACAATTATAAGCCAACACATTGGACAACATGGAAGATATAGATAAATTCTGAGAAACATACAATCTTTCAGATTGAATCGGGAAGAAACAGAAAATCTGAAGAGACCGATAACCAGTAACAAAATCAAATCAATAATCAAAAGACTCTCAACAAACAAAAGCTCTGGTCTATATGGCCTCACAGGTGAATTTTACCAAACATTTGAAAAAGAATTAATACCTATTCTTCTCAAACTACTCCAGAATTTGAAGAGGAAGGAAGGCTCCCAAACTCATTTTATGAGGCCAACATTACCCTGACACCAAACCTAGACAAAGTCACTACAAAAAAAGAAAATTATAGGCCAGTATCCCTGATGACCATAGATGCAAAAATACTCAACAAAATATTAGCAAACCAAATTCAGCAATACATTAAAAAGATAGAGCATGATCAAGTGACATTTATTTCTTGGTTGCAAGGTTGGTTTAATATCTACAAATCAATTAATATGATATACCACATAAAAAATGAAGGATAAAAATTATATGACTAAGTCACTAGGTGCAAGAAACGTTTGATGAAATCTAACATCCATTTATGATAAAAAATTTTCAACAAGGTGGAAATAGAAAGAACATACCTCAATGTAATAAAAGCCATATGTAACAAACCCACAACTAACATCATACTCAGTGTGAAAAGCTGAAAGCCTTTTCTTTAAGATCAGGAAAAAGACAAAGAAGTCTACTTTCACCACTTTTATTCAACATACTACTGGAAGTCCTAGCCACAGCAATTAGACAAGAAATAAAAGGCATCCAAAATGGAAAAGAAGAAGTAAAACTGTAATTGTCTGGAGATGACATGATATATGCTATGAGAACTCTAAAGAGCCCACCAAAAACTATTAGAAATAATAAATGAATTTAGTAAAGTAGAAGGATATAAAATTAATATTCAGAAATTGGGTGTATCTTCATACACCAATTATGTATTATCAGAAAGAAATTTTTAAGAAAACAATTCCACTTACAATTGATTTATAAATTCCATTTATAATAATCAAAAATTATCTTTTATTTATTTTAAAATAAATTTAACCAAGGAGGTAAAATACCTATACTCAGAAAACTATAAGACATTGAAAAAAGAAACCGAAGAAGATACAAATAAATAGAAGGAAATACTGTTTTCATGGATAGGAAAAATCGACATCATTAAAATGTCCATACTATCCAAAGCAATCTACAGATTTAATGCAGTCCTTATCGAAATACCAATGGCATTTTTCCAGAACTGGAAAATATAATATTAAAATTTATATGAAATCACAAAGGAGCCTGAATAGCCAAAGCAATCTTGAGAAAGAACAAAGTTGGAGGTATTATGCTATCTGACATCACACTATACTACAAGGAGGTATAAATCACAACAGCATAGATCAGTGGAAAAGAATAGAGAGCCCAGAAAGTAACCCACACCTATATGGTCAATTAATTTTTGACAAAAAAGGCAACAAGATTCAATGGGGTAAAGACAGTCTCTTCAATAAATTGTGTTTGGCAAACAGAATGATACATGCAAAAGAATAAAACTGAATCGCTTTCTTAAATCATGTACAAGAAAACTCAAAATGGATTAAAGACTTAAGTATGAGACCCAAAACCATAAAACTAGAAGAAAACATAGGCAGCACACTCTCTGAGATTGCTCTTAGTAATATTTTTTGGATGTCTCCTCGGGGAAGGGAAACAAAAGAAAAAATAGACAAATGGGACTACATCAAATTAAAAAGGGTTTGTACAGCAAAGGAAAACATCAACAAAAGGAAAAGACAACCTACTGAATGAGAAAATATATTTGCCAATGATCTATCTGATAAGGGGTTAAATCTAAAAATAAAAGGAACTCACAAAACTTAACACACACAAAAACATCTTATTTTAAAAATGGTCAGAGGAACTGAATAGATACTTCTCCCAAGAGGTCATGTGAATGAACAACAGACATATGAAAAGATGCTCAACATCACTAATCATCAGGGAAATGCAAATTAAAACCACAATGAGATATTACCTCACACCTGTCAGAATGACTGTCATCAATAAATCAAAAACAGTAAGTGTTGGTGAGAATGTGGAGAGATGGAACCCTCATGCACTGTTGGTGGGATTATAAATTTGTTCAGCCAATATGGAAAATATTATGGAGGTTCCTACTGTATAACCCAGCAATTCCACTTCTGGGTATTTATCAGAAGAAACCCAAAATACTAATTTTAAAAGACATATGCACTGCTATGTGCATTGCAGTATATACATAAACACACACACTCTCACACAATCAATGGAATATTACTCGGCCATAAAAAAGAATGAAACCTTGCCACTTGTGACAACATGTATGGACCTAAATGGTATTATGCTAAGTGAAATAAGTCAGAGAAAACAAATAGGGTATGATTTCACTTATGTGTGTAATGTAAAAAATAAATAAATAAATGAACAAACAGAAACAAACTCATAAATACATAGAACAAATTGATGGTTGTCAGATTGGGGAGTGGGGGGAAGGGAAGGGGGACTAAAAGGATTAAGAAGTACAAAATTAGCAAATCTCAAATATTTAGTTTTAGCCCCCTCCCCATAATTGATTATTAGTTATCAAAACACTGGCTAAACCTTTTTGATAGCATAGTATTTGGTATAATATTGTTTCTTGGAGAATTGTATGATTTGCCTTTCTTATTTCATTTTTTGAAACTGAAAATACTGTACATGTGTCACTCACAGTTGGAGATTTCACAAAGCTGAGGAATGCATTCCACATGTTTCTTTTTTTTTACTCTCCAAAAAACCATTTACTCTCAAAAAAAAAATTTACTGCCTTAAAGAATGTTTAGATGACTAAAATAATATAGTGGGTCATTATTCTTTTGGATTTTACACTACTGGCCAAAAAAAAAAAAAAAAAAAAAGCCCCACAGAATGGATTTTAAAAATTTAGAGGTTTTTTTTTTAGTTTTGCTTTACATATATATTTATACATAAATATATATAAACATATATATTTAGGGCATAGAGTTAAATGATTTTGGTTTCAAATCCTGTAGCAGCACTATAAATGCAAAAGTTTTAATAAAACACATTGTTTCTTATAAGAAGGTATTACATCTTTTATATGTCTCATAGAGATTTCCTACTTAGATAAATGTTTAAATGTTGCTAGTGTTGTAACAATAAATAAGAAAACTTATCTTTATACTAAATTTCAGATATTGCTGGGTTAAAAAACACACTAACAGACTTGAAAATGTTTATGCACGTGGGCTACAGAGCTCACAATTAAAAGCAGAGTGTTTTTCCTCCCTTGAATAAAGGTGACAAGTGAATTCAATATTTTTCTTTTAGATGTATTCTGCCCATGGATCCGATTAATACATACAGTTTTAAGTATGTCTTTTTTGTGTGTGAAATTTTTTCTATCAGAAGGATACGTTTTCTTCAGTTCCCAGTGAAATCTATGACATAAAATATTTAGAACTGTGACTTAGAAGAGCCTTATTTCGTATTGAGAAACATGAAGATTTATAGCTCAGTGAACACGTTATTCTCTTTCTATTAAACATGCATTTTTAACTGTCATATTTTATCAGGAGAATAATATATCAGAAGCAGAAAATATTTTTATTTAATCAACAAGCCTTTACAGACTGCCTGCCAACCTTGTATGGCAGGTGTAAATATTAGCACTTTGAATGCCATTTTCTTAAAACTTTATATGAAGCTCTTAAGATTCTCTCATTTCCTTTACAATTACGAGAGTAACCATAAACTCTTTTCTTCCTCTTTTTTTAAAAGAATATGTCTATATAATCTAAAAGTAAGACTTGGAAGGGAACTACTTCAACAGCTCACTTTTCAAATGTATAAAGTGAGGCCCAAAGAAGTGACTTTTCTAAAGTCAAATATCCAGTTACTGAGGAACTGAAAGCAAAACCAAAGGCCTTTCTATTGTGTTCCACCAAATCTTGTCTGGTTTTAAATAATGTTTGTAAGTACAGCAGGTCCTCAAATAATGTAGTTTCATTCAATGTTGCTGTTTTTTTATAACACTGATGAGATGCCTTAGGAACTTAACTCTTGCTGAAATCAATTAGCCTTTGATAAAATTGGTTTTGTTATATATCATTTTGCTTAAAGTCACAGAACCTATGGACAATGTTAAGTGAGGACTTACTGGATGTGGTTGATGAAAGTGACAAAAACTTGAGTAAAATTAAACTTGTTTTTTCTATGAATTTCAGTTGCCTTTCATTTGTCTCTAGCAAAGTCAAAATGAGTTATTTTTATATAAAAATGATTTGTTTTAAATCTAAATATCAACTTGAAAATTATATTTTTAGTTTTATAAATATTGAAATAAATAACCAGCACTTTCTCGCATAGTTATACTAGATTATACTACATTTTGTGTAAAGTTTTTTATTTCTTTTACTCTTAGTGGAATATGACGCTTAGAAGAGTCCCACCTCTGTAAAATGTCTAATATAGCTATATATGACAGAAGTATGCATGCATTTGTTATATGTCTCACAAATTTTGATATAAATTCTTCTTGGACATATGAGATGATGTGAGTAATTGACACAAGATTAGATACTGGATTGAAATACTGAGCAGGAACAGACATATATCTATAAAGAAATGTAGTAGTACTCATATCCTGTAGATATTACCTGTAATGAAAGTGAGAATTCTAAAAATTATGTGATATAGCCAAAATATATACACACGTACACACACACATAGATGGCTATAGATATGCATATCTATATATTTACATATAGATACCTTAAATGTTCATTAATGTAGCATTTACTGAGATTTTAGAAGTATTATATATGTGTGTATATGTAGACACATCATAATGCTAGCTTAGAAATCCATTCTATTAAACGTTGAGTTATTTACAACATTGCCTCTTACTCTTATTTATGTCCCCCACAGTGACTTGTCCATAGCAACCACTTAATAAATGTGTTTTAATAAATAGTGAATGAATACTATTTGGGATACTTCTGCCAAAATGTACTACACATCAGGAGGGATCCAGCATTATGTCATGGCTAATGTTAAATGTCAGTAAAGAAGAAACTTATTAACAAGTTCAGCCATTGACATTGATTTTATTTCTCTTGTAAGGACTGTTCCCCCAAGCCCCATACTCTGTCTGTAGAATCTTCCTGTTCTTCAAGGTCAAATTCAGATGTCATTTCCTCTGCCCTGATTAACGCAGGCTGAAATAATTTCCTTTCCTTTTGAACTCATAATATTTTCCTAATTGACCTGAATTAGTACTTCTCACAGTCTTCCTTTAAGTACTCATATATTCGTCAGATATTTTCTACTAGATTATAAGTTTTTCAGTCAAGAACTGTATCAAATATATTGGTATGTTAAGCCTTTTGCAAGTGAATAATTAGTAAATATTCACCAATTGCCTGATTTATTCTTTAGCTTACAAGAGACATTTATAAAATTCATATTGTATTGTCTACTGGAAATTAAAATCTCCTGTAATCAATTAGAGGAGAGTTTCATTCAAGTAAACATATTTTATTTTATAGGAAAGCATAAATATGACCTCAATTAACTTGTTTATAACTTCATATGAGCTTTGGCTCATAATCTCTCTAGTCCATTGTGGTTTATTGATCAAAGACATTGTGGCTTATAAAACAGCAAAATGTTTTGTGATATGAAAGAAAGTACAGTGCCCAAAGATATTTTCTGTTCTATTCCTATGTATGGAAAAATTGCTGCTTGAGACTTCAATATACTAATGTTGCTGACATATTTAAAATATACTTTTCCACAAAGTCTGACCCTGCCATGTATCTCATGTTATTTTCTAACATTGTCTCTATGGCTCCTTCTACTCCAATCACAGTGGTCTCTTTACTGCTCTCTAAACACATAAGGCATCCTTCCTTTTCAAGACATTTGTTTTGACCTTGTTCCTTTTGCCTTAAACATTATTATTTCAGATAAGTTCATAGTTCACTTTTCTACTTCATCCAGGTCTCAGCTCAAATTCTCTTTTATCAGAGTCATATTCCTGGAAGAATGGCGTAAATTGGCATCTCTCCCATCACTTGCTTTCCTGCATTATCCTTATCTTGTTATTTAACCATTGTGTCTTTCTCTACCACCAGGAAGTTGGATTCATGCGATCACAAATTTTGTATGCATTATTTTCCACAAATGTATAACTTTCACCCAGAGCAATATAGGAGCTCAGTAAATATTTGTTCAATGATACGATGAACAGTTGCCACTACTGAGCATTAAATTATGTTTTAAGTTTTCTAAAACAAAGGATATAGAGTGTTAAGTGTACTTAACACTAGTCAATCATTTTATCCTATTGTGCTTTAAATGGAATATATTGAGTGGGTTCTAGAAAAGGAATTTAGTAAATATTTGTTCAGTCTGCTCAAAATTACACCCATTTCTTCTAAGAAACTGTTCTCCCACCACTCTAACCATGCAGTTTTTTTCTGAGAACCTAGCACTTCCCCAATTCCTCAGCGCAGCCCATAAAACACACACACACGCGCGCGCGCATATACACACACACACACTCTTTTTCTCTCTCTCTCTCCCTTTCTCTCTCTCTCTTTCTTCTCCTCCCCCCCGACCCGCCCTGCCCCATATATGGGAGGACTCATGGCTTTGTGCCAGCAATGTTTGTATTCTAGTGCAGTTGGCTTCAATAACTGGTCCAGAGGTGAACATGTGACTCAAGATGAGTTAATGAAGATTCTTTTCCCAAGAACTTTCTGGTTGGAAGTCATGAAATAAATGCTCACTTTTCTTATATAAAACCCTGTGAACTTTGGTAAAGCAGACATAAAAGAATAAAGCCAACACGTGGAGAAAAGAAATAACGAGGGGAGGAGAGAAGGAAAGGAAAGAGAAAAGGAAAAGACAGACAAAATAAAAGAAAAAAGAAAAAAAGGAAAAGGGAAAGAAAAGAGGAAATAAAAGGAGAGGAAGAGAGCAAGAGAAGGAGAGAAAGAGTGAAGGAGAGAAGGAGGGAGGGAGAGAAATCTTGCTTCCAGTTTCTCCCAAGACCAGCTCCACTAAATTCTTCTACAGTTTACTTAAGTGAAACAATAAATTTCTGTTTTTTTTCCACTTATTCAGTGTAATAATCCTGCTTAATATATGATGCAATATAGTACAATTAATGGTTAATATCTCCAATAGGAGTTTTTAGGATAAACGTGGGGGTGGGGGAATCCCTCATCGCAGACATTTCTTTTTTAATGTTTTGTAATGCCTATCAATAAATGGAAGGAAATACCTTAAAATGGAATTGAGGGAAGTTATCTCTGCAGGAGTCTGGCCTAATGAGATCGGTTATATGTCTTTCTAGTGAAATAAATTGATATAAGAATAAAACTCATACTTAGAAGATGATGGACAGTATAGTCTTTAACGTGTCTTCCTTTAATTTTTTTCTAAGTCTATCTTTGACAAAAGCTAGATAGAAGCCAATTGAAGAATAAACTCTATGAAAAGGATGCTAGGATTTTTCAGGTTCCAGTCAGAAAGCAGGAGACACTTAACACTTAAATACAGGGATTTGGTTACACAGGTGAGAGCCATAAAACTAAACAGAGAATGAGGCAACCCAGAGGTAAGCAAGGATCTGGATTAGAGCAGGACAAACCAGGTGCATAGGATACAAAATTTAGGAGACACTCATTCTTAGGCACTCTATACTTGCCCAACCCTAAGAGTGAATGTGTCCTTAAATCTTGCACCCTGGGCACCCCACTTTTAAGGAGGCACCCCCGAGAAAAACACGAGCAGGAAACCACCACTGCAACATCAGCGAGCCCTCCAAACTGGTTGAACAAAGAAGAGGACAGAGTTACAGGATCTCAGCATTCAGAGTCACCAGGAGGAGGCCCAGAACCATGGTGGGCTTGTCCATCGTCAACAGACGGCATTTGGAGCCACAGAGGAAACACAGGCTCCACTAGAGATACTACCTGAAGTGAGAAGGGAAAAATTCTAACTCCCCCCACCCCCCTGCATCAGAGCCTTCTGTTGGCTGAACTCTGCAGGAGTCTAGATGATATGGGAATTCCGCGAAGTAGCCTGCAAGGATCAGACCTCTGTGAGAAGGAGCAGAAAAAGGATTGGCAAGCAAAACCTCAGAGCAAACAGGCAGTTAGTTAGTTGACTATCACAGAGTTATGTCTTTTGAATATCAGAGGTGTAAATGGCACCTTTCTTATTCTATTGTGAGTTGAGGAGACTACCTTATATTCTTATCCAGGCTGGATATTTGGCCATATCGATATGGTTTTTTTCATAATTAATATTTTGGGTATTTTTTTCTTTATATCCTATATGTAATTTTCCCCTCAAATCTAAAGATTGCTATCTACTTATCTATTTTTATTCTTAACTAAGGGTGGCATTGAACTAAAGGTGCTTGGAAATATTAAAGTTAAAAAAAATCCAAAAATACAGGTCATCTGGAAGCTTTTGTAAACCTAGTGGTATTTGGCAGCCTTGCCACAAATACCAAATATGTGTGGGTTTAGTACCCTTCAGGAGAATCTTCAACAAGTTTTTTTTTTTTTTTTTTTAACTATGTTTTATATGAATTTTCCTTGTCCATTGGCACTGGAAATCACAGTCATATGCCATCTTGAGGCTTACTGCATTTTGCCTTCCCAAGAAGTCACTGTGTCTTTGCTTAGAATCTGCCTGTCGTATATTCAGATGCCAAGGAATGGACCTACTACAGTGTGTTGCCTCAAACTACAATAGCAGAAGCCCTTGATATTCTAATTTTACTTGTTTATGTTTATAACTTTTAACAGAATTAGGTGTATTGAGCAAACTAAATTCAACATGCATTTATAGAAACTCTACATGCCATAAAAAAGCCAATAGCTTCACTCACCGTAGAAGAGATTTTTTTTCTATAATTGTAGATTTAGATTGCCTTTTATTACTTTCAGTGGCAAAGAACTCATAATTTTGAGAGCTAACCCATTTAAGTTTGGGCAGCATCAAATGACTAGAGTTACCCTCATAATCAACCACAATCTACCTTTGTCTATTTTGCTCTGGAATCATATAGAATATGTATACTTTCTTTACCACATAACCATCTGGAACTATGTAACTACAACTGTCATCTACCTCTGAGTCTTATCCAAGATAAATATCCACAATGCCCCAACCATTGATTATGTCATGTTTTTCAGATACGTTGGTTTGTTCTAAACCTGCTTTACTTCCTATATATTTAACTGCAATTATACGTATTCTTGCTTTCATACCTTCTTTGAAAAACTTGCTTCAACTGAGAAAAACACATTCTGATTTCATGTATACTTAGCTGTCTCTCTTCTTTCAAGTTGTACTCACTGCTTAGAAACAATACCATTGTTACCATAAATACCTTGTGAGGTATTCTGATTGATAGTGGCTCTAGAGTAAGCCAGGTCCTTGGTAAGTCATTTAGAAATCAAGTTGAACTTGAGCTGTTTGAAATGAACAATGAGGATATGAGGGGCAATACTCATACAGTGATGTAATATTGTAAGATATTTTAAACTTTATGTAAATATATGATAGTGTCCAGTTTAATGAATCCTTCGGTTTAATTCTCCCCGTCTCCCCAAATAAATATCTCCTAGTAAGTGTCTGAATACATGTGTTATTTAGCTTAGTCATTTCTCATTTAAAACACAGTCCCTTTTCTTCCTGCTCCTATGAGTGAGCTAATTTTGAAGTGAGTTTAAGTATGCTGCCATCAGAGGTTACCTGGTCTTATGACATTTTCAGTCCTCCCTTGTCACCACTGAGATGAGCCTCTCTAGCCCTTTCAGCCTCTGTCCTTGTGATGATAAACTATTGTCTATGTGAATATTGGCTTATACTCTCTGCATCTTCCTGGTTATGATTCTAGTTCCTTCATGTACACCAGTGCTCTATCAGTCCTACTGGGGGAAATGGGAAACTTAATATGCTTTCTCTGCCAGGTTTGAGTGCCCTCCTGTCTGTGAGGTTGCCTTGAGTCCTACTAGCTAGGCACCTCACTTCACCTTTGCTGCCATAACATCTCAGACAGCTGGATGAGAGCTTCTGAGTCTTGCATTCCCTCTGAGACACACCTTTGGAAGCAAGACCAGTCTCCTCTGTTCTAAGATTCTACTAAACCTATCTAGAATTTCTATCACCCATTACCCTCTACCACACTCCTATTACTCAGCAGAGAGGAAGAGCCTTGGACTCCTCTCAGGAACCCAGGAAGCATGTTGTGATATCTTTTTAAATTATTTTACTGCCCAATGGAGACGAGTTCTTTGGGTTATAAGAATGTTTAACCATTAATTTGACCATGACTGAAACCATGAAATCATCCCAGATGCAGATAAGCAAGTGAAAATGGGTACAATAAAAAATTGTTAGTTTTGAACAACCAAGAATGCATTAAGACATCATGTGTTAAATAGCCAGTTTTCTATATTTATGATATTCATGAAAGCAGCTTCTACGTTTCACTTGAGTTGATACTATATTTCATTCCAGTTAACAGGTCATCTTCCACTAGTTAAACTAGAAATCACAATGTTAATTTCGCAATAACATTTCTTTCTTTCAATATTTCTTTGGAAACTATTTTACCTGAAATTTATTACTTAAAAATATTTTGTCCTTCCACTTCATTTTAAATACTTATCACCATTGACCTGATACATTACACTAATTTTCTAACTAGTATTTCTACTTACATATTTCTCAACATTCTATCCATCTCACGTATTGCTCCCTAGCTAATGAAAACTGAGTAAAACAATATACTGATGATGGCATGATTATTCATAAACTTTAAGTAGATCTTTATTTCCTAGACAATAAAGCTCATACCTGTAGAATGGCATTCAGGGCCTACTATAAAGAGCTGTACTCCATCCACAGGCCAACACTTATAATAAAAGTCTGATTAAAATCTCAGTATGTCCTTGGCCTGCTCTTCATGTGTGTCTTTTCTCAATCTGTTTCCTCTTTGTAGAATATCCCTTTCCTCACCATGTCCCACTTTTTAATACCCTTCAAGGCCCAGTTCAGAGCCAACTATTCATCCACCTTTTTACCCTACCCCTCCTTCCTTGCTCCATAAAATATAAAAACTGTTTCATAGGCGTTGCTGAATAGCTTTGTTTATAATTCTTATAATAGCTACCACATTCTACTTTGTATTATAGCTCTTTATGTTTATGAATATTTTCTCTGCCAAGTCATTAGCTTAATGATGTGCTAGTTACTACTCTTTGTTTCCAAGTGACAGTAGCCAGCTCCAGCTACCTTAAGCAAAAAGGAGACTTTATGATGAGGATACCAGGATGTCTCATGGAAACCTCTCAGAGGAAGTATATACACAAGTCAAGAGCAGAGATTTGGAGTCTTTTCCACCTCATTCTGAATCTCAGCTTTTACCACTTACCAAATATGTAACATTATGCATGATCATATTAAACATTCTGTGACTCAGTTTTCTCATTTATAAAATGAGGATAATAATAATGGTACCTCTTCTTGGGACTATTTTATGGTTTAATGCATTTGGCACAGCTCTCATTAAATGTTATTTCAAAAATAAAGGTAGGGAGGAAATGAAGCTGGACCTCAGAAAGGACTGAAAAGCTGTCTGGAATTCAGGTAGCATTTCTCTGATTCAACTATTCTTCATTTTCCCTTTTACTACAGACTGAATTTCTTTGTTCCCTCTTGCTCATGGAAAATAATTGCTTGTCCGTTGCCATATGCTATCGATCTTACTTCATAGAAAGACAGATTCTGTTTTTTCCTCTGCTCCAAATTCTGGGAGAGGACACTGTGATTAACCCAATATAGGTCCAATTAACTGAAGCCAGGATTAATAAAGAGTCACTGAGCAAACAAACAAACAGTTTCCAGAAATGAGAAAGCACTTCCGAGACAAGAAGTTTTAGGAAGCAAACATGATCATGATCTACTGAAATGTTCATTTATTTTGGTCTCATTATGTAGTTCTGTGTCTCCGATTGAATTGTATCAAGTTCCGTTATTATCCTGTACAGACATGCTTGCACTCAGGTTTTGATATTACATGCATTATTGTTCTATGCATACCATTTGTTCAATTATTCTTTGAAAAATATTTGAAGAGTAACTTGTTCCATTATAGGTACTATGCCATATACTGAGGGTATATGAGTGATAGGGTGAAGTTCCTGACCTCATGAAGCTAATATATTGCTTGCTGTTTTGACTTTTATAAAAAATGTGGTCTTCCTCTTCTCACTAGCCACCCCCCCACCCCCACAATTTGTGAGTATTAATAACACTGTCAATTCTTTGTCAGCACTACTGTGGTTTTAATTTTTTTCTTTTAACATTTTTTTGCTTATTAGCATTTAGTTATATTTTCACAATATTAGGTAGGCTTCCCACTAACATTCATTTTGGAACTGGAAATCACTTACCTCGTAAAGAAAAATTACAAAAACATGAAAGGCTAAGTTCTAGCTCCATCTCTACATCTGAAGACCTCTGTGACTTTTGGTAACCCCCTAAAAGCTCTGGGGCTCAGTTTCCTTTAAGCCAAATATCAATCAATCATTCATAAAAGGGATTTTAAGTAAATTATCCAGCTGTAAAAACTTGTGATTTGCAGATTTTTATGAAAAATACAGGGTGACTTCCTTTACAGATGCAGTCTTTGTTTCACATGATGTTATTTATCAATCTATCCCCTTCCTCCTACTCATCCTCATTGCAGTTATCTCTCTCTCTCTCTCTTTCTACACATACTGAAGTGTATTGTGAGAGCAGGGTAAAGCTTGATCTCAGAGAAGCAAGTGTTGGGGAGCTAGAAAGATGATCAACGCTTTCCATGACTCAGCAGATGAACTCAATTACTATGTTTCTTAAAAAAATGATCATTTATTTTCCTGAAGTTTCAGGGTTTCATTGTTCTTTTAACATATCTCTATGCTCCTGTCCTTTCTTTTCATTCTATCTTAAAGGACAGTTTTCTCAACTAATATTCTGACTTACCTCCATGTTTCTGCCTTAATCTCAAACTTATCCTCACATTTCTTAGGTTTCTTCTCTGTTAATTTTCTCCTTTATTGGTGGCATCATTCTTTATTTCCATTTAATTAGCTTTGTTCTTAATGGCTTCCAACTTACATATCTCACATACCCCCCATATCTTTTCATTTATAAAATCCTAACTCTGCCCCAAATCTCTTCATTTTATCACACATATCCTCTGCTTCTTATCTTTGTCATATACTTGTTAAAGCTAGGATTTATTGGCTGTTATGTACCAAGCTATGTGCTAAATGCTTTCCATAGAAGAATCTTATTGTATCATCAACAAGCCCATGAATCCATACTATTTTATTCACTATACAGTTGGGAAACAGAGAAGTAAAATAAAAATGTCAAGATAACAAGTGGCAGAGCAGGTTCAAATAGAAGTCTGCCTCTTGAAACCCATCCTTTAAGCACTAGGCTATATGCTCTTCATCTGTTTTTAAATCTAGTCTAATGCCACCTCTCCCTTGCCCTATCTTTGCTGAAATGACCCATTTCAAAATTTGTTAATGTTTTAAGTCCAATGGATTTTCTAGGCTCTCATTTTCCTTAACTATCTGCAGCATTCATCATTG
The DNA here is from genome assembly GCF_902729225.1 of Pteropus medius. Lineage (NCBI taxonomy): Eukaryota > Metazoa > Chordata > Mammalia > Chiroptera > Pteropodidae > Pteropus > Pteropus medius. The sequence goes on from NW_024354500.1 coordinate 29,621,128, forward strand.
TGGTGTAAGTATTTACAGAAACTTTTGCCACCCTGACTTATGACATTGAACTTCCTCCTAAACTTGTCTCTTATGAGCTCACCTTCTTTCTCTTACCTCCAAGAAGTAGTGTTCACCAAAAACCAGGACTTGAATCTCTGCTATTTTTATTCTAGACACATTTCTTCAGAGAACTCAGAAATAGAATAAATCAAGATAAAACTACTTATTTTCTTATTTTTAATTAAGAGATAACTGACTGCCTAAAGCAAAAAAGTAGCAATGTATTGTGGGTTTATATATGTAAAAGGTAGGGAAACAATAGCATGAAGGATGGGTGGAATGAATTGAGAATATACTGTCATAAGGTCCTTCTCTACATGTGGCATAAATATTTGAAAGTAAACTATTATTAAAGATGTCTATTTTAAAATATAGGTTAACTACTAAACCATTTTTAAAAGTGTAGAAATTAAGTCAATAGAAAGGTAAAATGGAATCATAAAAAAATACTCCATTAACAAATGAGAAGGTTGAAAAAGAGGGAAAGCAAAGCAAAGAACAGATAGAACAAATAGAAAATGGCTAATAAAATGGCAGATTTTAATCCAACTGTATCATTGGGTATGTATGTTGGCTATGCTGATATATCAGTACACTCCAAAATGAATACCGGCTCCAACACATGGATGTTTGCTCCTCACTTATTAGACAGCCTATTGCACACATTCCTGACAGTGGGCATCTTTCTTCCAGATAGTCATTAAAAGACCCGGATTCCTTCCATTTTGTGGCTCACCATTTGTAAGACCTCATTGTCATCTGCATTTGGCTATTAAAAAGGAAGAAGACACATAGTTTTTGAAGTCTTGCTCTAGAAATGGCCTGTGTCACTTTGTTCACATGCCATTTGCTAACCTACAGTCACATAGCCACATCTAACCACAGGGCAGCTTGATAATATCTAACAGTCCTGGAAGAGGAAGACATATTTTTGGTGAAGAGGCAGCACAATCTGACATGGATGAACAGTTAAATCAAAAGGTTAGAAATTTTCCAACTTTATTATCCTTACAAGACATCTTGCAGTTTGGAACAATGCATATACTTGGGCTTTACAAGAAAAAAAAAATCTGATTTTGAGATAGAGCACAGAAATCTTTATTTTAAACTAGAACTTCAAATGGTTCTGATACTCTGATGGTCTCATTCTGAGAAACACTGCACAAGGCAGGAAGGAGCCACTGTGGTGACTGAAGCAAGATATATTGACACCTGAGATGTTTCCTGGAACAACCATAATCTGTTGCCACTCAAATATGTTCCAGAGTTTAGCATCTTCAGCATAATCTGGGAGTTGTTAGAAACATGGAGGCTTATACCCCACCTCAGACATTTAAATCTTATTAAAGTTTGAGGACGATTGGACTAAACATTTTGTGCCAATAGATTAGAGAGAATGAGTGGCTAATGAAGAAGTGTAGGGGCAATATCCACTCAAGCACAGACAAAAGGAGATGATTCTGAAAGGACTCATCTGCAGAATTAGAATTGAATCCAAGAAATGACAAAATAGAGCCTGAAGTTGGCCAGAATACTTTTTGGGTTATTGTAGTGACAGAATATGGGAATGATTGTGAAAGCAGAGTATATAAATAAGGTTCATTTGTCCTAATTTTTAAAAGTCTAGAAACACAAGTGAATCCTACCAAATATAGGTAGTATCTTGTTTTCTAATCTTTCATGTTCTTATAATCATTTGTCATACCATTAAATATTCTTCTAAAAATATTTATTTCATAATAGTTTATCTTATATAATTTGTTGACTGTTTCCCTCTTGTTGGACACTTATGGGCTTTTCCACTGTTATAAATAATGCTATGAAGAGAATCTGCCCTTGAACATAAATCTATATAAACATTTCTGGCTATTTTCTCAGATTAGCTTCCTAGAAATACTATTACTGGGACAACATTTACTTTCTCAGGTCTCCTGATAATGTTGCTAAGTTGTGTAGAAACTTTTCAGAAAGTTTAAGAAAGTCTCATAAGAAAATGAAATCTTTAGATTTGCCATTGCTCTCTTCCAAATTCACACCCTGCCCCCCTGGAGTTGTTATATGGATCAAATGAAATAATGCGTGTTAAGTGTTTAGTAATGTGGCTGGCATGTAGTCGATCTTATTAAATGTTAATTATTAATATTGGGCAGTAGTCCACAGTTGTTAGACTTGGGTTTGCGTTCTTCCTCTGGGTCATCACTGTATGAAGTAGGAAATATCACTTGCCTTCTCTGAGCCTCAGTTTCCTCATCAGTAAAATAGGCATCTAATACTACTCACTTCATATTGATTTTGTGGGGTTTTATATGTAAAGCATATGGTGCAATACCTGTGACCAGATAAGCATTCAATAAATGTTCATTAATATTATTTATTTTCTCAATCTTACTGAAATTGAGAAATTTCTTGTTACCTGTTTTTCTACTTTCTCACCACCCTTTATGTACAAACTCCCATCTTTATCTCAAATTGAAGTATACTACATACATGTAAGAATATAATCTATCTCACTGAATGTGGTAAAGCAAGGAGAATTGCAGCATGTAGAAAACCTTATCTAAGATGAGAGGTGTTATATGAAAACATTAGTAACCTCAATTAGCTTTGTCTTCTCTCAACAGCAATGTATATACTTGTCATTATTTACATTATTTATATTGGCATAAACTTCAGTTAATTAAAACACTGAGCTTTATGTATGCTAACTATTCATTGTCTGTGGCTTATATTGCATATTATGTTCACAATTCACAGGAATAGAAAATAGGGTTTTTTCTCAAGTAGTACCATAACTCTATATAGTAACTGTTAGAGTGCTGGTTGGGAAGCATCTCAGGGCAAGATCTGGGCTTACTGAAGAGTGCTGTGACCCATTAGTGATGCCTGGCCTGGCCACTGGAATAGAAGCAGTACTGAATATATGGATAATTGCAGCTCTTTGTTAGAGGGAATATTGGCTATGAGGAACAGCTGAGGAGAAAAATATTAGAAAAATAAGCATATTTTTAATCTTTTGTCTTCCATAAATATTTGCCTTTTCCCTCTGAGTAACCAAAATCCAAAAATGAATATTGTCCACTATCAAAAAATTTCATTAAAGTTAAATTTAACATTACAGATTTTTAAAGAAAAATTTGATTTTAGAGTATATAGAGAAACCAGCTGTTATTTCAAAAGATAACACTACTGGAATTTTATATGTTCCTTAAGACTTCAGTATCCTCAATATCTAAAATTTTAGATTAAATATTTTGAAATCATGACTATATAGAAGCTTATATGTTTTGCAAAATGATTTCTTTGACTTTTATTGTACTTTTGGGGGGAATAATAAGATCTTACAGCACTTTTTTAAGAAAAAAATCAAGATGGTACTTTTCTTTTTAGTTAGCGTATCAATCTGGTCTGGGCACCTATGAATCATATGGAATCAATACCCCTCAGAACTTGACTAAAATTGTAGTACAGAGTGATCTGTCTACAGCCAACTTTCCATTTTCCAGAAAAACTGGCCATTAATAGTTTATACATTTTCCTCAGCCCTCAAGCATATATCTGGAGAGTTCAAGTAGATGGGAGTATATATAAGCAAACTCAGCAGGTTTATTATATCCTGGGTTATGGGGAGATTTAGTTCCCTGAGCTCTAAAGAAAATTGTTTCTCATTTGATAATAGTAAGTTACTTCTCAGCGACATACGAAATATATAGTAATTTTAATTCCTAATGCTTCACTCATGAGCTACAGGGGACTTTGTATGTATTCCAAGTCCTTGGCACATAGCACACTTAATAAACATGCTCACGTTAAAGGAATAAAAAATATATACTGAAATCACTGAACGACAGTTTGTGTTATACACCATGAGTAAAAGTTGCCTTATTTTAAGGGAAAATATTTCTTTGAATTATATAAAGCTATTTATTTATGTTTGCCATTTTGGGGGGCTGGAACACAGTGGGGTTTGTAAATGCTCAGCTTTAACTTGGTGGATTTTGGTGCTACATTGCCACCTTGTGGTCACTCGTCTAAAGATGTACTTCCCTTCCAAACAAAAACCAAATGCTTTGTTTTTGCATTAAATGGTGCAAAACTCCCTTTGTGCTTATGTGATCTCTCTGTCTCTGTCTCTGTCTCTGTCTCTGTCTCTGCTCTATATCACTCTGTCTCTCTCTCACTCTCTCTCTGTCTCTGTCTCTCTCTCTCTCTCTCTCTCTCTCTCTCTCTCTCTCTCTCTCTCTCTCTCTCTCTCTCTCTCTCTCTCCCGCACACGCGCATGCGCACACACGTCCACACACGCACACGCGTCAGAAACCTGAAAGTCTTGAAATGAAGGCTTTATGTTTGGAGAGGTAGGAAAGGGAGTATCATTCTAAGAATAATCTTTTAATGCCGATTAATTAAAAAATTAATCTCTTATGTGATAAAATCAGCTAAGTAGCCCATCAATTATTTTCAAATATATGATATTATCGTATCTGTAATGGCATTTATTATAATATTATTCCAATAATAAAGTACAAATATGTCCCCTTTACTTGCCATAAAGAATTAACGAAGAGAAGAAATAATGTCCTTTTTTCTCACTCTGCTAAGAACTTGTTTACATCATATTACATATCATTTCTAATAGGATAGAGAAGTAGATGTAGAGAAAACATACATAGTAAAATCAAGTTTCTTAGATAACTATGATTGGAAATTTCTAATGCAGCTTGTTTGGAAATAAGAGCATATTACTTAGTATGGGTAACATTATCCATTGAGAAGATTGTTCTGGGAAATAGAATTGCACATTTAATAGAGGACAGAATTTAGAGGATATTGACAAAAAGATATTTTTAAAGTAGTGGGAGTTTTTGAAGAGAGGCTTTAAAAGGAACTAATATCTTAATATTCTCTTTCATAGGTAATGTATACTTTAATAAACTCTCTTTAAATTTACTTCTTTAAACTTTAAAACCATCTTTTGTTCTTAGAATCGATTCATTTAATTTGTGAAGAGCTGACTGAAAGAGAATCCATGTCAGAGCTAGTCTGATAGCAGGAAAAAAAAAAAAAGAAAAGAAAGACCATTTTCCAGGTAAACTTTTACCCAGATCATGTCTACCTTTATTAGATTTTGTATGCAAAAAAAGCCTACAGTCTTGGACCCTGGAAATATCAGTTAGGTGTAAAATAATGATGTTAAGAAATTCAGGGTCTTAGATTTATTTGTGCTCAGTCACATCGATTTACTATCATTCTACTACAGGCTAAAGTTTGGAGGAACCTGTTTTTTTCTACTTTTGTAAGTAGTAATTAACATTCATTGTGGGCCACTGAAAAACAAAGATAAACAATTAAAATAAATTACCTGTAGTCACAGTACCCAGTGATCACCACCGCTAACACTTTGGTATAGCATTCAAATCTTTTTTTTTTAGAATATAGAATCATTATTCTGTCTTCTGTTATAACATCCTCTAACCTATTTTTCCCTTTAATTATGCATTTACATAGCATTTATCATTCTATTTTATAGCTATATCATAATTAATTTAAATTATTTCCCATTATAGAACTTTGGATTATTTTCAAATTTTATTCTTATAAAATGACTGATGAATCTATAGAGGGATGCATGTGTGTGCAGAGTGCTTCATGTGCAACACATATACATTCGCCCATATATATTTGTTATTTCTTACCTATTTACTTAGGATTCATAAAAATATTCCTAGGAAGGACTTTTTTGATAGGAACTTGCTGCAATGATGGATTTTGGCAATTAAGACTAATTGCTAATTAATTGCTGAGCAGAAAAAAAGTTGCAGCTAATTTCCTACCAATTTAAGTGTTCCTGTTTACTTTCAATTCCAACAACATTGCTTTTTGAGTCACCATATTTATCGAAGTTTAATGCACATACAAAAAATTGGCCACATTATAAGCTCAGACTTGTGAGAATTTTCACATACTGATACTATCTGTGTAACCAACCCAGATCAAGAAATAGAATGTCAGCACCCTGGAAGCTTTCCTTTTGCTCATTTTTATTTACATTTCAAAAGTTAACTATTAGCCTAACTTCTAACAGCATTGTTATCTTACAAGTTACCTGAATGGCATCATAATGTATGTCTTCTTTTGTGCCTGACTTCTTATGGATTTGTCCATATTGTTGAAGTTGTAGTTTTCTTTTTCACATTCTATTACTCTATACTTATTTTATTGCTAACAATCTTTGTCAGTCTGAAAGTACAAAATACCATAGTATTTTAGTTTTTCTCTCACAGTCTTTGATTTAATGTGGGATAAAAGTGTTTTCCTACCTTCACTTGCTATTTGTTTGTTCTATTTTGACATTGGTTATTTATTGTTTCTCTTTTGTGACTCTGGTTACTCTTATTGTGAATAAACTTTCACATTACCCACCCGATAAGTCACATTGATCATAAGTTACGAAGAGGGACTTTTGTGTTTTTCACTGTCTCCCAAAAGGCCAATTAAGACTGTTCTTTTGACAAGGCAACAAGTGTCCCTTCTGTAGTTCTGTAGTGTTTGCAGAATCTTAATCCTCAGTACTGGGAAAAGGAACATGATGTGTGTATTCCAGATACCAAGAGTGAATCAGACCTCATGGTGGGCTGAAGCCATGTCTCACTCATCATGCTCGTACTGCTGGTTTTTGCTACCTCATATATATATATATTGTATCTGCTTGCAAAAACTGGTTTCCTTGAAAAGTTGACCAGTCATGATTAATTGTTTTCTTCCCCAGGCAGGGTGCAGAGCTTCTCTAAAATTAAAACTGACTCAGACCCAGGGATTGATAAAGGATGAGTTGGATGAGAACCTCTGCCTAAGTGGTTCCCACACCTAGTTACACAAAAGAATCACCAGGGGAACTTTAAAGAAATACCAATGCCTCACCCCATTGCCAGAGAGATTGTGATTTCATTGGTGTGGGGAGAAACTTGAGAGTTAGTTTTAAAAGGTTCCAAAGTGATTATAATGGGTAGACAGTATTGAAACCACCAAAACTATCTTCATGAAGGATGAATTCTACAGAATTGATAGTCTTTGCCTGTAAGTAAAGAATTCCTCTGCCTATTAGATGTCATGGCGGACTCCCAGAGATGGGCCAACGTCCTAACATTTGTCTTTCCCAACTACTGGACAATACCACAAATTTCACTCCTAGAACATAATTCCTTACATTTGCTATTTTGATTCACATCAAATGTAGATACATTGTCCTAAATGGACCAGTACTTTAGCTGGTCAGGTATTAACACCTCAATATGATTGAGCTTGTCAGATCATTATTTGAGAGGTTGTGATAATGAAAGAAGAGCTTTTGAGACCTTCCCATATTGAAGAGTATAATGAGGAGAAATGGAGGTTCATAAGCAAACAGATTATATTTGTAAACTTGCTTCGGGTCCCAAAGACATGTAAGGCTTTTGGACTACGGTTCTGCCCCTGTGAGCCTTGGTAAACATATTCAAGTCTCACAAGGGAAAATCTACATCTCAACTTGAGCAACAAAATATATAAAGTAAGACTGGATTAGTACCCAAAGTGAAAAATAAATACCTATGAATCTCTACTGATATAAATGATTGAATAAATAAATGTGAAAGAATAGACGAATCTCCTGTAGGGGAGAATTCCAAATAAATTATTCTTTACTCCTTCAGTGTAAGATGCAGATGGTGACCTTTTTCCAAAGAGTACTGTATAGAAAATGGGTGGCAGAGGGGTTTTATCGTGCAGAAACCTGGCAAACACTCCCTCATTAGTCATAAACCATTTTGATAGTATGTAACAATGTGGGGAGGAGGGAAATTTCTCCACACCAACTAGCAATTCAGATACCAGTTGGTTGGTGTCCCATCATTTCTCAATTCTGACACTACCTGGAGATGGCATCAGATCTCACAGGTTAAGAGTTCAGCCTACAAGACTGCATTCCCAACCTTCAGATGCCCATTGCAAGCCCAAGTTGTTACCTGTGCTTCTAACCCGCAAATACCGATTAGAGGTTTTCATGACCCCCTCCTTTTATGTCAGATGATATTCACAATCCAGGTTATTCCTTGTACTTTTTGATCAACTGGCTATAAATCAAAGGTTTCCACAACCTGCTCCTTTGGTTCAATTAATTTGCTAGAGTAGCTTACAGAACTCAGAGAAACATTTTACTTATTAGATTTTCAGTTTATTATCAAAGGCTTTAGAACAGCCGGATGGGAAAAATGCAAGACATGGATAAAGGGTTGAGCTTCCATGCTCTCTCTGAGCAAATTACTCTTCCAGCTCCTGCACATGTTCACCAACCCAGAATCTCTCCAAACCCTGTCCTTTTGGTTTTTATGGAGGCTTCTTTACATTAAAAAAATGGACTAAATCATTAGCTACTGGCAATTAATTCAACCTCTAGCCTCTCTCTCCTACCTAGAGGTCAGGGATGAGACTGAAAGTTCCAATGTTCTAATCACATGGTGGGTTCACTGACAACAACTCACTTTCATTTTTAGGTGAGATACAGATGATACCTCATTAATATAACAGAAGACTCTTGGATAGCTCTCATCACTTAGGATATTCCAAATATGAGAATATGCAATGGTCATCAGAATGACCAAATATGTATTTTTTATAAATCATAATATCACTGAGCCCTTGATATGATGTATTAAGAATAGCACTTCACCTCTGCAGTCTTCCTCACAAAATTCCAGAACTCCAGTCTAACTATGAAGGGAAAAAAATTAGAAAAACCTATATTGAAGGACATTGTACAAAATATATATGACAAGTACTACTCAAAACTGTCAAGGTCAACAAAGTCTGAGAAGCTGTCACAGCCCAGAGAAGCCTAAGAAGACAAGAGTATTAAACGTAATGTGGTATCCTAAATGAGTTCTTGGAACAGAAAAAGGACATTATTTTAAAAGCTAAGGAAATCTTAGTGATGCATGGAATTTAGTTAATAACAACATAATATTTGTTCATTAGTTGTGACAACTACACCATAACAATGTAAGATGTTAACAACAGGGAAACGGGGTGCAAAGTATATAGGAATGCTCTGTACTATCTTAACAAATTTTCTGGAAATCTAAAACTATTCTAAAATAAAGTTAATTTAAAAAGAAAATAAAAGAGTGATCCCCAGAGCAGCAGTGAGAACAGCATTTAAGATCTTGTTAAAAATTCAAAATTCTTGGATCCCAGCCAAGACCTCCTGAATCACAAACTCTGGGGATGTAGCATTCTGGGGATGGGGATTCTGACTCTATGGTTGAGAACTGCTGATCTAGCAGGTTGGCTAAGAGATCTACTTTCAGGGACTTCTCATTTTAATGAGGTCATGTTACCTTTTCTTCAATGCCCAAGAGTGAAGAATCAGTTAGGCCTCCCGGTAGCTTCTAATTACCCAATTATCACCTTTTACAGAGGAATGATATGCCTGCCTCTCTTCTTCTTTTATTCGAATCTAATCTCCAGGGCCCATTTCGGACCCTGTTGTGCACATGACTTCCACAATATCTCTAGCAAACACAGATCCTCTCCACCTCTGATGTCCCAAACATATAACATGAACCCACTTGAATGTTTCCAGAAGCCACAAATCACAATAGAATGTGACAGAGGTAACCTTCAGCAAAATGTGTGATCCTTCAGTCCTTGAGTTTCTTCATCCCTGGTTTGGGGATTATAGAAGAGCCTCTACCTCATGGATTTTTGTGAGGAGTATGAGTTAACACTCATAAGGTGTTAAGAGCAATAACCAGCACTTAGCAAGGACATTTTGTAAGCTGGTACTATTGTTAGTGGTGGGTATCTTGCCTCTTATTTACTTCTTCCAAAGCAGTAGAGTTTTGTGTGTAAAATAATGGCTTAATAGGTGGATGAACTGAGCTCACAAAAATCCTGTCTCAGACACAGTTACCCTACTGCTACCACCACTAGTCTTCTAAAGCACCTTGATTCCGAATTGGCATGTTAGAAATATTTCATGTTGTTTATATAATGCTTTTAGGATAAAGCTTGAGATTTGGATGGAGAATACAATCTAGGTGTGTATTAATTTTATTTCAAGCTTCACCCTCTTTAGTCATTCTGTTATCAATGAAAACACCATCTTAATGTTGATATAAGATTATTCTAGTTCCTGCGATCCTTAGCAGAGTTTGTTAGGCTAAAAAAAGAGATTAGTCAGAAAAGAAATCAGCTCCCCAAGGACTGTTCTAGCAACAGGTAAGTAAGTGAATGTTTGGATAATGGGTTCAGATTTGCTTATTTGCTCTGCAACAGGTTAAGTAGAAATGCAACAATTTACATGCCATAAATGTACAAGGCCTGGGTGTTTTGGTTTATTTTTCAGATGGGGATTAACGTGGTGGACTCTGCAGTATCAGGATTGGGTGGTTGCCCTTATGCAAAAGGTGCTTCTGGAAATGTAGCCACTGAGGATTTGGTATATATGCTTAATGGCCTGGGGCTCAACACAGTAAGTTAGTTTTACATATTTTAATATTCATGCATTCTTTGCAGATCCAAATTGGAATGCGTTTCAGATTTGAGAAGCAATTTTCAGGTCAAAGTTTTACTACTGTTTTGCTATTTACTAAAATGCACAGTGGGAAAATACAATAAAAATTCTTTGGGTAGCTTTATAAAGTAACTTATTGCTATAGTTCAATCACCAATAATGCTGCCATTTCACATTTTTATAGTTCTCCATGACCTCCAAGTACTTTTTTTTTTTATGTCTTATCTGATTTGATTTTACACACTTTGTGAATTGCAGCCTGTGTCTTTCCCATTATGATTATTGTTTTCACAGTTTGGGGTTTTTTTTAATGGATGTTTTCCTCGGAGGAAATGAAGATCTTGATTTTCTCACAGAGACAACTAAGGCTTCTGGAAAAGAGCCCACGGCGCTTTTAAAATGGTCAGTGGAAGAGCAGAGCTTAGTAATACTTAGCATGTGAGACACTGGACAACAAGAATAGTCTCTTTACAAGTGATACCTGAAAAGTCACTTGTTCTGTAATAACATCCACGAAAGTCAGCACCTTGTTTTGCTTGTTGATATGGCTTATTAGTCTATAAGGCAGGATTTTCTGTTGTTTTTTAGGAAAAAAAATTATAAGAGGCAAGAAAATGGTTCACAGAAGATTAAAATGTTTTCTGAGATGTAAACGCATCATCTGAATTACAAAATGGAATTCCCTCATCCCCCCTCCATTTCTCCTCTTTCCTCACTCTACTTACATCAATGCTCCGGCAGCCCCAAACTTGCCTGCAGTCTTCATTTCTGCACTATTCTGTTTCTCACCTCTACCCCTCACTCATGCTTTCACCACCACTTTGAATGGCATTACTCCTCACACATGATTTGACCGGGACAGTAAGGCACCACCATCCTCAAAAACTCTTCTTCTAGCATGTCCCTGCCTATTCTCCAGGCCTACATTATTGGGTTCCTCTCCTTAGTGTTTCCATGCTACCATTGTGACTCTACCTATAAACCAAAGGTGATCTTATAATGATCTTATTTCTGTGTCTAGCACCTCCTGCAGCCAGAGAGCAATTATTAAAGCTTATTCATACCCCCTGCCTGTTGCATACAGATGCTTGATGACATTCATTGATATCATGTGTACTAAATACTGAAAGCTATTGCTTATAAATACCAAAAGCTTTTGGCTATCTTCTCTGGCTGAAAATATTATTTCACTTACAAAATAGCTTAATCATTTCTGTTAGAAATGCATAGTCATGAGAAAAACTGAAGATACATAGATCTTTCCTTGGAGATTTAGATGACTGAATTAAACTCAGCTGATGCTTAACATGTGTCACATTATGTTCTATAAGTTGTTGGTCCAAATGCAAATACACCATGTCTCCATTCCTAAGAATTTTACAATTCAAGGAAGATTGTTACATTGAGTAGCAGCTATAATTCAACCAATTGCCATGTTAACAAGCTGATTCTCTGTAGAATCTGGTGTCACTATGTCTCCCATGCCTAATCAATAACCAAGAGTCACTAATTTGACTTCTAAAATATTTCATTTTTTTCCCCTTTCTCACTATACTTGTTATAATTACATCGGAACAAGTCTTCATCTCTTTCCTGGGTATTCATCTTCCACACTGTTCTGCTGGCTTCAGACTGGCTTTTAAATTCATATCCTCCATGATACCATCAGAGGATTACATCTAAAATACAAATATGAATATGTCTTGCTTCTGCTTGAGCACTCATCAATGGATTCTCATTTCCTGAAAAGCGAGGCTGTGTTCTATCACCTAATAAGGCCTGCTTATATGTTTTTGGTTATCTCTGCCCATCATTTTCCATTTTCAGATGTCTTGCATCGCTCTTTCCCTGCTTACAGTGCCCCATTTATTCTTCTTTCTCTCAATAACTTGTACTCTCCCTATCAGACTTAGGTCAGGGTGTACTTTTCCCGGCACCCTTCCTTACCCAACTCCTCTCCATTCCCTTTTACTCAGTGAGTTGACTGCCCCACATCTTGGCCCTCTTAATCATCTCTATCAATGACTCGAAGTATAATAGTACAGGATTTTCTGTTTAAGGGGTCCATATTGCCTGCTTGACCATAAGCACCCTAAAAACAGAAACCATATTCTACATGAGGTTCTTGAAACCCCCAGAACATATCATAGTACATGAGACATATTTAAGTACCTGACAAATGATTTAAGAATAAATGCAGCGTTATTTTACAATGATATCTGTTAATTAAATAAAATGGTAGAGAAAGGCCAAAACAAAGCTCTTCTTTGATATGATATTCCATTGCATAATTGTTATAAATCAAATTCTTGGAGAGTGAAGTATATTGGTGACTAAAGTCTTCCTATGATCTCTTGCTAGATATAATACACAAATAAAAAATGTGTACCTATTTACAAAAGTTAAATATCACTTAATTAAGGATATTAAACTACAACATGCCTAACAGATAGTCCACCTAAAACCATTACCATGACAAAACCAAGTTACTTGAACCAAAGCAAGTGTTAATACCCTAAAAACAACTTTATAATAAAAAGAAATTATGAAAATTATTTGTGTCATTTTACAAAATACTTGTCTTGATCATTCTTAAATAAAGAGGTAAACTACAAAGAAAACAGTGTTCTAAAAGTTTCTAGAGAGAAGTAATTGGATATATTAGAATGACGACCTCTTTACAATCATTTTTATAAAAAGCCCCAATGAGTATCTTTACTTATTTTAAGAAAATGACAGACTTACACAAATATTAAAAATGACTCCTTAATAGCAAGGCACTGAATCTGTTCAATTTTAAGTCCACCTTGTTTCTAGTCCATGTCCAGTGAGTTATGGAATGCTATGTGAGTGCAGATTTCTGGGTGATCCATCTAATGCTCTGCCTTCTCAACAGTAAAGATGCTGGATGGAGACCTCGACAGTGACCTTGTGCTACAACAAGCCCTAGAGATGGGGAGCATACCTTGAACTTTGCCTTCATACCCAACTGCCTGTCCTTCATAGATTCACCTAAGTGTTTATTGATCCTATTTATGCTTTCAGATAATACAACCTCTCAGGCAAACAAATTCTAGATGTTTACTAAACACTACTTTATTTTATTTGACCTATAACTACCTCCTTCATTATCATACCAATAACGGTGTTTCTGAATATGGTTTAAAAAATTATACATTCAACTTTCCTATGTCTCCTAAAGCTTTATCAAGTTAGTTTCTTTGTGTAATAGAGGTACTTTTTTTCCCTAAGGCCTTATCCAAAAACTCCTCCAAACCATTCTCACTTTAATTGCCCTTCACTGATATTTTGTAGATTGTTTCTAGGTTTTTTGTTTTCCTTCCTAGAGTTTAGGTACCAATCTGAATAATTACACTGATTTATTCAGGTGTGACTCGCCTGTGGTTTTTATACAAGGCTCAAGTTTAAGATAGGCTTTAATAAAGCAGAAAAATCTAAAATGTTGCCTACATGGTTCATGAAAATAAAGGTTGCCCCCGAATCAATAATAAGCAGAATTTTGTTTAGTAATTTTAAAGGGTTAAGTAACTACTGGTAAAAGTAAAAGGGATCTATTTTGTCCTCTTTCTCTCTAATCTCTTTTCTCCCCTGGTATCCCTCTTTTCTCTTACCAGGGTGTGAATCTTTATAAAGTGATGGAAGCTGGTAACTTTATTTGCAAAGCTGTGAATAAAACCACAAACTCTAAAGTAGCACAAGCTTCCTTCAACGCTTAACTTCAATGAATTTGTGACTTAAGGCTGAGAGGATCCATTTCAGCGACAGATATTCATCTGAAAATCATACTGTCAACTTGTTTGAAATGTGAAACAGACAAGAGTGGGGAAAAAAAGGTACTTTTACTATACCTGGATACATTTTAAAGTCAACAGAAAGTAATACCAGTCATCAAGTAAATTGCAAGCTGAAGCTAAATAATAAAATTTGTAAACATGCTTTTAAACATGGAGAAAAGTCTACTCTTCTGCTCTCATAGAAATAATTTAATTTAGTAGACATGAAAATTGACTTCAGATTTCCCTAAGTATCAAATACTGTGTTAATACTTAATCAAGCTGGCTTAGCACAGTGTACATATTGTCAGTAGTTTATGAGCTCCTGCATAGTATGCGAAGTGTGTGGCCTCGATATTATGCGTTATGCCTCTGGATCTCAACTTCCCATTTGCCAAGTGAATTAAATTACGGACCAAGTGCCAAATCTCCATCTGACCCTACGTAATTTTTAGCAGTAGAACTTTTACATGTCAAGTATGGCTAACATCTGTTAACTATTTCAATGACTTTATCTTGTTCCAAAAGGCTGTGGTCAATGGCAAAATGCCATATCCTGGAAACATATTACGACCTCCCATGTTTGTTAACATGCTTCCAGTTTACCATACTTTTCCTTTCATCAGTTATAGTAAAAACCAGCAATGGTGTTACTCAACTATTGAGAAATTGAAGACACGACTTTCATCCAGATGTCTAAATTGCAGTGATGAGAATAGACTGATATACGTACCATAATTCATGTTTGTAATTTTCAGATCACTTCCAAATTGCCTAAGGAAATGTCATTGTGATTCTAAAACTATTAATCAAGTTTTTAATTCATGAAATAAACTGTTTTCCATTGATTCAGGGTACTTTGATTAAATCACATCTCTTTTGTTGATTTTTATGGTTATTTTTAAAGTTGAAGTGGCTGAAATTTTATCTTTCGTACTAGAAAGCATTGCCAGAAATAGCACAAATTAATATACCAAGTTGAAAAGAGGAACAGGAGGACTATGTTGAGGAAGACAGTTTTGTAACCTATGCAAGTCATATGGGGACAGTGTTATTACATGCAGATCTGAAATATCAGTTCTATTATTTATGTAGACGTCTCCAGTAATACTGGGTGATCTTTATCTTTTAATAAATTTGACTATAACATGAAATATGAATGTGAGCATTATGGACTTTCTATTAAATATTCACCAAAATCATTAAAATGATAATTCAATAAAATAAGAGAAATATTGATTACCACTAAAGTAACTTTAAAGATATAAGAATCACGAAAGAAACATTCTTGGTAATTGTTAAAACCAAACTATATTCCATTGAGAGAGTCCAACATATTTAGATTGTGATGGCTAGAAAAGCAGGAGCTTGTCCTCCAGAGTACTGAGCAACTGGGCATTAGGGTTAGTGTTAGGGGTAGCGGCAGTGCAGGAACACAAACAAAACTGCAGCCCTTACGGATCTGCCTGTTACATCTACCCCATGCATCTCCCTTCACAAAGACATGGCCCTGCACACTGGGGCAGTAATGGGACTTGCCCTGATTGTGCACAGTAGGACGTATACCTCCTCACCTTCTTAAGAGACTGAGTTTTCCTATCTCTTACAGATCTGTAAAAATTTCAGTTTTGATATATTTAGAAAAGCATCTCTTGGTGTAAACTACTTATAGAAACAGCTAGGGGCAAAGCTTTGCAGTTTTGAAATAAAAACCACAGAGAGAGCAAGCAGTAGAAACCCCAGGTGCAGCCTAGTACACACAGAGCGCACACATCAGTCTACCAACTGATTCATTTCCGAGAATACTTTGATGCTTCCTAATCACACTCACCATGAGAAAGTTTGTTTTAGGTATTTGTTATCCTTTCTCCACCCAAACCACCAAAACCCCTCTGCTAGCTTAAAGAAAGTTTATTTTCTGGCTTTGGGGAAAAAAATATATGTATAATCACATAAAGCTGCTGTAAGTCTATAGGCAGAATCCTCCAAAGTTATATTTCAACTAACCAGGAAACCTTGGAATCATTTTGCAGGACCTACCCACACATAAAACCAGGGTTAGCCTTAGGGAAAGTCTTAGAAACAGCAAAGCAATTATGGCCTTTATTGAAATACATGTCAAAACAATCTTTTATGACATCTGCCCTTAAGTTAAGGAAAATATCGTTTCTAGAATACAGATTTTATCACATGTATGTGTTGACCTACTATAGACAAGGTCTTTAAGGCAAAGTCACTGAAAACTAAAAATTTTCTAATTTCTGATTCATGAAATTCACTAAGCGAATAAATGGAAACTGGCTATGACTTTCCGAGAAAATTCAGAATGCCTTTTTATGTTATTTATTCTGATTACTGTAACATTTAATAAATACTGTTTTAGCTGCATTTACATGGCTTTTTATTTATATATGTGTACATCTGTATCTCCAAAATGATGAACTCCAGATATAAGACTCACAGGTTATTTAGCATTAAATAAATAAGCCGAAAATATCACCCCTATCACAATTGTAAAGAAAAGATAAAACTAAGGCCTGGGAACTTACCAGAAATCTGAATTGAAGTAACAGGTAAGTGAAGGGTTGCTGGGAAAACCAATAGTCATTTGCGAAGTGCTTTGTGAACGAGAAGATGTAGATTTTGTGTTCTTGTGAGGCAGACAGAAAAATTAAAAGAATAGTTTTGGAGATATAGGGAAGAAGGGACTGGGTGAAGGAGGGAGTGAAAAACTCTTCTGCCTTTGAGCAGCTCTAGTAGAAGGGCACATTCTGCTACGGTAGTTAGGCTGCTATAAATTTTACATAATACAAAACCGTAACTAGATAGGCTTAAGCAACAACACGAATTATCCGAAATACTTCAGAAATATGACTTTCTACCATCATTTAACTCTGTGGTTCTATTATGCTGCAAGCAAAAAGTTCGTCCCCATTTTCCTGCTTTTCCCATCCCAACGTGTTCAGTCACCTTTGGGTTCCTGCTCCTCAGAGTTGTAAGGTTGTAGTACCACTTCCAGGCCTCACACTCCACATAGAGCTCAGTAGCTACAGCGGATTTTTTTCTACTGCATGTCTTTTTTTTAATCAATGAAGAATGTTTCCTCACCCCCCATCCCAAACTTACTCTGTTTCATTGGGCAGAATATCATCACCCATCCCTTAAACTCTGACTTACATGGGGACAGATCAACTAAGATCATTGATGACCTTGAACAGATGAGTGAAATGGAGAGGGACGAAAACCTGATGGGAACATATTTTGTGGTGAGACAGTAGAGAAACTAAAAGCAGATGAGTTAACGATCTAAGGAAGGAACTGTATCCAATTTCCTTGAAACAGGAAGAAATGATTGAAACAGGAAATTTTAAATTTGACTGGTATGGGTTTTAAGGAGAAAGTAGTTGATCCTGCTAATTGATCTCTTTTTTATTTTATTTTTCCAAGATATTGGGAAGTGAAATTTTCAGGCATTAGAGTTGGTGGTGGAGTGAGGGCTTGAGAAAAATGATGAAGTTTGAAACCCACATAGAGCAATATTACAAGTTCAGTTACTCTGTGAAAGGTTTCCAGGGCTGTTAGGTGCTAAACCCAAGTCCACTTCTCGGTCCTCAGGCTGCCTTCACCACTCTATTCATTCTCACCAATCTGAAGCACTGTTTGATTTCTGGGGCACTGCTCTATCATGTGTCCTACCACTGCTTTATTTATTTATTTTTTCATTTCCTCCTTCTTAACTTTATGTTTAACTACAGACTCAAATAAAAATTACCTATATCCCAACTAGTCCAAGGCCAGCAGGCTTTTCATCACTTGAGACTTTTTGAGAAATGTAGACACTTGGGCTCCACCCCAGGTCAACTGCATTACAATCTGCATTTTTAACAAGATCCTAACAGGACTTGTATGCTTGTTAAAGTTTGAGAAGCACTTGCCTCTTGGACACTTCTTCTTGGGTGTCTAATGGGCATCTGAAGCTTCATGTATTCAAAATATATTCAATTCCTTCCCCTTCATGCACCATGCTCTAGCCTCCTGTCTTTTCTCTACTCCTGGACCATGCCGGACTCAGACACACCTTAGATCCTTTACCTTAATTGTTCTCTCTGCCTGTAATGCTTCTTCCTGGTGTTTAGTCTGGCCATGACTGGCTCCTTCTTGTCATTCGGATCTCAGCATAACGTTCACTTCCTAAGTGAGTCTTTCTGGACAACTCAGTCTAAGGTAAGGCCTCAGTTACATTCTCTCACATCAACTTGTTTAATTTTTATTACAGAAATTTAACCATTTTTTCTTTCCTCAGCAGAATGAGAGGAAATGTTCCATGAGAGCAAGACTTTGCTATCTTCTTCATTTTTCCTTTCTTAGTACCCAGAACAGAGTGCATAGGCCTGACACAATAGTTGTTCTGTAAATGTTAGTTTAGAAGATAAAATAGAAATGATTAATTCAAACATATGGGTATTTAAGAAAGGAAACCATTCCACCTAACTTCTCCCTTTTTAATGCCTTTTTAAAAAGTTTCCTGAGCCCTTAATAGTTCTTTAGGGTTTATTTTGTTTATAAAACCTTGGGAGCAATGCTTATAGAAAACCCTTAAATAGTAAAAGTTTGAGTTAAGGAATGGATACATATATGCACCAAGAAATGTTAGAGAAACTAAAAATTGTCAGAGAAACAAATATACTTTTAAGCAGAAATCAAACCATCAGAACTCTTACCAAAGGTTGACAGTATCCATTACGAAAACTATTCTGAGATAGAAAAGAGGCATTAGCTACAATAAGTGCTTATATTCCTCTCTATCTCTGAATCTCTTAGACACACATGTGTGCACACACATACAGGCACACACATGTTTATTCACCATTCCAGTTAGGGGCAGTAAAGCTCAGTTTTCTCATCTAAACTTCCTGGAACATGTCTCTTCTCCTATCCAAGAAACCAGAACTATGATGCCTATTCAAAAGTCCACTGTAATATGTCTCAAGGAAAGCGAGCCTGTTACATCAGCTTCGCTTACCTGTGTGAATAAGAGGTATAAAAATTTTGTAATTATTTGCTATCAAGGCCTCATTAAATTGATATTCCTTAAGCAGTTCTCATCTTTATTTCAGAATTAAGCCTTAGGGTAGATACAACTCTCAATTCTCTATGGCAGATTTACTCTGTCATCTCAATTCAGGCTGCACATTTGATCCATCAGTGGAAGATAGGAGAGGAGGTTTCAGAATACTGATGCCTGGACTTCACCTACAGAGATTAGATTTAGTTGGTCTGAAAAGGTACTTCAAGCATCATTTTAAAAAAGTGTATACAAGGCAGTCTCATTTGTAGCCAAAGTGGAAAATCTCTACTCTAGTACAGTGTTGTTTAAAATGTGATCCTAAGACCAGCAGCATCAGCAAAATAGCTTGCTATTCTTAGGAGCTTTATTCATATGAACCTGAATCATATAGGAGTCAGCTTATAAAATCCATATCATTGATATGTGTATACTCCAGAGATGAGGGTAAGCAATGGAATATCAATTCTCTAGAACAATTAGAATTCATTAGAAATGCAAATTAATAGGCCCCAACCCAGATATACCGAATCGGAAGCTCTGGGTTGCAGCCAGGCAACCTGTGTTTTTATAGGCCCTCCAGGTGATTCTTAGTCACCCTAAAATTTGAGAATGCTGCTCTAGGGTACATGGCCTTCCAAAACAGTGATTCACTGCCCTTGTAATTGACTGAGGAGAAAAATGGACAAGAATCAATCTTTTGCATGTTCTATGTTCACACAACAAAGCATCATTTCAAACCAACATTCTCAATAATCCAAATGATCATATCATTTCACATTTCCAACATGAACAGGACTTACAAGAGTATGCAAAACAAATGTCAGCATTCCCTGCCACATTTCTCCCCTGGGCTCTGTTTCTCAGCTCCATAAGATGGAAGAGCCATGTGAATGGGCTCGTCATCAGGATCTCTTTAGAAAACTTGGATCTGAGACAAATTCTACTAGTTTTCTATATATGATATCCTTCAAGGTTATTATATGTGTAAAATTAAAGTGAACGCTAGGGAACACTCGAGATAGCCATAAAAATAAAAAATAATGCATCGATTGAAGAGAAGAGACATTGTCACCAAACTATACATTGCCCCAGTGGGAAAGGAGGTTTAACGAGCATACTCCATATCCACCAGTCTTAAGTCCTTTTTGGCACCATCTGATCTATTACTCCATGGCTATACAACCTTGGTCAATTTACCCAATACCTTTAAACTTCACTTCAAACTTCACTTCCTTCACCTATAAAACTTGGATTACAATAGCTCTTATTTATACAGCTGTTGGAAGGATTTCATGAAATAATGCTTACGAGTGTTTGGCAAAGTGCCTGGCACTTAGTAAGTGGTCAATAAATGTTAACTATCATCATTTTTATTATCCTTTCTATGATGCTGCCTTGGATTGAACTTCTCTGTTATGCGTCACGTAACCCTCAAGGAGGCACTAGTAAAAGATCATCTTTATCCCGCTGCATGTAAAGGGTGCATTGTCTTAAAGAGCCTGCCATGATCCCAGAAGAGACAGCTTGCCATCAAACCCCAGAACCACATAATCTTAAACTGATGATAAAGTTCCATACTTTACTTACTACACTGCATCACTAGGCTCTGCATTCTGAACTAGTTCTTTTCTGCATTTCTTATAATTGTAGTTACAAGTAGGAACTTACTATGAGACTTTTACTGAGTAAATCTGTTTGAAGATTATCACAATAGGCTCAATCTCCATATTCTGCATCACTTAAAGTCAGAAATTTCATGAACATTAGGAATTTGTCCCATTCGTTTGGCAGTTGAACCAGTTGGCAGGTAGATATTGTCGCATGAGTTGCCAGTATTTGGTGGGTTATTGTGCTAATCCGGCTTCTACTTTTTTCTTATTCTACAGAATATCATTTTACATGCCTCCATTATGAAGTTGGGTGCTTAGTTGAAGAGGGTTATTCTTTGCTTTCGTAGAGTCATCTAGCCTCTGCCCTGAGTCATATCACCACACTTATCTGGCTTATAGAGAGATTTATTATACCCTTATAAGAATTGAGAGAAAATACCTCAAAACTTCTGGTAACTGTTTTATCTGAACTGTCCTTTCTCCAGAGAATTCTTTATGGTTCATCAATAAAATAGACCAAAACATCACAGGTAGCCAGGCCATTATCCTAAAAAGCTGTCTCCCAATCAGGTTTTCACAGTGGCATCTGTACGTGAGTGCCAATGTATTGGATTGTCAGACAGCTATTCTGGAGGTATTCTGAGAGGCTTGAGGTATTACAAGAAAATGCTGCCTGCTTTTCCCAGGAAATTCATCCTGATGAAACAGGATTATCTGTTTGTTGGCTGACAAAATTCATATTCTGAATGTGTGTATACTCCAAAGGAAAGGGGAAGCAATGGAACTGGAATACCAATGCCCGTCTCTTTAAAAAAAAAAAAAAATTGAAAATAGCTAATTTGAAAATATTTCCATTGTTAGATTGTGTTGTCAAAAAAATATATATGCTCTCCCATAAGAACTTCCTAGCTACTCATTTTAAAACATTGGAAAAGTGACTATTTTTTGTCTAAAAATCTCAGTAGTTTTCTTTTTTAAATGTATCTGTTAAAAGTATAAAAATCTAGTTCGTTCTGATTGCAAGGACTACTTACTGATCAACATCAGGAAAGTAGCCATGTATTTGTGAATTTCACTTGTGTTTTCTATTTAATTAGTGGATGGCATTTAAAGCCTTGGTCATGGTTTTGTAAGTGTGGCCCTAAGAGCACTTTTATTTAGGTTTCTATGTCTTGGTAGCTCCCCACCCCCAGCTTTATTGAGATATAATTGACATATAACATTATATAAGTTTAAGGTGTGCAACATATTGAGTTAATACACTTATATAATCATATACAATATGATTACCACTATTGTGTTAGCTAATATCTCTATCATGTTACATAATTACCATTACTTTCTTTGTAGTGAGAACATTTATGATCTACTCTCTTTTCAACTTTCAAATGCATAATAGACTGTTGTTAACTACTATAACCACCATACTAGAATGGTGATTACCAGGAGCTGGAGAGTATGAGAAATGGGGGAGACATTCATCAAAGATGCAAACTTTCAGTTATAAAATTAATAAGTTCTAGGGGATCTAATATCTGGGTCTTTCTTATAGCAGCCTCTACACTAGGGTACCTATTACACTTGTGTAAAGAAAAACATATCTATTGCCCTGCCCTTAAATAAAAAACAGTATGTCTTATATTTTGTCAACTCTTAAGTTCTTCACAGATGTTGAAGATCGGTGGAGTTCAGGTTAGAATTATGGGCAATGAGAAAGAAGGAAGAAAAATGGGATGACAAATATTAAGAGCATGAGTGGGGATAGATCTGTGTGTTTCTGGAAGGGGTTTGTAGACACAAGTAAAGGATGGTGTTCAATGCAGACATTGCACAGCTTAGTCCTGCTTTTACTACTCAGGTGATTAGAGGCTATTCCTGGACCCACTGGCCTTCTGTAGCAGTGCATCACCATCTTTAGGTATTTAACGTGTGCAGGCAAGATTATCTCCCAAAGGTGTCATTTGGGAAGCCATGAATTCATGTCAATAACATTGTTTTTTAAAATTGGAATTACCTTCAGTCTCTTCCATATAAAAAACTAAATTTCACTAATGTATAGTTGTATCCTGCTTTTATATTATACTGATAGTATTAACAAATATAGTATTAACTATATTTTGTTTTTGTTTTGTTAATATTGTTAACAATCATGATATTAATCGATTCAATATTCACTATCTATAATATTCATGATATTTTTTTCCATATGATATTCAATTATTTCTAAAACACAAATTCAGACTGACAAGAGCATTTTTCAACTTTCCAGATAATTCAAAAGAATGTGTCAAATTTTTAAAAAACAATTTCAGTGAGCCCCAAATAAACACATTTGCTTCACAGGCAGAATTTCATCATCTCACAGTATAGTCAGAAAGACTGACACATAGCAGATAATCACACTGAAGAGCGATCAAGTATGAACAAGTTTCCATGAGAACATACCAGAGGAGTAGCAGCTACCTGAAGGAGGTTATCAGAGGCCAAGAACATGAGGGAGGGCAGAACATTCAGGAGTAGTGATTCATGTTGAGGGAATCTGGACAGAGACTATAGAGGGTAGGGTAGTAGAAAATAACAGAAAATTATATTAGAATGGTAGCTTAGATCTGTATTGGGAATAGGCTTGTATGTTGTGAGGAGTTTTTAAAACGGGAGCGAACGAATCTTCACCACAGCATGAATTCCCACAGAAATGTTTGTTGCTTTAAATATTTGATATAAGTAATGAGAAATAAAAAAAATAACATGATTTTTTTTTTTTTAAACCAACAACTTGATAGAAGTGATTATCCTTCAAAATCACTGTCCTGAAACTATGGACACTTATTCAGAACTAGATGGTTTCAATGGTGACTTGTACCAAAAATTCAAAGAGGAATTAATGTAGTCCCAAAATGGGAAGGAACACTTTCTAACTCACATTATGAGGCCAAATTACCCTAATACCAAAACCAGACAAGAGTACATTAGGAAAGAAAATTACAGGTCAATATTCATGGATAAACATAGATGCAAAAATCCTCAACAGATCAGCAAACTGAATTTAACAATACATTAAAAGGATCATACACCATGATCAAGACTAATTCCAGGAATGCAAGGTTCGTTCAACATCTGCAAAGCAATCAATGTATACCACATTAATAAAATGAATGATAAAAATTATATGATCATCTCGATAGATGCAGAAAAAGCATTTGACAAAATTCAACATTTATGGTAAAAACTGTCAACAAAGTGGGTATAGATGGAATGTACCTCGACATAATAAAGGCAATATATGACAAGCCCACAGCTAACATCATACTCAAATGTAAAAAGCTGAAAGCCTTTTCTCTAAGGTTAGGAATAAAGAAGAATGCCGACTCTTGCCACCTTTTTTTTTTTTTTTTTTTTTTAACAAAGTATTGGAAGTTTTAGTCATAGTAATTAGGCAAGATAAATAAGGCATCCAAATTGAAAAGGAAGAAGTAAAACTGACTATTTGCAGATGACATGATAGTAATATAAAAAAAAACTCTAAAGAATCCACCAAAGAACTGTTAGAACTAATAAAAAAATTAAAGTTGCAGGATACAAAATATACAAAATCTGTTGCATTCTATACACTAAAACTATCAGAAACAATAATTTAAAATCATATTTACAACTGCATCAACAAAAATAAAAAACCTAGGAATAAAATTAACCAAGAAGGTGTATGACCAGTCCACTAAAAACTATGACATTGATGAAAGAAATTGAAGACACAAGTGGAAAGATATTCTATGTTCATGGATTGGAAGAATTAATATTGTCAAAATGTCTGTACTACTCAAAGCAATCTACAGATTCAATCTAATTTCTATCAAAATTCCAATTGCATTTTTCACAAAAATAGAATAAAACAATCCTAAAATTTGTAAGAGACCAAAAACCTTAAATAGCCAAAACAATCTTGAGAAATAAAAACAAAGTTGAAGGTATCATGCACTCAGATTTCAAACTATATTATAAAACTATAGTAATCAAAACAGTATGGCACTGGAATAAAAACAGACAAAAAATAAGACATAGATCAATGGAACAGAATGCAGAGCCTGGAAATAAACTCATGCATGTATGGTCAATTAATTCATGACAAAGGAGCCAAGAATATGCAAAGGAAAATGACAGTTGCTTCAATAAATGGTATTGAGAAAACTGGACAGACACATGCAGAAGAATGAAACTGAACTATTATCTTATACCACACACAAAATTTAACTCACAGTGGATTAAAGACTTGAATGTTTGACCTGAAACCATAAAACTCCTAAAAGAAAATTAGGCAGTTAGCTCCTTAACATCAGTCTTGAAGATGATGTTTTGGATATGACTCCAAAAGCAAAGTCAACAAAACCAAAAATAAACAAGTGAGACTACATCAAACTAAAAAGCTTCTGCAAAGCAAAGAAAATCATTATCAAAATGAAAAGGCAACCTACTGAATGAGAGAAAATATTTGCAAATCATATCTGATAAGAGGTTAATATCCAAAATATATAAAGAACTTCTACAACTCAATAGCAAAAACAGAAACAAAAACAAATAAATTAAATAATAGGAAGAAGGGTGAATAGACATTTTTCCAAAGAAGACGTACAGTTAGCCAACAGACATATGAAGAGTTCCTCAACATCACTAGGAAAATTCAAATCAAAACCACAACAAGATATCACCTCATACCTGTTAAAAGAGCCATCTCGAAAAGACAAGAAATAATGAGTATTGGCAAGGATGTAGAGAAAAGAGAATCCTTGTGTATTGTCAGTGGGAGTGTAAAGGTACAGCCATTCTGGAAAACAGTATGAAGTTTCCTCAAAAACAAAAAAAACAAAAAAACAACGCTAACTGAAAAACATATGTGTACCCGATGTTTATTGTAGCATTATTTACAATAGCAAAGATACACACACACAAACATATACACAACACAATAGAATACTATTCAATTATAAAAAAGAATGAATCTTGCCATTTGCAACATGAATGAAACTTGAGGGCATTTTGTTAAATGAAGTAAGTCAGATAAAAAAGACAGCTACCATATGATCTCATTTATATGTGGAATCTCTTAGAAAGACAGAAGTGGGGGGTGAAATTGTTATGGGAGGTCAAATGGTACAAACTTCTATTTACAAAATAAAAACTCATGGGTATGTAATGTACAGTGTGGTAACTATAGTTTAAAATACTGTATTGCATGCATGAAAGTTGCTAAGACAGGTCCAAAAGTCATCACAAGAAAATTATACTGTTATATGGAAATTATACACCAATAAAAAAGTATTTTTGATTACCTATTGTATACTCAGGATTGTTTCCCTGCAAGTAACAAGGATACAGAGGTACATGGTTGCAGCTATTGTTCTAATGCCCAATGTAATTAACTGTCTTGATGCCATTTTGTGATGTGTGACCACTGATAACTTTTAAGACACCCCCAAACCATCTCACCCTTCTGTGACATATCTGGGCAAGCTGATAAGAAAACTCAGATGTTCCTCCACTGGCACTGGTAGGAAAGATCAAACCTTTCAGAAACCCCCACTTTGACTCTAACCCCCAGCCACAAAAACAGCTAAGGCCATTTATCTCTTCCTTCTCACAAGCCATTTTCAGATCTGCTTGGATACCTTCTCTGATCTTCTCAGAAAGATTCAATATATGACTAATGGATAGCCTTATATCCTCTTGGTGTGTGTGGCATCATCGTTCTCAACATCTAAGACAACCTGGGTGGAGGTCCATCCGTCTATGTGAGCAACACCCTATAACACTACCTTTCTGCTTCATCATGATGAAAACATGTTATCTTTCATCTTTATACTGGTTTCCTCATGGTACCAAGATAGCTGCTTAGCTCCAATCTTTATATTCACATTCAAGGCCAGAAGAAGGGACAACAGCATAATTGCTCCATCTGTCTCTTTTTAGAAGGAAAATTATAGATTTCCCATTGTCATTTGCCAGAAATATTTCATATCACCATACTTAACTGTTAAAGAGTAGGGAATTCAAGCATTTTATTTGAGAATATTACCACCCCAAACAAAATAATAATTCTATATATGGAAGTAGGTAATCCCAGATCCTGGATAAGCAACTGCCTACATCAGCCAGGCCAAATAGGAGTCAGGTTGTACTATGTGCTAGGGGTATAACAATGAGTAAAATCACCAATAGTTCCCTTTAGAACTATCTAATGGGGGGACTCACAGAAATTATCCAGTGACAATTACACTTGTAATAGGTGCTATGAAGAGTTTATCTTTCTCTAACAGTGTATGGTATAGGGTATGACCTTGCCAAGTGTGTCCATCCACATGACATGATTTATGAGATGAAATCCAAAAGAAGAACTAAGGTGCTAAATAGAGGGGAGGGAAAAGGCCATTTTGTGTGAAGGGAAGGATGTGTATAAAGACTCTTTTTGGAAGGAAGGGACAGGATACATTTGGGAAACTCATAAAATGCTAGTGTGGCTGAAGCATGGGGGGACATGGGGGAATATGGATGTGTAGACGTAAGTTGATTAATAAAGAACTCGTGAATTATAATATGCAAAAAATTCAGATAGGCAAATGCTTGAGAGTTATGTTTTAAGAGCCTCAACCCTCTCTACAACCATGTGCTCAGTGTTCAAGACACAGAAATCATCATCCCACCTGTATATTTTGTTCAGTAAAAAAAGGTAGAAATAATGATGAAATTACTTAACAAGAATTAATTTTGTCATATGATGCTATGTCATTATTCCAATAAATGTTTCTTAAACACCACCCAATTCCTTAAGACTAAACAAATACAAAGAGAAGATGTTTATCTTTCCTCCTATTAACTGGCTGTTAAGAAGCATTTAAAATGAGACCTTTTTTTAAAGTTTTAAAATTACCTTAAGGTTCTGATAATGGGAGAAGGAAATAAATGGTCAACTTCTTCCCTATTATTGGCCATCAATCTGATATTCGATTATAGTTGAGGGGCTGTGGTAACTATAGCAAGAAAAATTTATTGTCTTTTTGGATCTGGCTATTCAGATGTGAATCGCAATGTAAAATTGTAAAATATGTTCGAGAAAACAAATAGGGTGTAGTAACAAACTAGAGATGTTAATTATTTACTATTTAGCCTTTATTACACACAACTGTGTTGTCTGCTTTACACTGGATGATAAACTTAATATGGAGGAATCTCAAAGACTATGCTTGGAAAAGAACAAAGAAGAAAAATCACCCTATAATTGGATTTTACTTGACTGTGCAAAATGTTGAGTTGGCTTAGTATTATGTAGGGGTCAGCTTAGGAGATAATATGAGAATGGTTGGAACATTTTCAAAAGAAAGTGAATTCATATATTTGAAAAGAACTTATATAAGGCCTAGTCTACAGAGCCTTAAGTTAAAATTCTGTCTTATTTTCTAGAAACATCATTTAGGGAAATAAACTATGTCTAAATTTCTTTGTGACCCTCAAAGAACTTAAATCATAGCCCATAAACTGCTGATGTGCAATTCTTTATTTGATGTTATTTTTGTCAGTATATAAGCCTTTTCCTGGAATATTGGCATTGTTCTGGAAAATAACCTGTATTAGAAGTTTACAAATCTTCAGTTCTTTGTAGAATCATGTCAATGTGAACCAATAGCAAATACTTAAGATGGAATTAATACAAGTTTTATTGACTCAAGGTGCTTTGCCCCAGCTGTCAGACACCGACCAGACTCCTTAGCTATTCTTCACCCTGAATTCATAAAGAATAGCATTCTCATAGGACAATTTTAATTGGAAGCATATTTTCCCCCTATAATGCAAACTCAGGGTCACGACAGGTAACCTGAAATATTGTTCTACCATATGTTATCCCCAGAAAATATATTCCTCAAATATCATGATACACAAGGGGTAAAGATTACATAAGTCTTTAGATAAACTTTCCATCAAGTCAGTTTACCATAACTGAGTGGCTGGATTTCAGATGAAGACAACATAAAATTTAGATTATGGTATATACAAGGAAAATGAAAATTTTGTCCACCTGTTAAAGCGCCTATCACTTTTGTATTAAGCTTTACAGTGTGTTTCAGGATATTTAAGGATGAACATATATATGGTCATATGTTCTAGAAACCAGAAAATGTCAGGCTTTTTATTAAAGTTAAATATATATTTATTTTTATAGAAAGCCTTTAAAAGAAGTAAATTAGTAACATAATTTTCATTCTCATAATGGAAGAAATATTAACAAAATGTTTTCTACATTAATGTTTATTTGTAAGTATATTTAAAATATTTTTGAATACTGATGTATAATTTATTATTAAATATAATTTTTAAATTTCATGGACATTTAAAAATTCTAAGCCTTTGAAAATGATCAGCTTCAAAATGTTTTCAATTCTGATAAAAAGTAATTCTAAATCCCTGCTGTATAATTGCTCAGGCATGAAGAGTTATCAAGACTAATACCTACCCTCTTTTATATACTGTAAATTAATTATGCATCATAGTCAGTCTGAGCTGCTATAAAAAATTAACATAGACTGGGTGGCTTCTAAGTAACAAATTTATTTCTCACAGTTCAGGAGGCTGAAAGTACGAAATCTGAATGCCATCATGGCTGTGTACAGGTGAGACCCTCTCCCAGGTTGTAGACTGCTGACTTCTTGTGGCCCCACATGAAAGAAAAAAAGCTAGAGAGATCCCTGGGTCCTCTCATAGAAAGACACTAATCCAATTTATGAGAGCTCCACCCTCACAATATAATTTAGCCTCTGAAAGCCCCACCTCCTAGTACTATTGCATAGGGGGTTAGAATTTCAACATGAATTTTGGGGAGATTAAAACCATTCAGTTGATAACGTAACATTAAAGTTGAAGTGAATAATTGCCTATTGCATTTTTTGGTCTAATTCACGATACCAAGAAAATGCAAATGGGATATGCTGCCAAAATTCTTTAATGATACCATGATTGATATTAATTTGTAAAGATATTCATGTAATTATATATTTAAGTTGTTCACATTTGACTTTCAGCTCCATGAGGGCAGGGACATTGTCACATCCAGGTCTACCACAAGAATTGGACATTATTGTGTCTCAAGATTTATAGAATTAATGATCTTACCCTCATTAAAGAAATCACATTGGAGACTATAACAATGGGAAAGCAAGAGCAATTTTGTGTTCCAAAATACAGAGCATCCAGAAGACACTAATGTGGCCTATCCAACAACCAAGAATGGTTTTAAGATGAAAAGCAGTGAAGTCAGGGATTCTTCAAGGGGCCCAAGACTTAGTTACCATAGTTCTACATTCACATATAAAAGGAAGGCATCTAAAACATACAAAAGCAATTAATAGATTCAACCTTAATTCTCTCTTGGTTCTCTTTCATACATATAACTTCGCGTATATAACTTTTATATTTCAGAAGTCTGGTTTGACCTCTTTCAGGTATCACAGTTGACCCCTCATTTTATTGGTTTTTCACATGCCTACTGATATATGCCCAAGCTTCAGGTTAATTAGTTACTAGTGAGAGAAGATCATTAGCTCATTTGCAGCTACTTTGGCCCATTGACGGTTCCTCAAAGAAGATTAAAGAAAATTCACTATCAAATTGGATTTTCTTAGCACTGGAGTGTTAATGTGGCTCTTTTAGTTTCTAATTGGCTTCTTTTTTAAAAGATTCATCCCCTCTCCTTACCTCACAACAGTTTTGAAAACATATGCAGTACAATAAAAAAAGACCAAATTTGAAAGAGGGAAAATTTTCAGTTCCCATCCCAACTCAGTCCCTTATCAACTGTATAACTTTGAACAAATTTTTTTAATCTCCCTAATTATTTTTCATCTATAAGAAGAATCTAGCGCATACTAAACAGGACGCTGTTATTAAATACATCTTAGAAGAATGTCATGCTCAGAATAATTACTTAAATAAATGTTATCTATGTTGATAGATTGTATTGTTATCTCCAATATGACCTGGGCTTCTCTGAAGGAAGAGCATGCATGCCTCGCTGTGCCTCGCTGTGCCTCGCTGCCTCGCTGCCTCGCTGCCTCGCTGCCTCGCTGCCTCGCTGCCTCAGACAGCAATATGACTTGCTTTGGCCAATGAAATGAAACAGACAGAAATGACATGTGTTACTCTTAGATGGAAGTTTTAAGACCCAACATGTACTTTGTCATAATCTCTAATTTCCCTCTGGTAATATTTCAGAGAAAAGCTGTTCTGTCTGTCTGGGCATTGCAGTGAAGCCAACAGAGCAGAGTTGGAGCTTACCTGCAATAAATTTGTAATGTGAGCAAGAAATAAACTTTTGTTATTATAATCCACTGACATTTTGCAATTGCTCGTTACTATAGAATAATGCAACCTATCTTGTTTGATACACCTATTAATAGTTTTATTATAAATAAGGTAGATAATGAAGATTAAATACAAATAGATATTGAGCAATAAAATTATAAAATCTATAAAATCAAGAGTACTTGCTAAAGGTAAGATGCAAATAAAATGAGCTTTTTAGCAGCCACATCATAAAGGTAAATATATTTAGGTACTAGATTCAATGTCTGTTATACAAAAATAAATCAGTTACCAAAGGGAACAAAACTACTTTTAGTTAGGAAACTTAGAGAGCTGTCTCCCATGGACCTTAACAAAGGTATTAACCAGCAGCTAGAGTCCAGTGTGCGGAAATTGTTTGATTTGGGGCTTTTTTCTTATTGACTTGGTCACAATGATAGTTAAAATGCCTTGCAAAATAGCAATGAGCCAGCTACAATCACCAAAGGCCTAATCTGAATAGGTCTACAAAAGCATTGCCTTATAGGTGGTTTTATATTTGGGGTACTTTCTGTTATAATAGGCATTCTCTTGTCTTCTGCCTGCAGTAGAGGTAAGATAATATAGGAAATGGAAAACAAGGAATCAAGGATGATTTGTAATAGTCTCCTAGCTTATTCCTTCTTTTTTCATTTTTTTCAATCTTCTTATTTATTTTCTTCTTATTTCCCTTGTCTTAATTTCCTCTTTCCTCTTTATGAACTGTAGCTTTTAGTCGAAGCATCATATTATATAATGGGAATATGGTAGAAAATTTTGAGCCATCAATTTTTTTTGTTTTGTTTTCCTTTAATCATGATACTCCATAGCTCTAAAACCAGTAAAGGAACGGTATTCATTACTCCTGAGAAAAAAGGGATATAATCCAAGAACAAAGAAGTCATTGTTATATCTAAGCTTCAAATCTAGCCTTTTCGAGCACATAAAGAAACAACAGCATTGAAAGCCAGGCTTTGTATAGAGAGAGCAGTGTTTTCTAAATTAAAAAAAAAAAAAAATGTCCTTGTACATATCATGATCCACTCTAGTACATGTAAAGCTGTACTAAAAGTTAGTGTAAAAAAACATGGAGGATATGCTGCAAGAAAACTTCACATTAGATAGGAGAGTTCAACCTGGGAGAGATGGAAGGAAGAGAAAGGCAAGGGTCAACATTGATATCATGTTCCAACCCATTCCCAATCACTACTGCCCCCTCTCCCAATTACCATCCCATACTATCTGTGGTAGATCTCACTATGCGTTTGGGACCAGGGTAGAAATGAGAATATATCCACTTAAGTTTGTGGAAATTCCCAGGATAAGAGGCCTTCTTTCCTCTCAGCAAAACTCTTCATTGATTATATTTTCAAATCAGTGTGATCCTGGAACTCTAGCAGAAAGAAAGCCATGAGTGAAGGAGGGATTCAGTGATAGTTTCGACAAAATGCTGCATAAGAGAGCAATGCACAAAAAATAGCTGACTATTTAGCACCCCACGGAAATTCAGAGAGGCTGAGACCCTCTCAAGAGAGTAAGAAGAGGATCAGCCTTAGAATGAAAAGCAACCACATACTGAAACCTCAAAACTAGAAGCCATGACAAGGAACGATGATACCCAAAATATAAAGGTGGGCCAATGCTTCTTCAGCACTCTGCCCACAGTATGACCAGAGACCAGGCAGGACAGTCCCTCACATCAAAGGCCAGCAAAGAAACACCTAAGCCTGCTCTACATTCTCAAATACAATCTCTTGTGGAAGGAGAATTGAAAAAGAGGTGAGAAGTCCTCCAACTGGAAATTCTAAGTTAAAAGAGCTGATTAGGTTTCCTGGAGGACTGAGTTAATTTGAATAAGCATTTGGTTTATCTTTCATGGAAATTTTAAGATATGCTTCCTTCTCATTGGGAGAATAGAAGCTTCTGAGGTCAGACCATGAATAAACACATATAAGTATTGTCTTTGCGTACATGCTATTTGTTGTAAGGTAGTATGTTTTGATCCTTTACTGTTTAAGTTGCTTTAATCTTTATTGATTGTCTGAATATTTATATACAAATTATTTTTTAATAGTTCTACTTTTTTTCCTAAATGATTCAGAGACTCAAACACGTGTAATCTATTTTTGGATATGATTGAAAAGCAGATTAATTCTCCCCCTAACTTTATTGCAATATAACAGATAGAACATTGTGTAAGTTTAAATTAAGGTATATAATGTGATGATTTGATCAACGTATACATTGAGAAATGATTGCCACAATAGGATTAGTTAACACCTCCATCGCTTCCATCTCTTGGCAATATTTCATACCATTGAACATACCCTCCATTTTGAAAACCTCTGTCCTCCTGGCTTGTCCCTGGTATCTTTCATTACTTATTAGTTGTGCCTTCACAGTAGCCTTGTTTTCTCATCTTCGTCTTCCAGACTACTAAGCATTGGAATGGCCAATGGCATTTTTTGCAGTCTTTTCCCACATTTCTTTGCTAAGCGATTTTCTTCCATTCTCATGATTTTAAATAATATTTATACACTAATGATTCAAGCTAGATTAATTTTGGGTCTCTACTTTCATATAATAACTGTCAATTAAAATTTTTATTTGATTGTTTATAGCTACCTCCAAGCAGAATCAAACCAAAAAAAAAAAAAAAAAAAAGACATTTCCCTTTGATCCCAATCACCAAATACATTCTCAGTCTACTCCAAGCAAAAAATCCTGTATATCTTCATGGAGTTCTTGATTTTCCTTATATCTCATATCTTTTATATCATTAAGCCTTTTTGGTTTTACCTCCAGTATTTATAGTCCAAATCAAATTATATTTCACATCTCCACTGAAACAATCCTCATCTCATCTACATTCTTCACCCTCTCCCACTGCCGCCATGTAGTCAGTCTCTACTGGTTTCCTTGCCTCGATTTTTGCCCATTTTCAAATTTTTTTTTTTTCAAACAGCAGCCAGGTTCTTTTAAAATTTAAATTATATCCTTCTCCTCTTTGAAAACACCTGAAGAATTCCCATTACAATCAAATTGAAATGCAACTCTTCACATTGTCTCCTCCTGCTTAATTCTCTGACCTTTTTTTCTAACACTCTTATTTTTCCTCTTTACTCTGTTCCAATTTAATTTTCTATTATTTGAACATATAAAGCTCAATCTCACTTTAGGGGCTACACTTGTCCTTTTTTCTTTTCTCTGCTTAGAATGGTTTTCTACCACATGGCTTCGTCCATCTCAACTTTTTTTCAACTCAAATAAAGAAATTTCTCACTTAACATCTTCAAGGGAAATGGCATGACAAAACCAGTTTTACCATAGCCTAACTTATATAAACAAGGGTTAAGTTCCTACAGCACATTTCTGGTCACTAGAACATCACCAAACTTCCAAATAAAGACCCAAACCACTTCTAATATTAAACACTGAAATAAATGTGAGCTATACATTTAAAACAAGATTTTTTTTCCAACCTCCCTTTTCCAGATCAGAGTAACAAGTGGCCAGTGCCTATCCTGGCAGCTCAGAACAAAAAGCTGAACTCACTCTGGACAGGACGCCCTACCTTCACAGGGTGTACTCACACCCCCACACTCATTCAGATTAGGACAATGCAGATATGCCAATTCACCACATGTGCACATATCTTTGGGATGTGGAAGGAAATGAAGTACCTGAAGAAAACCCATGCAGACACGGGGAGACATACAAACTCCACACAGGCGGTGGCCCCAGGCAGGAATCCAATATTTTTTTTCTCATCGACATTATAATTAAGCAACATTAAAAGAAATGACATTCAAAGAACTGCTGTGATACCACCCTCTTAGAGGATTTTTTTGACCTTCTAAACAAACAAACAAAAAAAGTATTTGTCAATTGACTGATGAACTAAAAGAAAGCATTTAAGTAGTATAAGTAGAACTGAATTTACCTTTGATGTCTAAATTGTCTTCATGTTGACACTAAGAAATGAAGACTGTATTTATTTTACTTTAAAAGGCATTTTCCCTGGAAATGGATTTGTGAAAGAGAATGAGATCTGGAGTGACTAAAAGGGTTGGTCTAAATGTCTCTATAGGCAGTGCCTCTCAGCCATTTTCACAGCATTCCTTATTTCGCCTGTTGCTACTAATTTCCCTTTTCTTGAGCTTGTTTCCTTCCTATCCTTAATGAAATCAGAAAAAATAAATAATGCAAAAAGGAGAGGAGCAAGATAGAAGAGGATTAACACCTGCGATGAAAGAAATGTACAGAATTTGTAAGACAATCAGAAAAAATATGCGAAATTATATTTTGGGTGTTTATTACCTAGATGTGTGGTCAAAATAAGAACGAATGCAATGGGTAGAATACTCCATATGATTTGTACAGTAAACAATCCTTGTGTATCTCAAGATTGCCACTGATAATGCTCACGACCGCCAGTTCTACTTACTCCTGATCATCACTCGTTGCCCACATCCCCTTCATCAAGGTTCAATACAAACATGGAAATGTTAAATAAATCTTTATGTTCCGGTCAACGATTTCATTCTGTCAAACCCTCTTAAAACTTATCTCCAATGATTTCATTCTGTCAAACCCTCTTAAAACTTATCTCCAACGATTTCATTCTGTCAAACCCTCTTAAAACTTATCTCCAAGCACTTTTTCTATTACTGAGGTACTAGGGGCATTAACGGATTTTGTTTTCCCTTTACGTATCATTAAATTCTAATATTTTAGCCCAATTGCATATTATTTGCAGAGATTAATTTTGATTAAGTCATCCAAAAAGAATAAGGTGTTTGGGTCTTGCTCCTAACAGACATCTACTACTTCTGAATTTCCTCTTTATGGAAAATTGTTTCCCACTGTTTCTTTTTATATATTGTATCTCACCGTTAGCCTCCAAGCATTACCCTTCTGTCCTTGATAGTACACTTATTTGGCATCAGAGACTTCTGTTATTCTTTCTTCACTGCAATCTGGTAAACATTTATTGCTTGAACCTTTCTAGAGATACTAAGGAAGAGGTGCCCAAGCAGTAGATCAGACTTCTGAAGAGCAGCTCTATGTGAACTGCAGTTCCCAGAAAAGAAACTGACTCATCATAGCCTATCCTGACTCATCGTAGCCTACGACTCAACTGTTAGCAGCAGAGCCTTCAGTCTTTTCTCCTGCCAAGAATGGGTGATCTCCATGTTCTTGAAAAAGTTTCACTGGAAAATGACTGTTCTTGTTGATACAAAGCAACCAATACTGTTTTCTATTGGATAAATTTTGTTCATTAATAAAGGAAATGAAAAGTTTGAATTGATAGAGCTTGAACACCTTGATAGACTGAAACATACTTTTTAGGTTTGGGCTATTTAGTTCCAAATAGCCAAATTAAAAATAAAAACATCAAACCCAATGTGATTTAGTTTATTTGTTCAAGGCATGGCATCCATTATTTAATTGATAATGAAAATAATTCAGACTTTTGTAGCAGAAACTGTTGGCTGCCTACCCAAGAACCCAATTCCTGTTTGTCTGTGCTAATAGAAATCTTATTTTATTGGAGAGTCTATTCTTCTCCCAGGTGATTCTGGGTCAGTTTTAAATAGACTCATTTTATGAAAACTAAGAGAAGCTTTTCAGTAATCATGGAAATTCCTCCTCCTTAATCCCTTTAAAGAAGATCTATTCAGAGAAAACAGAAATAATTATGTTAAAATGTATTAAACCGGGAATCAAAAACTCTGCTTAATTAGTACTGTCTACACATATCCAAAGCAAACTCTGGGTTACAAATGAAGATTTTACTTGAAAGATGGCTGTTTTTTATTTATAGTTTCATTTTTACCTAAAATATTTAGAAAATATCTTACCTAATTATATTCTAACTGCCTCTGGTATAGATTTAAATATGAAAATATTCAATAATCTATTTCATTCTAAATGAAAAATTACCCATAATTTTATAGACAGATTAACATAATTATATGTACTAGATGGAAAAAATCCATTGTTTTATGAAGTTTTATGACTTTATTAAATGACAATCTCACCTCATAAAAAAACTTGCTGCATTTTAAAGGCATGTTTTCCTTCCCTTTGTAGAACCAAAATGATAGACACCTGTGCTATAAAACCCTGATTAAGGATACATTTATTGTAACTGACTTGTCTTTGAAGAAGATTTGGAAATACTCATATACCATTCTAAGTTTTGGGATGCAACCAGTGTGGTCTGAAGACAATGAAGGCTCAAAGAGGAGGCACTTATGGAACAACTTGAGAAACTCAAGTGCAATACATCATTGCAGCTTAGATGACATTCATCTCAGAGTTCTCAGGAGAAGCAAAGTATGCAACAGCAGAGTAGGCAGATGAGGACATGTAAATATGACAGTAGTAGTATACAGAGAATACAGGCTAGCTTCACACTGCCTTAAAGCAGAGATGCCATCATTTTGACCATCCGTCCCTCAGGTTTTGTACTTTGGTTGTAGGGCTTACAATTTCGATTGTTCTCAAAAATAAAATCTTTTACTTACCCTTAAGTTGTTTGTATTCATTTCTCCATACATGACAACGAAAGGGATTCACGTTTCAGGACTCTCACACGGAATTTAAAAGTAGGAACAGACACAAGCCCAAACTTTGGAATAACCACAAATGCCGCTTTCTTTCTGCCTTAAAGCTCTGCCCAAGAGACCTTTTTATTCACTTTGCTGAGTTCCAGCTGGTACCACTCTGCTGACTTCTAGTGCCCAGAAACACCTGTGGGGATTTATAGACAGAATTCTGGGGAAAGAGATTGTGGATAAACATGTAGAAGCAGCTAAAGCACAGAAGCTTATTACTGGAATAGCCAGACTACTCTACTGGAATAGCCAGACTACTCTGGAGAGAATTTCGTCAATGATGGAATTTTTCTCAGGAGAGGTCTGATCTGGCAATCTTTCATCAAAGTGTTTTCCCCAGAAGTCACAGGTGACCCTCTGGTGATAAACTTGTTTCTCATCTGGGGAGAAAGAGAGGTAAGGAAGATATTGGAAAACTCTAAATTCAATGGTTGTAATCCAGATCTCACTTAGCGGTGCCACAACCATATTTTCTAGTTTTTCTAGCTGACTATTTAGAGTGCTACACATGCTTCATGCTAATTCCTGCTTCTGTAGTTCTGTCCACAATGGCCTACTCATTTGTGCTGGCCTAGGAGACAACATTCTCTTTTTAAGAGAGATCTTCACCTTCACACTTTGTCTTTTCCTTCTCTGCTCAACACAAATATATATTTTTAAAGCAACTTGACTGTTTCCCTCAGATTTCCAGAGAACAGTTTGTCATTTGCCAGGCATTAGCAAGCCTAAATTAAAAGGCAGTTTTGAAGATGAAAATGCCCACATTCTCTTCACATTAACTTAGAGAGTTAACAACCACTGGAATATGTAGAACTCCTTGAGAGAACTTTGTGACTCACCAAATTATTCCTTCCCATTTTAAAAAATAAAAGATTGCATTTTTAATTACTCTGAGAAAGCATAGCCAAATGTTAACTTCAAATGTAATTTAATGTAGACAATTTGATATGAAGTGTTGTGGACTGCAATAGAAATGAGATCAAACAGAGAATGATTTATCTTTAATTGTAAATATATCACAAATTATCAGTATGCTTGGATTATTGACTATTTGTGCCTCTGTGCCACTATAGATTAAAAAAAATGTATATTTATTTTTAGCAATTGGTACTATAACGATTGCAGACAGTTGAAAAACATACACATATCAAAAACTTAACTACTAAACATTTTTTCCACAATTTTCTAATCACAATTGTACTCTGATGCCAAATCAAGCCAAAAGTAACAATATGGAAACAATATAGAAAGTAACAATTATGGTGTTACTTTATTATTGCAAAAATTTATAATTAGCATAGAAAAAATTAAATTCATAAATAAAATATTGAAATATATATTGATTTTTCAGCCAATGCAGTTGCTTTATAGCTTTATGAGTTTGAAATAAAAACATCAAGTTAAAAACAGTAAAGTTTAACAATATTCAAATTTTGAAAATCTAAAGATAGCACTTCCAATTTTTAAGATTAATCATCTGATCAAATATATTTAGGAACTTAAAGTCAATGCTAATAATTTAGTTCATGATTTGAAAATGGATATACAAATAACAAATATACTGGTTATTTTGATTAGCCTTATTTTTTTGGCAAGTTAATGGGAACTTAAAATTGATCAGAAAATAACTAGCTAACTATATCATATGCACTAATTACTATTTTATGGATTCAAATTTATCATGAAGTAAATCATACAGACTGTAACTTAGGATAACACTTTTTGCCTTCAAAGACAATTCTGTAATTCTGTACAATGTCATAAAATATACTGGTGTATATATATAGTTGAATATTAAGAAAAAAATCAACATCTGCCATGTTATACTTTATATTACTATACTTAATAATCCAGTGTCATTAAATCCATCTTAATATTTTTGTTATTGATGATGAATAGGATATTCTGTTGACTGGCTACAAAGACTTGCTTGAAAAGAAGTGATTATTGATGATCTATGACTCTTAATGAATCATGAGTCCTCCAGGTATTTGGATTGATGAAGGTTCTCTGGTTTGACTTGATATTCTGAAGGTTCTATATAAAAGTAAAAATGAAAGTTAACAATATGCCATTTTAAGGATTTTACAAATGTACATGTGCTTCTATTTTTGGATGGATTCTGTGACTGGAGGGAGAAAATAACCAAGTTTCTGAAAGTAAACTCCTAGTAGTAGAATATTCTATGGTCTTTCTAAGAAATAGCATGCATTTAACTTCCAAACAATCATTCCAAAGCAAAAAAGTCTCTTTTTTTTTTTTTTCAAATATTTGTATTTAAAATTATTGGTTTCTCTGCAAATTTCTTTGAAGATTTAGGGCTGCTTTAATTTTGCATACCATAAAATAAATGCAAAAAGCTTAATCTTTACTACAGGAAGGGTTCACATGGATTAGACCTGACCACCAGGTGAGTGGCATCCAGCCTTCATTCACTGAGAAGGCATTATCTACCTCCAGATGTGGTGTAACACAGGTTTTGTTAATAATGCTTTTGTCAAAACAAAAACATCATTAAAACATCAATGTTTTTTCTTTCTGTCATGGCTTTTACTTTAGTCATTTACTTAACCCTGGGTTTGGATCTTTCAAATTACATGTAAGGATCAATTTTTAAATTGTAAGGAAAATAATTTGCAACTAAATGTAATATAAGTAGCAGTATGCATTATTTGCTTTAAAATACATATTAGAATACCCTCAAGGTTTTTGTCTTTAACACTCCCATTGTCATCAGTAAAGGGATATCCCTTTCTATGCAGGCAAGAAAGGAGTAAAAGTTACAACTGACACATGGGGAATTTTAAATTGCCCTCACCTTATTTATCTATGGCACAGCAGTAATCTGTACAAACTCATGAGCCTATGTGGCAGATGTGAACTTCATACATTATATACGTGGTCAAGTAATAAAGATCTAAAACCATTAAAATAAGATTTTTGCTACATTGGAAAACCATTTGTGCTTCTCTGAAACAATATGATTGTGAAAAAATATCTAGGCAGGCTCAGTAACTGAATAGTTCTCTCAAATATTTTAAAACAAATAAAGAAAAATTGAATAAATTCCAAATGCTATCCTCCCCCCTCCTCCCTCCCTTGAAACTGACTAATTATTTGGACTTTAAACCTATTTTGGAAACCAAGGAATATCTTCTCATACAAATACAATTTTAAGGCTTTGATACTGGCATATGAGAATAAATATGCTTGAATGTCCGTAGGCAGAACATCCACTCATCATGTGCCCAACCCCTTGGTATTGCCATATATCTCCCCACTTCAGTCTTTCACTTCATCTTCCTGCTTGTCAAGGCCTTTAAAACTGAAGTTTCTGGAGAAGCATTATGTGTAAATGCTTTATCTAATTTCCTGTGTCTCCTCCTCTGTGTATCATGAGAAGAAAAATGCCCATTGCCTCTGCTCCTCTCTAGGGCTAATCTTACTGATAAATGTACTTCATGTGTGTGTTTGTATAATTTATAGAATATAGATGTATATGCACACATTTATATATTTTTATTAATATTTAAAATACTCAAATTATTTATAAATATATACATAGGTATAATGAATTAGCAAATGAACATCATTGATATTTAAATGTCATTATTTTTTTACTTGAAGCAAGCAACTGCACACCAATTTATATCTATTTGTAAATGGTAAATAAGTGGAAAAATTTTAAACCCTTGACATTTAGAAATCTAGAGATTGATGTGTCTCTAATCTTAAATCTCAAATGCCCACTGGAGCATTACTGCATTAGAGCAATGAAGGCAGCCAAGGAAAAGGAAGATTTGGAAAGAGTGAATTAATGTTGGGCAGTAGTAATAAGTCTTTCTAGCGGTACTCTGTGAGGCCTTATTTAATGTCTCTTTTAATGATTGCATATTAAAACATGAATAAAAATCATTAGCATATAAGAAATTGAAATAAAGAGTAAATCTTCAGGTAAATATAAACCGTGTGAACTACACAACAGGTCCATTATGTAAGTGATTTGAATAAGAAAGCAGCAAAGTTCAATTGGGATTTTGTAAGAAAACCAGGGGAAAAATTGATAACAGCTTAATTGGAGGGGACAATCCATATGTGCTTGTAAAATGCAACGTAAAAAAATCCCTTATGATCACATTTCCCTTACATATGAAGACTGAAAGTAATGTTTCCATGAACCTATCCCACATTAAAAGTT
Organism: Pteropus medius; assembly: GCF_902729225.1. Lineage (NCBI taxonomy): Eukaryota > Metazoa > Chordata > Mammalia > Chiroptera > Pteropodidae > Pteropus > Pteropus medius. The sequence goes on from NW_024354500.1 coordinate 29,663,368, forward strand.
GATTTAGGAGGTTTTAATGGAGCAGCTTTCATTCTCAGGCCCTTTGTGAGCTCTGCCATTGTGAAATGTGCTGTAACAGGGCTGATTCAGTTCCAGTCCTTCCCTTCTGAGTTGTATCCAGTTACCTCAGCTTGAACATAACCAAGAGAAGGATTCCACAGGTGACTGCCATGCACATGACAGCATAAATTACTTCTCCTAGAAACAAAGGTTTAAAAAAAATTACTGGATTTCTAGAGAGAATAAATAATAAAAAGAGTACAAAGGTTTGATTTTTAACTGACCGTTGAAGGAGGAATGAAATTCACTTAGAGTTATTTCCTTTGCATGTTTTCTTTTATGCAATGAAATGCCTTTCACATTAGAAAGAGTTGGATAATCTGAAAGAAAATAATGAACATGAGATTAAAGTATTTAAAGGTGATGCATTATTTTTATCCCATGGATTTTAATTTATTTTATAAAGGCAGCAATTTATTTCTTTTATACTATCTTAATAAAATATAAATTTAGGTGAAAGTGGGACTTTTCTTAAATTTTAACAGTGTTTTTTTACCTTTTAATCAGATAATTTCCTTATAGAAACTTGTTTTAAAAATATGATTAGAAAAAGTTACATTTTATAAAATAGTTCATTGTACCTCATATAAAGATTAGGAGGGAAAAAGTAACTTTAGGCTACCCTTTGGCATATTGAAAATGATTTGTTCTTTACAAGAGTGATTGTTTTAATGTGCTTTAAATGATATCTTAGTTTTCTAAGACTCATTGTATCAATGAATTCTTACAAAAGAGAGTCCTTAAACCAATCACTCTGTTCGCCCCTCTGCTCAGATATCTATATCTGTCTTTGCTTATTTTTCCTATTCTGTTTCTCTTTTTCAACACCTTCAATTTCTATTATTTTTACCTATTTTTATCTCACTTGAGAGCTCTTCTTGGCCACTCTGTGTCCCTAGTCTTCATGGCCATTTTCATCTTACTTCACAAAACATAAGACAAAAGGAAGCAATCTTTAAAATTGATAGATCTATTTTAGGTGACTTTTACTAATAACTTTGAAGTGAAATCACACTGAGTTTTGATGCAACACAAATATGAATACCAAACATATCAATAGCCCAATAACCAATTTCTCTGCTGCTGATGATTCAGGTGAGTTTTGAGGCTTAAAAAAGAAAAAGCTATGTAGTCTCCATTTGAGGGAGGCCTTGCTGTCTGTCATAGATGGTTCATGTATTTTGAGACCTGGAAATCCAAGTATAAGTAGATAGTTCTTTGCAGAAATGAGTGTATCAAGTAGCAGGATAGCATATCTGATGACAGCTACTGACAATAGCCCCAAATAGGAAGGGAGATGAGAAGATATATTGCCAACAGTTCCATTTAGTACCCCCTCCACCCAGGGCTGCTGCTATTCAGAAGCCAGTGACTTGGAAGCCAAGGTTTGAAGTGTATGTTAGGAATAATTGGAAGAAAGCAAGGGGTACAGATGGTTTAAGATCAGTAACAAAACTCTCAGGGTGGGTCTGGGAGAAGCAGCTCAGTATAAGAGCTGAAAAAGCTACCGAGGATTTTGTCAATAGGAAACCTATTCTTGGATCTGAACTCTGATACAGTTAAAGCATTTTCATTTTGAGATTTTTTTAATCCCAATTGACATACTGGGTTATCATATAGTATTTATAGAAGTCTGACCTTAGAAACTGAAAAATCAACCTCTTCTGAATGTAAAAAAGTAATAGAGATAGAGCTTGCAAAAACTTTTCACTTTTAACAGGACAAACAAACGAAGACTCATGGACATGGACAATGGACTAGTGGTTACCAGAGGGTAGTGGTGAAGGAGAAGGGGAGAGATAGACGGAGTAAAGGGGGTCAAATATGCGGTGACTGTTAAAGTGTACAGCTGAAACTTACTGGATTTTCTTAACCAATGTCACCATAAAAAATAAGTTAATGAATTAATTTTAAAAAACCTTTTCATTTTTGTGGTTATAAAATAAATTTCGTTATTCACTAAAATGTTAAAATGGAAAAATTGAAGTATTTCAGATAATACCATATTTTTATAATAATGGTCTTTTGGGAAGAATTAGTTTTATTCAAATTGAGCATATTTTTAGTGAAATAAATGATCATAACAAAATATTATATTTAAATCAATTTGGAATATGAAAGATAAATCATTTTGCGTCTTTTTAATTCTATGGCATTTTGTGACATTTTTGGCAGATTTATGGCATAAATGTAAATGTACATAATGTACATTGATTATTCGAATGATGCTATAGTTTTCCTTTTTGAAATTCTATCTCTAAGTACATTTGGTCTAGCTAGGTATCATGATTTATCTTTACATAAGAAAAAAGATATTATTTTGACAAATTAGGCTATCTTTTAGCTATAAAACCACCGAAAGTAATTATTTAACAGTCACCTAGCAAAGTTTAAAAAGAATCATTTAATTCACTAAATTTCACTCACATGGAACTCATTAACAAGGTTATAATAGATCAATGACAGAAATGCTAGTTAATGATCCCACTGAAAATTTTAATGTGTTCAGCAATCACGCCACAATCTTAAATATTGCACCCTAGGAGGATACCCAACATCAGTTAGAGAGATTAATGTTACAGAGGGCTTCTTGGCTACTGAAGCCCATTGGAGATTCTTCCCTGCCTTTTATAAACAGAGAGGTTTACAGTGTTTTATAACCATGAAATTAAATTCAGCAGAGTTAATAACCAACTTCAGTCCCACACCATCTGCTGTATTTATATATAAACACTGTCAGTGACTTGTTTATCTTAACTTGTTCCCTAGAGAAATTAAACACTATTATAAACTATATGGTAAAATCCCTGTACATTTGACGGGAAATCAAGATTAATTTCAGCCTTACATTAAGAAAAAATTTAAATAGTATTCTCCTCAGCTACAAAGATGTGATCATTTTTATTCTTTTCTTCCAAAATCCTTGTGCAGAGTGGCTGGTGGAGACCAAAACTCTACTTTGTATAATTTATATGAAATGGTAAATGAATTGTAAAAAATGTGATGGATCGGATATGAAATAATAATTTAAAAATAAATGTCAGAATACTTAAAATAGAAATTAAACATCACAAACTGCAAATTTGTAAATCCTCATTTAAAATTTCAGTTAAAACATAACCTAGGAAGAAACAGTTTGGAAAAGTGAATGTTTTCATAGACTGATTTAAAAATATATTGTGTAGCTGTTTTTTGAATTCTTAATGTATCACATGACTTTTACAATTTTTTTTTTCTTTTTTGCTTTCTTTTCATGGTTAAATAAAAGAGTGCCAATATTATAGCGACATTTTAGTGAGAATGAAATTCAGGAATGACCTTCTTGTGCACTCAAGGTTTGGTGCTATTTATCAGATGTAATATATTACATTTCTAATTTGGTCAATATTGTCTCACCTGAAGGTATACAAATTCCCAAATTGAAAATGAGTTTTGAATTATTTCACCTAGTGATCAAGAGTGAAATTTCATATATCATAGACTCTTTTGATCATTGTTTGAAAGTTCCCTCCTAAAATGGATCTAGGGAACGTTGCTGCTGGGAAGAAGGAAAAATATATAGGCATATTTAAATTTGAAAAAAATATATTACTAATATGGCAAATCAAGCTATACACATAAATAATGAGGTTATTTTACCACTGCTGCTAAAACTTATGTTTTGAATACTAAACTAACTAAATAATATGCTTCCTCTAAACAATTACACTATGCATCAACAAAGCATTTTCATTTATTTAGTTTACAAACTTCAAAGAAGATAAAACCATGTCTTAGATTTATTTTCTAGTACTATGGCTAAACACATGGTGATTGCCAGGGGCTGAGAGAAAGCGGAAATTGAGAGGTATTGGTCAAAGGGTACAAAGTTTCAAGATGATGTAAGATGAATAAGTCCTAGAGATCTACTTACTATACAATGTAGTGCCTATTTTTAGCAACACTGTATTGAACACTTAAACATTTGCTAAAATGGTAGATCTCTTGTTAAGTGTTCTTATTGCACGCACGCACACACACACACAATAATAAAGAGGATAGAAGGAAACTTTTGGAGGTGATGAATCTTATGGTGAAGACTGTAGTAATGATTTCATGGTTTATACTTATCTTCGAACTCATCAAGCTGTATACATTAAATAGGTACAGCTTTCTGTATGTCAAAACAAAACAAAACAAAACACATAAATGAATAAGTATATGCTCCAGAACATTTGTCATGATCTTCCGACATAAACCCAAAAGCTAAAGGTTAGTGATTGATTCTACAGACTATCCATGCCTTAAGATGGTTTCACTTAATGACTTTTTGACTTTACCAATAAGCAAAAGTAATATACATTCAGTATACATTCAGTAGAAACCATATCTTCAATTTTGAATTTTGATCTTTTCCCAGGCTAGCTATATGTGATATCATACTCATATGAGCTATACAGTGGCAGCAAAATGATTTTGTACAACTGTAGGATATTGCAAGTGTTCTGAGCATGTTTAAGGTGGGGCTAGGCTAAGCTACGATGTTCAGTAAATTAGGTGTATTAAATGCATTTTCAACTCATGATATTTACAATTTAAATGTTGGTACAGAACTCCATTGTAAGTCTAGGAGTATCTATTGACAAGCCTTGCAACTGCTCTTTGACCCCACGTCGAATGACAGTGTTGCTCACAAGTCTAGTAGATTTGCTTGGTGATTATAGTGAATCTCAACGGCACTAATAAAATTTCTCAAATGTTCTACATTTTCCTTAATAGTTTCTGCAAATAATAAAATAATCACTGAGGTAGCAATTGAAATAAAAATTATCCTATTTCTAATAACTAACACTAGATTAGATCAGTAAAGTACTATTGTTTTAGAAGGCAATAATTTTAAATGTTGAAATTTAAAAAAAGTTGTCAGCTATAACTTTGGGCTTATATAAAACAGATCAAAGATATCAATTTAAATAGGAATATAATATTCCTGGTTAGAGTGTATATCTATAAACACACAAGTGTATATGTATAGTAGAATTATAAAATTGACGAAACTTCTTAGATTATCTAATTTAAACTTTCAATGCAATGATCAGTTCTGCCTCATTCTTGACATATAGTCATCACCAGTCTAGAAACGAGCCATTTAATACCTTCTACCTTTCTACTATGATTGATAGTCAATTCTAGTTAAAATGGAAAATAATTTTTCTAGATTGCTCTTTTATTAACTCAAAATGATAAATCTACTTTCTTTGTTTGGCATCAATGCTTAGCTCTCTGACTGCTACATGTAATGTAAGTATGTGTTTAGAGAGAGAGAGAGAGAACATTGTAAGTATATCACATAACACAATGCTTTTAAAATTATAATATGAATCTTCTGTTTATCTTAAAATACCAATTTTGATTCACTAGGTCTGAGATGAAGCAGGTGATGCTGATGCTGCTGGTAATACATATATTTGTATGTATGTCTATAGAATGGAAGATGCATATACATACTCATATGACATACAAATGCTTTACATATATATATACACATACATATATATGATGCTTAATATTTTATAAGGCACTTTGACAAACACTGTTTAATTTTATAACAATTAGCCAAGTAGGAATTGCTAGCTCAACTTAATAAAGAAACTCACACTCAGAATAGTTACCTTGTCCAAGATCACAGAGTTGGTAAATAGTGACAATATAATTTGCAGCAAAATCTTCTACCAATTGTATATAAAACCCACCTCACAGAAACCACAAAAAAAAAAAATGTAAAATATTTTTAGCTTTTTCCAGTGTGCCAGCCAATTGGATTAGGAAATATATTGGAAAAATAATAGGAACAAGTTGTATTTTATAGTGTAAAATAAGAAGCATTTAATAGTATCTGATTGCAAATGTTCATGATTATATATGTTTCTGTTGCTGAAATTCACAATAGAAAAGGGGACGTAAAATGTAATAACTAAAGCATCTGAAATACATCACATATACCTGTAGGTATATTTCAACTTGCCCACACCTCTGAAATATGTTGATCATTGTCAATGTAATCAAATAAATCGACCAATTTAACTTTGAGATTTACCAGAAATATTAAAAAAAATGAATGCTGCAATTTTCAAGGTGGGTTATCTTAAATTATGATATCAAAAATAAGCATTTTCTGTTTTTACACATATAGGGTTGAGACCATATGTAAATCTTTCCAGATTATTCACCAGGCAGAGGGCATACAAAGAATAATACACAGAAGATCAGTGTAACTGCTCAAAAACAGACTTGGCTATATCTTTGGTTACTATAGTCTATGTCCACATTGATATAACCCGAGTCTTAGATAAAAATATATAAAGTAACCCCACTATTTAAAACAGCCTATGTCTGGAATGAGTTTAATAGAAAAAATGTGTTCCCAAAATTGAACAGTCACTTTTACTTTAAATTAAATTATGCAAGCACTAGAAGAACTTAGAATAAGACGAATGAAAGATAAGAATAAAATAATTTATATTATATTTTGTCAAATTCATAAGTTTATGTTTTCATATATAGAGGTTTTAAGATGTAGAATTTTTTATAAAAAAACTGTATGTGACAATACCATTAATTGTCTAGGTTACTTTCTGAGGTCTCCATTTAGAATTGAATGATTTACTAATGTCTATCCTTTTGGAAATATATCAAACTTTACCTCACTGGCTTACACAATTTTTTCATCGACTGATTGGAAACACCAGGGAAAAGAAAGTTAGAGGAAAAAAAATAAAGAAAAAGGATATATTTTGGAGAGTCTTCATAGTCATTTGGAAGTTTTGCAAGTTACTGAGTTTTAATATGGGAAAAAAAAGTATATAATTGCAGTATCTCTTTCCTGCACATAAATTTGCAAATATTCAGGGAAAAGCTGAATATAAAAGTATGATCTATGTTGCTGATTCTTTTAGACAGATACCTTCTTATGAATTGACACCATAACCATCTAATTTACAGTATAATATTGCTATTACAATGCCATGCCCATATAATTATCTAATGGCCAAAAAGTATAAATTAGATACTTTTACATTTGAAATAGCACATCTGTCACTGTAAAGTAATATACACTGTGCAGCATATGATTATATAATGTTCTTTCTCATCTTAACCGGGATCAGCTAAGGAGTGTCACACAAATCACATATTTTTCACATATTATCGCCATTTCTTAAAATGTAAATTCAATGTCCCAACTGCAATGCATATGGTTACCCAATTAACAAAAATGTGTTAAACAATTTTTTCTGGTGATTACTTATGAGTCTAGTTTGTTTACTGATGGGCAAAGAGTAAGCATCTTTGTCATTGGATTAGGAGATATCTTTGTGAACACAGTAAATTCAAAGTTTGTTAGAAGAGGTAAAATTTTCTAAACTGTGTCCCACAAAACACTAGTTCTATAGAACATTTAGGTTCTTGAGGTGATGTGATGTTTTAAAATAACTTTGGCATGAAAGATAAAAGAAAAATAGAACTACAAAGTTTATCTCTTCACTCTTCACTTTTCAACCTGACTGCTCAGAGAAAACACTGGCTTTAGAATCAGAAAGAACTCCATCACAATCTTAGTTGCATCATTCACTAGCTGTAGTAATCTTGGACGAGTTAATTCAAGCTCCGAGTCTCATGCTTCTCTCTTTTGTATGTCAATTGAATTATAGGTAGAAAGAGAAGATAAAAGTGAAAGATGGTTAAATAAAAGTGAGAAAGAAGAAAAGTGGATTTGGAGAAAGGTATTGAGAATATTGAAGAATATTCTTCACTTTGATGATGGGAATGCTCTCATCCTTTTCAGAAAAATCCTGGGCAGTGGGATATGCATTCGTTGCAATCTCTCCTTATACGTGTTCACTTAAAGTTCACTTTACTCTCAAAAGTAACTATGAGATGCAACATCATTATCACTACTGAGATTTAAGTTATACCCCAGTCAATTAGGGCCATATTATTTTGGTTCATAAACACCTTCAGGTTACATTGCAATACAAGATATTAGGCTCTTATAAATATAAATTTTCCAGCCATCTTGTCTCTTTAAATAAGCCCATAAAGACATAATGAGAATTGGAAACAAAAAGAGTCTACTAGTAAATACAGGTGATATAGTGAAGTGAGGAGCACTATAGCATAGTGGAAAGAGGCCAGGCTTTAGCTTTCAACCACAGATTCAAGTCCTCACTCTAAAATTTGCTAAATACATAACCTGAACTACTTAAAAAACAAACAAAAAAAAACTCCTCTGTGCCCTGGTTTTCTATTAAATGAGGATAATAATATTTACTGGCTTATGGTGAGGATTAAATGAGACAAGACATATAAAATATATTGTAGAAGATAGACATACAATAAAAGCTATGATTTTTTGAAATTAGAAAAGTATGTTTGTGGTTGCATATCAGTTTTGGCTATGGAGCATTTAATAATAAAGATTCCTAGGATCTACCTAAATCACAATCTTTAAATCAAAACACTATATGTTTTGATTTAATAGGTCAAGAGATAAGTGGGAATAAAGTACTGGACGTTCATAATTTCAAAAAGCTTTCTAGCCCCTTTCAATGCATGGTCAGGATGGAGAACCAATGGTTAGAGAATGGAAAACTCATGATTTCAGAGGTGAAAGAGAGAGAAACCAGACTGCATACCACATTATGGTGGGCTAGTGGAATACAAGTTTTTAATGAGAAAGAGAGAAGAAGAGGTCAGGGAGTTATGTTCAATAGATAAAGGCCTTTGAAAAAATCAGCAACTGGTGGAGAATAACCAGATGTAAAGATGGTAACTCTTAAGCCAGTTTTACCAATTAGAGAAAAATTTATTTGGATCAGTAAGAGATCCAAAATTTCACCTCAAAATTTTCCTTTCAGCGACCTGGCAGTATTAAAAGAACAAAAACAATTAAAAGCAACAATATTTCCATCGTAGGGGAGGGGTGCTGGATTGGAAGTTTGGGCCAAAGAACAGTGAGAGAAATTGACTGGGTCTAAGCGGCCATGTAGAAGTGTTGGAAGGCACCATTAGGGTTGTAGTCATATGCTTAGTGTATGTTTTCAGTGTAATAGCTACCATATGTACTTTAAAGAAAATGCCATTGTAAGTTTCAGGCTGTCTGTTACCCTAGGAAGAGTGAGTGAATAGAGATGCAGGTACTGACTCATGGCTGGCATAGAAACTTAAAACATCAACAGCTGCATCTTCCTACACAGACCTCAGTGACACACAGCAGTATATCACTGAGATAAGGTGCTCTTTGAAGAAAGCCCTAGAATCTGATTTATATGGCTCTCCCTCTCAAACTGCCTTGATTCCCAATGAAAGTGGACATACAATCAGGAACTAGTGAGCTCTGGCTTCTTTCTGCAGTTGGGTTGTTTTGAACATCCTCTTCATATACCTACGATGAGTGTCTGGCCATTCAACACAGGGCTAACGTAACAGTAAAACATTAGTTCCAGAGTTCTGGTAAACTCAAAGCATATTGGGAATTGGGAAATCTCAGTCTCTAGCCTCAGTGGCAACCAAAGGAAACCATTCCATCCTAAACCGAAAGCTAGCAGAAGAGGGAGAGATAATAGGGAACAGTCTTTTTCACAGAAGCACACTTTCAAAGCAGCAAGCATTCATACCACCCCACAGAGCGACTTTCATCCATTCTACATTCTTTTATATAGTTTGAAAACCAATTTGTTTACTGTGATTTGTATATAACACTCAAATAAATGCTTTCCAAAGAGTAATAAGTAAGAATAAAAATTATGTTGTGCCCATTCTTACAGTTTACTGGATATCAATGTGATATTAGAGCGTTCTTGCAACTTCGAGATTGAGACAATATTTATTGATGTTTACAATGTTGTAAAGAATTTCCTTGAACTCATGAAAAGAACTTTAGATGATGGTTTGAGATAGTCTGGTATTAATAGAAGATAAATGATTGTCATTATCATCAATGGATTCTTAACAAATCTCTACTTGCTGACCTATCTTATCTAAGATACTTTACTTGTCTAAGTACCGAAGTTCTTTTTTTCTGAGAAGTACCCCTTTAAGATGATATCTCAGCATGTAGGTGCCAGGGCAATAACTATTAAGTGGCCACATATGGTGTTTTATGGGACTACATCTGATGCCATTATATTATTGTCGCAAGAATACTTGGCTCTTTTTAAGCCAGGAATACCCATGCTCATAATAAATGATTTTTATGACTTCACATACACAATCATGATGCACAGAAAGTGTAAAGAAAAGGCTGCTTATTTTATGCAGCTTTGGCACTAACTCCAGACCCAATTACAGGCAACAAGAGGATTATATGAAGCCAGTGAAAGCATGAGGGTGGAAAATGGAAAAGATAACACTGTGCTTTCACATACTGAAGCCTGTTAGAATTGTAACAGTATTGTTTTGGTCTTTTATTTCCCTCCGTGATCTTAAATGTTTCTTCCTTCTCTAGTTTTGCCAAAATGTGAGTTGTCTCACTCATCAATGGCAACTCTTTAATCTTTCCTTTTCGGCTTAGAGCGAACAACAAAGGTAGTCATGAATGATTCATACCATCTTTCATGCTCAGTGGCAGATTTTTCCCCCTCCTTTAACAACACCTAAGCCTTTAAGGGTAGAGTTGGGAGAAAGTGAAGGTAGGAGACAGCTGTTTTCCTGTTGTTTCTATTGAGGGTCTGTACACTTCAGTATTTCCAGATTACAGTTGTGTGAAGCATTTTCTGCAAAATAGGAAGCCAAGCCAAATTTGCTGGGTTTCAGGTCTGCAGACAAAATTTAAACCAGCTGGATTTTATTGGGAACTTTTGTGCACAAGTAAACCTAGTGGTGAAACTAAAGCCAGCGTCTGTCTCCATTGGAATGGGCTGTGTCTTTAGGGGCTATCCACCACCCCACCCCCATCTCTTCCCTTGAGAGAATTTTGAATTTTGAAAGGTCCTAAGAGAAACCTGCCAGATCATTCCTTAGAGTGTCTGATCAGAATCTTAGCCAATGAAGGTGGAAGGTGCAATCAGATATGATGCCTTCTTCAGAAAGATGAGAGGAAGCAGGATTTCTTTCTGTAATCTGATTTTAAATTACTCCAGTAAAACAGCTAATGATTCCCTATACACAATACTTATAAAAACAAAAACCAACAGGCACACAAATATTCACTGAAACTCACGCTCTCTCTCTCTCTCTCACTCACACACACACACACATACATAATAGTGACCTGTTCAAAGTGGCAAATAATCACCAACTTATTCCTTTAGTATATAGTAAAAGTTCCACCGCATATTTTGAGAGTGAACTAGGTAAAAATTTTCATATTCCTTGCTAAAAATATAGATTTTTATATTTGATAGATTTAAACATATAAGTAGTAGAAGCAGAGAAACATGCCCTATTATGATTATTTAGTGAGTCTGGCATACATCATTTATAACGCTATTTAGAATTTGAAAAACAAAGCAATAAAAGATAATCCAACAGGAGAGAAGAACCTACTCCAAATCTCAATTTAAATTTCTGAAAGAATGAATATTTTTTCCAAGGATAAAGAAAAAAAATGATAGAGGCTTTCTTAAAATTTTAGTATAATCATAGGAAGAAAACGTTCTTGGCAGACTACTGGTCTTTTGGCATTAAAAAAAATCTCCTCCAGAGCTGGCCCTACACACAGGCAGTGTGAAAGTTTTTTAAAAATGTACTGGCCTCAAATATATCTTTAGTTACCTAATCCAAGAATATTAGGGCACATCTAATATCAGATCACCTATTTTTGTTAAGTTATTACCCAAATAATAATAATAATAATAAAATAATAATAATAAAAGTGAGAAACCTATGTTCTAGGGTGAGAATAACTGATTTCCTTCATATCACCTAGAGAGTTAGAGCTACAACTCGCTTTCTAGGCTCTTGTTCTTTATATTATAATATACTGTCTTCCATCAAACACATATTTCCAAGAATTCTCTTGTTATACATGTTCCCTAGGAGATGTAATGTTTATAATCAATCGATAATTATAAATTTATAATTTATAAAAATTATAAATGAGAGGAGTATATTATGGCTGATAAAATCACAATTCCTGATGCCCCAAGCTGCCTTTTTAAAATTCTGCTTGCACTGGCTGGTCCGAAGGAAGTGAATTATCTCAATTGATTGTTCACAGTCAGTTACAGATCAAATTCTTTGTTATACTTTCCCCCTTATCACTACTGTACTTGACCAATCTTTAAAAAATAATAATAAGATAAAATAAATAAAAACTAAAATTCCACCTGTATTGCCTTCTGTGTGACCTTGGGCAAGTTACTAACTTCTAGGTGCTCCAATTTACTTTTGAGTGGGAAAAAAAAAGCACCTACTTTATATATTGCTTCTGAAAGTTAAATTAATCAAGACATACAATGACTAGAATAGTGTTGAACATGAAATAAGCACTTGATTAGGTCACAGGACTCTGAATAAACAAAAGACAAGTAAGCTAGCATTCATTGCCAGGTTATAGCCTTAAACTAGCAAGCAATATCTCTATGTGTTTACTAAACCTTCATTTGAAGGATATTACATCTCATATAGCTTCAGTTTTTTCCATGTTTTCCATATTTCACAATGTCAAGATGAGTTTGGAAGCAGACACATTAAAATGTTCCTTGCAGTTTTTCAAATGGTAGATTTATTTTCAAGAATTTCTCCAGATCTTGATACTATTACTATTAATACAATGTTTTAAAGATCTACTTCTGGCATTAGTCATTTACTCTTTCTGCAGTTTCTTTGAGGCAGATGATAATATGCTCAAAGAGCACCAACACCTTATAGTCATTGCTCTCCAAAAGAAGTGATTTCAAAGGAAAGCTAAATGCACAGAAGAACTTCATCTATAAGCTCTACCTCTCTCTTCTAAAGATTGATACCTTCCAGGATAGCCCCAACTATACTATCAGAAAGGTTAGAGCATTCCACCTAGTCTAACCTGGTAACTGATTGACTTACTGCTATCCTTGGGAGGGAAGGCAAACTTTGGGTGTTTAAGGGGTCTGAGATTTTTCTATGTGTGGAGTTCTAATGAGATGCCAATTGCCAGGACAAAGTGTTCCTTAAAGTTGCAAAAGGTGGCATGAAAAATATGACTTACTCCAAAACATCCAGCTTCATATCAGGTTCAAACAAGTAAATGTATCTGGCTGTGTTTTTCTGCTCTCACTCTTTGGTTGCTCTTCATTTCCAAACCTAATCTCCCTCAGTGTGGAACACACATTCCACACTTTTTGAATATCGTGTGTTGCATGCTGAAGCTCAAGTGATGACACTGTTCTGATGTTTTCTGATGCATGACTTTTATCCATCAAATCACTAGTTATCAATGTGGACAGTGAAACTGTGGGGACATTGAGAGTTCTTCCAGTGATCCATGTTTACTTTTTCATGCTTTCTTACTAATGCATCTGGGATATATTAATAATTTATTTATATGTAATAAAAAGCAGACATCACCTCACTATTCTTTAATCGAAACCAGTGCCTCTTTTGTTGTTGACTCTAGGGATGTTTTACTGTGTGGGGATAAATGGGAGGTGATGAGATCTTTTGTTCCACTGATTTAGTAAGCAAATTGAAACACATTTAAGAATCATGATTCTAGGAATGGTATCTCTTTTCTCTTTTGGTGTTCTGAGACCAATTCATGTGTGTGTGGCGGGCAGGGGGTTGGGGGGTTCTCCCACAACAAACAATTCTAGAGACATTAGCTGGTATCCTAAAATTCAACTCAATTCTGACACCACCTACACAGAGATAGCATCAGATTCCACAGGTTAAGAATTCAATCCTACAAGACTTCCCTCCAACCTTGACCAGCTGCAATTCCAGGTTGTTACTTCTGACCAACTAGCTATAAATCAGTTTCTAGGCAATCCTGTCCAACTCAGGATTCCAACTGAATGTCCAAGTTATTGTGTGTACTTCCAATTGACTGGCTATAAATTATAGGTTTTCATGACCTCCTCCTCAGGTTTGATTAATTTGCTGGAATAGTCCACAGAACTCAAAGAAGCATTTTACCTACTAGATCACCAGTTTATTATAAAAGGATATAACTCAGGAACAACCAGACTGAAGAGATGTATATGGCAAGGTAAGTGGAGAGGACAGGGAGCTTCTATGTTCTGTCCAGGGCACACCACTTTCTCATCATTTACACATGTTCATCTACTCAAAAGCTCTCTGAACTCATTCCTTTTGAGTTTTTATGAAGGCATCATTACATAGGTATGATTGATCAAATCATTAGCCATTGGCCATTGATTAAATCTCCTGCCCCTTTCCTCTAATGACTTAGTGGGTTCCCCTGGCAACCAGTCTCCATTCTTAGGTTACCCAAAGGCTTTCCAAAGTCACTTCATTAACATAATAAAAGATACTCCTATTGCTCTAACCACAGGAAACTCCAAGGGTTTTAGGAGCTCTGTGCCAAGAATAGGGTGGTAGACCAAATATACTTTTCTTATTATAACTGGCAATATAACAGTATCTGAAAAGAACCCATGCTTAAGCTACTTTACTGGAAGTACAGAAGTATATGCTTATATTGATGACTCACGTAAGAGAACTTTGCTAGACTGTGGCTGATTTCAGGAAAGAATCAATGAGTATTTTAAGCCAGGGTTCACCAAGCCCTGGGCTGCTACTGGACCTGGCCAGTGGCCTGTTAGGAACTGGGCAGTAAAGCAGGAGGTGAGCAGCAGGAGCTAGGGAAGCTTCATCTATATTTGCAGCCCTTCCCCAGCGCTAGCATCACCTCTTCAGCTCCACTTCACATTGTCAGGCATTAGATTCTCATAGGAGCACTGGTCCCTGGTGCCATAAAGGTTGGTGACAGCTCTTCTAAGCCAGTGACTCTTAAAGTGTGATACCTGGACAGTATTTGCAACACCTGTGATCTTGTTAGAAATGCAAATGCCCAAGTTCCACCTCAGACCTGTCTAAGCCACTCTCTCAAGAAGAGCTTTAGAAAATTATAAAACCATAAGCTTGAACTTATTCATGACATTAAGACACCTAGTGTCTGTGAAAAACAGATTACTAAATTGACATAATGCATTCGGTTAATTAGGTTGTCAATTTCTCAGTAGCAGATATATAAATTAGTCAATATATATATTAAAAGGTCCTTAAGAGGTTGCCTAGGTCCACACTATTCAAAGTGTAATTCCTGGACCAATAGCATTAGCATCACTTGAAAACTTGTTAGAAATGCAAATGTCAGGCCCATTCCAGACCTGCTGAATCAGAATCTGCGTTTTATTTGGAAACCATATTATCCTTATACACATTCAAGTTTGAGACCAATTGTTCCATGTTCATCATCTGCCATAACATCAATTCAAAGATATATTTAAGAAGTCACTCATCCTGAAAAAATATGATACCTTAGGTGTACTAGAAATGATTGTCTCTTATACCACCTGTATGACATTATAATGATTATGCAAAATTATTTATCTGCCTAATTTTTCAAGTCCCTCAAAATCTATAATAAGTTACTATTTACTGAACTTTATTATGTTCTAGATATTTCTTTATATAAATTAACTGATATAATCTTTGCAAAAGCAATCTGGGTTAGGATTATTATATTTTCCATTTCACAGACAAGAAACTGAGGGAGAGAGACAGTGGGGTCACTTGTTCACAGTTACTTGTCTTATAAATGGCTGAGAAATTATTCAAACCCAGACATTCTCGTGCCATGTTGCCTTCCTAAGGCTATGATCTCTAATGAAGTCTATTAATATTTTCAAACATGGCATCTGATTATTAGAATAAATGTTGCTGACCATAGTTTTTAACCAAAATTCAGGAGTGGAGCTGAGGAAAAAGGAAGGTGGAAGAGGCCTTATTTATATTTTAGGTTTGAAAACTAATAAAGGTTAAAGGCATTGATTTATCCCTGAGGTGCAAATCCAAAGAAATATTCAGAACTCTAAGTCTATAAATTAAATAGCATAAAAGCAAAAAGTTACAGAACCTACCACGGAACTGAATTTTTACATTGGGTGGTAACTAAAATTATTCTAAAGAAAAAGTTTATTTTATTATTCTCTTTATTGCTAACTTATAACACACGTCTTTTCTCT
Source organism: Pteropus medius (assembly GCF_902729225.1). NCBI lineage: Eukaryota > Metazoa > Chordata > Mammalia > Chiroptera > Pteropodidae > Pteropus > Pteropus medius. Next base: position 29,679,594 of record NW_024354500.1, read on the forward strand.
AAAGAATTCAAAAGTTTTCAAATAATTAAAAACAAGATCCTAAAGGAATAATCACTAATTTCTAAGAGGAAAAACATACATTTATAAGTGAGTGTCTATGAATTTGATGAACTACAAATTCACCATGCAGCTACTTTAATCCAGAAAATATAAAATACTGGACTATTTAGAGGTTATGTTATAAATATGAATACAGAGTAGAGAAATTCTGTTGAATGTTCCTTGGAAAACCAAGAGACTTTTTTTTTTTTTAGCACCTGGACTGAATTTGAAGGAAACAACTTAAATTAAAGTTTTGTGTAGAAACCAAAAAAAAGTCAGTGGTTTTGGCTAGATGAAGTGATTTATTTAAAGCCAAAATTTAACACAAAGTTCCTGGAATACTAACCTATATGAATTGGCTATAAGGGAAGATGGTGTGTGTGCGCGTGCATGTGAGAGAGAGAGAGAGAAAAAAAGAGAAAGAAAGAGATTGATTTTTACAATGGAAATATCTTTTACAATTCACTTAGCTCACTGTTTTATTTATAGTCTATAATTTTCCTTTCTCAGACAGTGATCAGACGACAATTAAAATTAAAATGAGAATTTACAAAAGTGAATTTGAGCCTTTATTAATCAAATTTTCACAATCTTTCAATTATTTTGCTAAAAATAAGTGTAACATTTTATGTAGTTTAGAAAAATGTATAAAACAATGTATTATGCATCTCTCTCTCTCTCTCTCTCTCTCTCTCTCTATATATATATATATATATATATGGATGTGTTTTAAAGACTTTCTATAAAAATGCTCACAAATGGAATGCTATTTTTAGATCAAGACCTTCACTGGGAATAGACAGATGAAATGTTGTAAGGCAAGATGAAATGCAGCCAAATAATATATCAATTGAATGAAGACAAGATGAATTAAACAGTCTTAACTAGCAACCTTGGTTTGTATAATGAGGCCTTAATAAACAATCGGGTGAGAAATAGGGCTACAAAAAAGAAATTAAATGATAGGAGTAGGTACCAACCAGAGAGCTCTTTACTTAAGCTTCTCAAAAGACTATACACATTTTAGGAGTTTTTATATTAAAATTTCACAAAAGTCAGCTAGTTTTACAAATCTTTTGGGGACTATCTTTGTGTATCCTTATTATTAACAAACAGAGCTAACTATATTATATGATTCGTTAAGAATATGCACACATTTAAGAGCAAATATGTTTTTGGATCAATTGCTTATTTATAGTGTGGATACTGCCGAAGGATCAACTGTAAAATAGTTTCGTACTACTCAGACTTTTTGAAAGTTGATCTGTAAAGAAGAAAAGTGTTGGAGCTTGAAATATTTTTATTAAAGTAGGCAGTAGCAGTCTGGTCTTGTTAATTCCCGATTCTTTTGCTTAAATATCTGAATTGAAAATTCCAGCTTAAGTGGAAATACCAATGAGAGAGGCTCTTAATAGTGAGACTGTATTATTTAGCAGAGTAATGAAGAAGGAAAGAAAAACAATGGTATTTGGAAGACAACACTGCGAGAGAGATATAGTAGAAATTGGTTCATTCATTCATTCATTATTCATTCAATCACTATTTATTTAGTAGCTAATGAGTATTAACTGTGTTTTTAGGCATTGCGGCGAAGCAGGCCACCTTGAGAGCTACATGGTATTAGTCTTGCCTTTCTGAGCACAGACGTTTCTCATTCTCTGAGAGGTGTGAGTAAAAAGAGGATCTGGGACCTATAGCCAGTGACTGGGTGTTTCCCACATGTGGATTAGAGCAGTGGTTCCCAAACATGGTTGAAAATCAGAACCACCTGGGTGATTTCTTTATAATATAGATTTCTGAATTTCTGAGCTCCACCCAGGCCCACTGAATTAGAATACCTGAAGTTAGGGATATATATATATATATATATATATATATATATATATATATATATACACACACACACACACACACACACACACTCTTACATACACACATGCGCGTGCGCACACACACACATACACATATATATTTAAAACAAATTCTCTAAATATTTCCGAGGGTTAACATGTTCGAGAACCAAAAATTCACTGTCCATCTTTTCAGGACTTTGGAGTTGTCTTTGTGATCATCGGGTTTTTAATTAATAATAGAAAGATTGATCCTAAAAGAATTGTAGAATCAGCTGGCATTAGTGAAACATTAAGATACTTGTAAAAAAAATGTGTATAGTCTTGTGTATGGTGTGGCCCTCAATCCAGAACCAAAAACAATGGTTTTTAAAAGCAGGCAATCAAAATATGTAGAATATTTAATATGTAGCAGGCGCTTTATACACTCAATCACATTCACACTCTCTGGATGAATATGACGTTTCTGCCATGCCCTAATAGGAGAGTTATAGCACAGACCCCTCCAGTTATGGAGCAAGGCTATGCCATCTACAGTGGAGGATCATTTGCCCTTTGAAATATAGCTCCTAATGTAATACTAGGAATTATCAAATCCAATAAGTCATTGGTTCCCAGAAAGGTAAATACAGTTCATCATTGCTAACTGTAGATGGACAGCTGCCACACCACAAATCCATGAGAAATGTCCTTAGAGTACAGTGATGAAGGGAAATCCTCTCAACAGGGAAAGCATTAGGAGTACTCTTGATTGTTCATGTTATAGAGAAAGAAGTGGATAGAAATTAAGACTGTTGGCAGCGGTAAACTGCTTCATTAGAGAAATGAAAAGAACAAACTTGGAAGACTGTAGACAAGAAAATGAGGTAAAAAGGATTGAGAATGACCCATGGTAGTAGCACAAAGTAGGCAGATTTTTATATTCAGGTTAACGCCTAGCAGAGAGTATCCACCACAGAGTAGGCCCTCAACAGTTAGGTGAACTTGTAATCTGCCTAGTAGAGGCCAACATATTCTCTTTTTAGCCCCCCATTGCCTGTGTGGTGGGCATGAAAAGAGTAGCTATGGTAACAAGGATGGCACTATGCATAGGTCCCACAGAATGGACTCCTCACGAAAGCTGATCCCTTAATTTCCTCCAGTGTTGAATGCCACACCTCCCAGCAACAGCAGAGACCTATATGAACCCTTAATTTGGCAGGATGGTGGAAGATTAGAGATTCCAAAATCCTCCCACCCTGTAGGAGGCAGTGGCACAGCCCTCCTGGAATTTATTCCTACTCTGGATATGGATTTGCTTTTGTTCCTTACCATCAAAATGCTTCTTCAAATGCCTAATCTATCTTTGTGCAGATGCAACCTGACAGTGCTTAACCTTGGACCTCGTGCCATATACTTTCTTCTTCCCTCCCTAGTGCTTTTCTGTCACTACAGCTGAAATGTATATTGTGATCCACTGAACATTCATAAATATACCAAACACAATTTCTAGAGAATCAAGGCTCATGGAGCTACTCCTTAGAGGTGGAAGATAGGATCCAAAGGATAAATCCTTTTTCTTTTTTCCTGCCATGAAGACAGTTCTGTGATGCATCAAATCACCTTGGAAGGTCCCAAAAGGAGCAAAACAACTTGAAAGAGTTAGAGTGATAATTTGAGTTTGTTAGTCTTGACTGCACTGTGTAGAATTTTACAATAAAGATATGAGCTCAAGTAGAAACAGGCTGGTTTTCAGGCAGAGATCAGAGAAATTACAAAGAGGACTCTATAATATTGAAAGTTGACCGCTTCTATATCTGAAGTGGTAAAAGATATGAGTGAAAAAGATCTCTAGTTATAAAAAGCCCAGTATTTCTGAGTTAAACAAATTGACTCAACTATGCACCAAAAATCAGATTAAGGGTATTACATTTTCACTCAAGTCTATTATTTAGATTAGCTTAAATCATTAAATTAGAGAGTGGGGCATAAGGGTGAGGAAGTAAGGAAATAAGGCAGACTTAGGAAATAAGGCAGATTTGGGAACTAAGTCAAAAAAAACATTTTTTTTTTTATTATGGATACTGGCACATGTAACCGAATATAAGCAAATAGACTAGAAATCTAACACATTTTAAAGAGATTACATTGCCAAAGAAGCCACCAGTCTGCTTGCAAAAAAGTGTGTGACTATTAAACTTCAAAACAACTTTCAATCCCTCAAACTGAATGAGCAGGATATGGTCCATGAGAGCACTGTGTTTCTTGGGAGGGCATACTCTACCAGACCTACTTCCGATATGGTTATTGAGGAAGGTGAATAAGAAAGAACTTCCAGAGGGCAAAATCAGAGCTACAGAAGGTGGTCCTTCTTAGTTATCCAAGGAAATCCACACTGCCAGAGAGGCTTCACAATGCATATCAAGGAGGATCTCATTACTGTGTGCTATAACTCCCATTTTCCTTTATTTCAAATGGGAGTTTTTATTGAGGTTATACTGTCCCAGTTATAATATATAATGTGTGTGTGGGGGAGGATGGAGAGTGTTTGGTGTTTGTGTCCGGGGAGGTGACAAGTAATAACCAGTCTCTATAGTTCATAGGTTGCCTGTCTACTACTATAAGGCACCATAACATCTGGATTGCACATGACCCAAAAACTAGCAAATCTTAAAATCCAAGAGGAAACATCAAGTATTTGATGAATGGATAGATAATTTGGTCTGAAGCTTAGAAAAGAGGTCTGTCCTAAAGATTATAAATTAACGTAGGGGGTAATGATGTTGTTGCCATGGATAAGATCTTGTAGAGGAAGGTTATAGAGTTACTCTAGTATTCAGAATTTAAAACACTGGTTATAAGAATGCTCAATAATCTCAGATACAATTTCAACAAAGAAGTAGAAAACATAAAAATGGAGATAAAAATCATAAAAAAGATCTGGTCAGAAATGAAGACTACAATAACTAAAATGAAGAATACATTAGAGATCATCAACATTAGATTGGATGAAGCAGAGGTTCGAATCAGAGATTTAAAGGATGGGATAGTGGAGGACATCCGATTAGAGCAGCAACAAGAAAAAATAATTTAAAAAGATGAGAATAGTTTAAGAGGCCCTTGGGAAAACATCAAGTGTACCAATATTTGCATCAGTGGGGTACTAGAAAAGAAGAGAGAGAGCAAGGAATTAAAAGCTGTTTGAAGAAATAATGATGGAAAACTTCCCTAATCTGGTGAAGGAAATAGACATACAGGCCAGGAAGTACAGAGTGTCTCAAACAAGGTGAACTCAAAGAGGCTCACACTAAGACACATCATAATTAAAATGACAAAGGTTAAAGACAAAGAGAGAATAGTAAAAGCAAAGAGATAAATGTGCTATCACCATTTATATTCAATATTTTTCTGTGGATTCTAGATATGGTTGGTAGAGACAAAAAAAGAAAGGAAAGGTGTAAGCATTGGACAGAGGAAACAAAACTAGAATTATTAAAGAGCATATGATTATCTATGTAGAAAATTTAAAATAATTCAATAAATTATTAAATTTTATGAATATTTAACAATGTTGCTGATATAAATTTACTTATAAAAGTCAATTGGGTTTCTATAGTTTAACTATAAAGAGTTTGAAAATGTAATCATAAAAAGATGGTTTTTAGTACTAATTGTAATATTTAGCAATATCTAGAACTAATTATAGCCAAAGCTATATAAGAAAATTATTGAGAAGTTATTTTTATTGAGAAAATAATAAAAACTTAAAGCTTTTTAAAATCTATATCCATGTATTGAAAAGCTCATTATCAATAAAAAATAATAAAAAGGCAAATATCTGGTGACAGGGCTGCTGAGTGGGACCCAGAGCACTAAGAAGTGGGGCAGGCCAGCTGAGAACCTGCTGCCCCAGCGAAGCGGCAAGAGACAAGAACACATATGAGCTAAGTCTCCAAGCTCCTCACATATGTTCCACTGGACTTCATTTACAAAACATAAATTCAAAAATAAAATTATTAAGAATTTCAAGATGATGACTGTGGAACCTGAGACCCCATGTTCAGGGCCCTTCAGAGCACAGAGCCCTGTGTAACTGCACTGGCCACATGCCATGAAATTGGCCCTGCTGAAACCCAGGTCCTGCCTCCACGTAATCTATTTTTATTAGTTTATTGTGCATCAGAATTTTTATTCTCTCAGTGACTCTCATTTTCAGTAGAGATTGAGAACCTCGGCCCTTGACAACATTAAGTGTGTGTGTATCAGTTATATATCACATGTGTGTAACGGTGTATGGCTGGTGACCTCTGAGTTGGGGGAGAAAAAGATGTAATGTCGAGGGACACTTAAAACAACTGAAAATAATAATAATAATGTTCTGTATCTTACATGAAATGTCAGATACCACTATTCTTCACCATTGTTTTTATATTATAATTTTCTTTGGTAACTATTAATCACTTTTTAAAAATATCTTTTAAAATGGCAATGTAAAGTATCTAGTTGAAGAAGAATGGTTGACTATTCAAGAAACAGTGACAAAATTTCCCCTTTATATAACCCAGATAAAACATAGCAAGGTCAAGATCTGAGCCCAAGACCATTATGATACACCAGGTCATTGCTTTGCCATAAGAGACCATTAATTCAGGAGCATTGTAAGAGATATGCAGATTCATGAATCCTCACATATCAGTACAAACTTCTGATACAGACAACAAAAATGACATTTATTAGTACTAAAAGAAGCAGATATCTTAGGAAAAGCATATGAATAGGTAGAAAGAAATAGAATATTTCCAACAAACTACTCAAAAATGTTCAGCATCATTTATAATAAAAGTACAAATTAAAGTAAGATTTTTCTCACTAAGTATGTAATTTAAACAAACTTTTTTCTAGTTTCTACCAAATTAAAAAATCTTCCTGTTCAAAATCAATCCCATGGAAATGCCAGCTAAAATGTGAAATAACATTGTAATAATGTCTATAATAAAAATCACATTCAACTAAATGTCCACATTAATAGATTAGTTTAAAAAACTACATATAAATAGTAGGATACTATGCAGCCTTTAAAAAAGAATAAAGCCATCATACATACATATATGTACATACTTACAAGTGTGTCTACCATATATGTTTAAGTTAAAAGGCAAGCTTAAAGTAGCATGTATCGTTTTATTCCATTAAAAAATATATGTGTATATGTGTGTTAGGGTGAGGAAGGCATCTGTTTGGGTATATATGAGGTATTAGAACTATGTATGTACTACAAGTAAAAAACAATTTTTTGAAAGAATGTACACCAACCTTCTTTATGTTGACACCCTCTAGAGAATGAGATTGAGAGATAAATTTAATTTATTTTTATTTCTGCATTCTTTAAGTTTTGTTTGAGCTTGTACCACAATTGTATTGCTATGCTTTCCACTCCTTGTAGGATTTGATAAAAATAGGTAGTCTCTTTTTATTTGTATTTTTTAAAATAACTCTTCAAAAAGCAGAAGCTGAGTCTTTAGGGGAAGAATGGGGCTATTTCCAAATTGCTTTTAGATGACTACAGTTGGCATTAAAAAAAAGACAACTTCGAGAAAGGTGAAAACATTCCTGTCAGTACACTGTATACTCACACCTGTGTGCTGGATCCTTCAGGGAAACTGAGAAACACAATAGTAATTTTTTCTTTTTTTTCATTTCTGTGGTCCTCTCTGCATTAACCAATTTTTCTCTCTTCCATGTTTCTCATCTATCAGCTCTAACTGTCACAAGTTTTCTCTGTGCGGCACAATACTAGGAAAAAAGTAAGTCTGTATGGATCCATAGGTTAGTAGTTAAGTGGAAGTTGGCAGATGAATATAGTTTATTCAGGATGCTCCTTTGCCTGAGTCTGGTCCTGCAGGGCAGGTGGGCTCTTCAGCACACCTTCAAAGCTTAATTCTGTTACCAGAACGAGGAGGTTCTGCCTGATTGTATTGAAGGGACACAAGCTTACTGTCTGTCTATCGTTTCATAGGTAGGAGGACGTAGTGGGCTGTGAGTCAGCCGGCCAGTGTATATGACCCTGAGCAAGCCATTTAATCTCTCAGCTTCCTTTATCTCGTGTGTGAAACTGAGAAATTAATAACATCTAGCTCATGGAATTGTTGAGATTAACTGAGAAAATGTGACCAAAAATAATGCTTAATAAACTCTATATTTAAAGTTATAAGACTCTGACTTGAATACATCCAGATGAATTTCTATTTCGAGCAAGTATTTTTCAAACTTCAGAGAGAAGTTAATGAGTTATAAAACTCATTTAGTGTGTAGTAGTCAACACTGAAAAGAATTAATGGAATAGAATAATAATTTGAAAAAAAAAAAACAGAAGACATTGCACATGGAAAGTTAACGCAAAATGCATTGCTTACTGTGGTTCGAAGTCAAATAAGTTTGAAAGAAAAAAATGCTTCTAAACCAAACAAACGGGACAAACTGAAACCTTTCCCTAACTGTCCTCTCAATTCTACTCAGTTCTGCCTCTTTCAACTAAAGCAAGCAGAAACTAAAAGGGCTTTGGAAACATGCTGTAATGATGGATCTTTTTGATAATGCCTGTGCGTGCTGGGGTGATGTGAGAAGTCAGGAGGCAGTAGTAAGAGAGACAGTTCATTCAAACATGTGCTTGTGTTACTTCCCAATATATGAGGCAGGGCATAAAGATTTGTTAGAACTAGCCAGGCCTCAAGATTTCGTTCTTGTTTTTGCTTGAAACTCTTATTTACTCAAGTACCTAGACTGTGACAGAAGACCTTTCAGAGTCCTTTAATTCTATTAACCTGTCACTTGCAATTCCTGCTTTTAGTGGGTAATGTTTGAAAATAAAATCTCATAAAGTTTAGTCTTACTAGGTGAGTAAAGAAATAGTTTTGAATTTTCATTTTTCTAAAACATGTAGTAATTCAATGTTTATGGATTTTTAAATGTCATTTCTATTTCTCTACAAATATTTTTTTGTTCTGTATAGTAGCCAAACATAATGAAAATAAGATATTAAAATGATTAAAAACACATGGAAGAAAACCAGACTTGGAACTAGAATAGGTTTCTGGGACTGACACTTTAAAGAACTTATGCCCAAGGAACTGAGTTGTCACTAACGTGTAGGATCTACATTTTTTTTTTCTAGATACTATTTAATATGGAGGAAGCACTTATAAATAACCTTGATAATGTAACTGTATACATTGTCATTGGTTTAAATTATTTTAATTGGTATTTCATTCTGCAATATTGTGAGACATTTGTTATAAGAACCTTTACTTCCAACAAAATTAACCATCTAATATTAATTACAGAGGAAGATTATTTAGAAAATGACTCAACATATATAGTGCTGCAATTTTCCTCATGATATCATTTCAAGTGAAATATATCTGTAGTGACAATTATAAAAATTGTAGAAATTCCACAGAGAACTCATTTGGAATAAAAACCATACTAACTGAGTTGTGTATTTATTATATAGTACACAACTAATCACGATTATAATTACATTGGCTAATGTGTATCTTTTTAGTATCTGATGATAAATAGAAAAAATAAAAAATATGTATATCTGTATGTAATTAGCTAGGTATAGGTACAGAAATCTCTCAAATATTTTTCATCAATATAAAGGTTTGATTTGCAATGAAACATTAAACCCCTATTATTTCCTCCTGGGAATGGTATTTGATGGTTTGGTGATTATAACAAGAAGTCTAGGTGCCTGGAGATGTTTTGAAATTCAGATTGTTGCATGGACTAACCCTGAAGATGGATAATGGAGACATCTTGATTTAGTATGTGATCACATCCTTAGGTTCTTTCTATGATTCATAGACAAATCCCTCTCAACTACTTATTCACTTTATGACTTATATCACTTTATTTAAAGTCCTAAATCTTGATTTTCTTCTAAAATAGAGTAAACAATAACTTTAGAAAATGTGTTTTTCATCTTATCATTACAGGTAGATCAGCAGACATATTAGAGACCAAGAAGAGAAAAAAATAAATCCCAGAGTAAAATATGTTTTACATTGGTTGAGACAGCCATATAATAGATTATTAAATTAACGATCCCATGATGAATCCAATCTTAAATATACACGTCTTTGTATAGTCCCCTCTCTCAGTAACACTGAGCTTGGCTATATGACTTGTTTTGTCCAGCGAGACATTAGCAAATGTGATAGAAGCAGACATTTGATAAGTACTTAGCCAGTAGAAATGTTGCCTTTACCACATGAATCCCAGGGTCTACTGCTAAAGAGGTCAGTTAGAAGAGAACCATGCATCCCAGCCACCAGTGCTTACTCAATACCATCTTGGACTGTCTGGCCTCAGCTGAGCCCCTAAATGACTGTAGATACATGAGTGACCCTAGATAAGACTATCAGAAGAACCACCCAACTGAGCCACGCCCAATTTGCGGAATTATGAGCAAATAAGCAGTCATTTCAAGTCTCTAAGTTTTTTGGGGGGTCCTGTTACTTATAATAGATACCTGATATATTCAGTTATCAGGTAGGATAAACCTTTTTTGCTGTTGATATTGAAAGCAATAAATAATAACTAGGAATGACTAATCCTATAAATGAAAAAATGTACCACTTGTAGATGAAAGAGTAAAACACACAGTGCCCAAAACATAATCAGAAGATAGAATTTAAAATGGAAGAGCAAACACAAAGTTGTCTTTGTAGACAAATTTTCTGTGCTGGGTTATTACTTTGTGCCGAATAGACAAAGACAAGAAAAAAAATATATATATATATATTTATATAATTTACCGAATATATATAACTTACTGAAACATGATCTTCTATGAAGCATATACTGAAAAATCTTGCACAAAGATTCTTCACTTTGTGTAATGGTTCTACAGGTGCACTGCACTTGAAGAACTGTCCCAAGGGTACCAATGTAAGCTGCTTTGCAGGCATCACTTCCTGAGCAAATGAGATCCTGCTTGCTTAAAGTACTGATGCAAGTCTCATCTTCATGGCACTTTCTAGTCACATGCTGCCAGCATTTTGACTGAAATGTTCTATAGCGCCTCCTAGAAAGAGTCGGGAAATGGAATTAACCTCTGAGTAATTATTTCACATTAACATGTAGTGCTTCCTCACCTAATGAAAGCATAACATACAACAAAATGACTCCTAGGTGCTAGTACATAGATGAAAATTAAGTTCCTACTTTCAAACTTCCCAATAGAGAGCGTAGAAGAAAAAGTTGAGAAACCTTGTGAATTACTTTCCTCTTGTGATGAAAGACAGAGGTTAAGTTTATGATTCCCTGGATGAATTTTCCTTCATTACTAATTTTGTTCCAATGGCTGATGATTTGCAGTATGAACTACTTGGGAGATTTATTAGGAGTATTTTTTTGAAGCAGAATGTGGTTTTGTGACTAGCCTTTGGCCATTGTCTCACACCAAGTGATTTCATATAAGGTTCTTGACTTTTCAAGCCAGTTTCCCACAGAGTGGGAGGTACCATACTCTTTCTCAACATTTCTAAGCAGACTAATTAGAATTTTAAAAATGCTTTCAGCTTCTTTGGCAGCAAGAGTTTTCTTTTTCTTTTTTTTAAGTAAAACATTATGAGTTTATTTAATGGCTAAGATTATCCATTAGAACTACATTCATTCATATAACTTTTCTATGTATTTGATTTTTGTTTTACTAGCTGAATAAGTTTCAATAATGTTATTTTTAAAACTTTCACAGTTAGAAGATATTGTTCTCAGTGGAACCAATGATATTAATTTTTCTCCTTAATATTTATCACTTAAAATTATTTTTTATCTTTTCTTGAATGGGTCACCATCAAACATGTATGAAAACCCTCTGAATACATGACACTTGTTATGAGTTTATTTATCCACATGGTGCTTAAATCTATAAATGACATTATATTTAATAATGTCATATTTTAAGTCATCTTAACAGAATCAGTCTTTTAATACATTGGCAAAAATTAATTTATATTTAAAGAAATACAATTTTTGATCACATAATTTTGAGGTCAGAACAAATATGTCCTTTAATGCCATTAAGGGTTATATATAAGATGTTATCTAAATGCAAGTATTGACAGTATTATCATTTATAAGTAGATAAAAAATAAATTTGTACCTAGGTGCCATTTATTTCTTTTAATATGTGTTTTACTAAGTTTAAATTGCATGCTTTATCTACTTATGGAAGTTATTCATTCAGGAAATTAATTGTGAAATTTTGCAAAAATAATGAATTAATGGATACTTAATTCGATATTAAAAACAACAAAAAAAAAACTTTCATACACTAGTTACCTAAATTATTTGGAAGAAATTTTTAAATGTGGCAAAAAATTATATATTTAAAAATTTTATTTTAGGTTAGAAATGTTTTGATGTATGGTGTTTCATTACCTTTATTTTCTTATTATGCTACAATTTTATATTTTGGTTTATTGTTCAAACAATTAAGTGTTTAAAAGCAACTTTAAAATGGAGTTGATTATTTTGTTTTATAATTGCTATTGATTTCTAGAACATTGCAAAATAAAAGAGTATATGGTCTGTGTAACTTCTGTACACAGAATATATTACATTTGCCTTTGTTACCTAGTATATAGCCAACTTTTGTAAATGATCCATGGCACCTAAATGTATATATTGTTGAGTTTTGCTTTTGAAAATAATTAGAATTTTTCTAAGTAAATACCTTTTTTTATTACTTTATTGAGTGCATACATATAAAATAATAATGTGTTATAATTTTCTGTAAGTTCCTAAATATTTATAATTGGCAAACCTCATTTCCAAGTGTTTACCTGTATTAGATGAAATTAATTTAAAAATAGTCTTTATATTGCTTTCTTTGACCTTTTCAAATAAATAAAAGAGTTTCAAAATCTGTCATGAACTGAAGAATCTGGAACAGGGACAGAAGTTATATAGTCAAACCCAAGGGCTCTCCTTTGTCTGTGTACAGGCTCTTCAGCAAAAAAAAGGTAAGTAATAAAGGAGTTAACATCCTAACTGAAGAAGTGGTTATTCTTTTGGAGACTTTTTTCCATCTGAATTACATTAACAATAATTTAATGTAAAAGCTAGAAATCTCCCTGAGGCAAAATTTGCTTGAGAAAATGACAAGATTTGTCTTTTCACCTTGACTACTAATATTGTATAATATTTCCATCACTTCTATAAAGTATTCATTAAGGGACTATTTATAAATGGTGAAAAAAAATTGAAGACACACAGTCCTTACTCTCTAAATCAATCTATGAAAGACGGAGATTATGTAAGGGGAGACATGTATATATACGTTAACAAATTATAAAAATTAAGAATAAAATATTCAAAAGTAGAGGAAAATGATATGACAACTTTTGAGCACCTACTGTGTTCCAGACCCTGCACCAAGCACTTTGGAGAGGTGGTTAAACCCAAGAGTCCCTGTGGAGGCAAATTACCAACAATGTGCCAGACAATCTGAGAAGGTATTGATGCCAACGTGAGTATATTTCAAGAATGTGTGCTTCAGAATCCATCACGAGGCTTCTCAAGAAGTATACAGCAGATTCTATCACTAATGATTAAAATTTAATTTGATAGAAAAGCTTAGACATATAAAACTTTGAAGGTTGAATATGCAAATAATTTTAGGATAATGAGGTAGCATATCTAGGGCCCTAAAATCAGGAAAAGCTGGGTGCCCATTCACACAGACATCTGTATTTTTACAGGGTTTGATTTAAACAAACAAACGAAAAGGTGTCTCCTGGCTGGTTAAAATGTTAGGTTTCCTTGTTAATGTAGATAGGTGATAGACAGGTAGATGATAATATTCTATTTATAACCTGAGGAAAATAGTGTAAACAAACATTTTAATATTTTATTGATTATAGGAGATATCATTATTGTATTAAAATTAAAATCACCTATTGGCAATTAATTATTATTATAATTTAATAAATTTTTTTATTCAGCTTAAGACTCATCACAAATATGTTAGTGACATTAAAATGTGTGGAAATTTGCAACTTAGAATCGATGAAATATAATATTTTACTAAAACATATTTTTGGAATATATAAATTTGAAAAATCAAGTAATTAATAAACCATAAAATAACTGATAAACATTTACATGACAGAATCCTCAAATAAAACTTAATCTTAAGAATTTTGGCATTTTATGCAATAAGTTGAAGCAAAAAATGTCAGTGTCCTAGCACTCTGTTTAGATTTTTATCTTTTATCTTATAGAATGTGTGTTATAAGGAAGTATTATCTTTTTTCAACAAATGTTTACAAACTTTGTACCTACATTATCAAGTGAGAGTAATTGAGAGTAAAGGAGTAAAGATAGTTGACAGTGAAAAGACCAAAAGAAAGCAGTTGACCAAGAACCAGCCTTTTCAGGAAGTTATCATTAAATCTTTTAGTTCATTTGCCAGGTATTAAAGCAGGGTGACAAATATAACAGATCTTGCTCTGAGCTGTCAAACTCCGACAGCTACTCCTTCATGCTAAATGTTTATTTAGATCTTTAAACAAATTTGCTATATATGGAGTTTCATTCATTGAAACAACATGAAACAGTTCCTGATAGAAGGTAGCAGGCAAACAAATTAATATAAAAAATTACTCAAAAAGGCAAAAAAAGAATTCAAAAATTATACAATTTAATACCGGTTGTTAAATCAAACTCCTTCAACATGTAACATCAATGCCACAAATAGTTTTGATTCATCATATACACAGTATTCTCATTCTTTCCTCCATCTTTTATTCTTATCCAAAAAGGCACATTTAATATGGATTTCTTACCACACAAAACATAAATTCATCTTGAATTTACAGGGAAATGTGATAATGAAGACCATAGTGAAGAAAACTAAAAAACACAGTGTTGGAATAGATTCCCAGGAGTAATTACCCGTAAAAGTACAGTCTAGTCTCAACTAGCAGCCAGAGTGGAAGTTTCAAGAAGTGAGCCAGACCATACTTCTCCTCAAAATCCTCCAGTACTTCTCCATTTCACTTGGAGCAAAAACCAAAGTCCTTAGTGTCCCTCAAGGCCCTCCATGATCTATGCCTGCCCATACCCCATCCAGTTAAATCTTTAACAACTTCTTTTGCTCTCCCCCTTGCGCGCTCTGTCCTCATTGCTTTTGTAAAATGCCACGCATGTTTTTTCCTCAGCACCAGCTGAGGAAATTGTCAGGATTTGTCTTTGAGACAAATACCATTTGTTTGGTATCTTTTTTGGATATTTACTGAGAGAGGCTCATTCCCTCACTTCTTTAAGTCTGGTAAAGTGCTCTCTACTGGGACCACCCCGTTTACATAGCAACTCTTTCTGTCTATTCACAATACCCCTTATTATGTTTTATTGCCGTTTTTCTTATGGTTACTCTCCAGAGCACTCATTACCTTACAATATACATTTTTCTTATTTATTGTCTGTCTCTTCCACTAGAATATAAACTCCACATGGCAGGCATTTTGTCTCTTGTACACCGATGTCTAGAGTAGTAGTAGGTACATAATTTTTTTTTGAACAAACAAATAAATGACTAACATAATTCCCCTTAGAATCAAGGGTGCAAGGTTGAGAAGAAGAGAATGGATTCAGTGCTGACATCATGACATAGGTGTGTGTTGGGGATATTCAAACTGCACTCAAGCTCATTTCTCCTTCTTGATACTCAGTCTAAGACAGAAAGAATTTATTCTGAAATTTGAAGAGTCACCTTGTCAAAATTCTATGATGTTTAACAGCCCTAGATGATCATACCAAAAAAGCAAATTTAAAAACTGACATACAAGCTATAGATCTATTAATCAAATCTATTATTCTTTAGTGTAATTTAACTACATAATTTTAATAATGCTATTTCATGGCTACCAAATCCTGACATACTGATTTTTTTTAATCCTAAAACATGTTCTGCATTTGAATTTCAAAAAAGATCCTACACATGTACTACAGATTCAAAAATATGAATTGTCTGGCTTTGTTTACATCACATTGTATAATGGTGGGAAATCTAGCTAATGTAATGAGATCAAGTGTTAGGACTGGACTGTAACAAATAAGGTGCCGAAATAAGAAAGTAAGGTATGTGTGTTTTTACTCACCTGCATAATTCATCATTTCGGCAGCTGTGAATTACATTGAGGCAAGTAGGGGGTGGAACTATGTTCACTGCACATGGCTTGCTGTGAAGAGCTTCTTTGGATTGCTGACAAGGTATGTCAGATGGAGCACAGTCACAAAAAACCAACATCTGGGCAATGTTAAAAGGCATATTTTGATAGAAGAACCGTATGGCTGCTTGGCAGTGTTTCACATCACACAGATTTCCATTTGCTGAGCAAGCTTTAAGGTAAGGGGCCAATTGTGTATTACAGACTACATCCCCTACACACATCTCTGCCACTTCCAAACAGGACCAGATCCCTTTCATCCCTGAAAGCAATGACATCCCCAGGTCACGAAAATGTAAACATAAAGTTGAACTTACAGAATCTGCAAAACATGGTGAGAAGTCTATGAGCAAAATACAATAGCATAGCAATGTGCTATTTTGGGCAAACATTTGTTTTCTTTTCTTCTTCTTTGTTTTTTTTTGTTTGTTTGTTTTTTTGAGTTAATACGAATTTACTGAGATCTGAATAGTGGATTATTTGAATCATCTTTCATCTCAACTGGATATGTATTGTGATACAAAGGTGATGGGAAATGTGTAGGGCCAAAACAGAGCTGAAGAAAAAATTCTTGAGTCCAAGTTTCTCAACTATAAATAACAGATCTCCAGAAATTGCATTTGAGCTCTATAGCTTATGATGAATTCATCATTGCTAATCAAATAAAAATGACTCCTATTCCATTGTTCTTTTTCTTTTGGGGGAAAATCTTGACAAAAGTTTCCACATTGTTATTCCAACATATAAAGATACTCACATTCTAGAAAACACAAGTACATATACACAAACATATACACAAAAATAGTTGGCCTCAAACAATTTAATTTTTCTGATCAAAATATCCATGACATTTAACTAAGATCTAGTCTTTGGTTTTAATTGTAAAATATTCCTCAGCATAACTGTAAATAGATGATGGATAGACAAAGCATTGCTTTGGTACATTAGTGAAGAAATGCAATAATTTTGTTGTATTTTATAATATTAGAACTATAAAAAGCCACACAATTTATTTTATATCAACATATCTTTAAGAAGCCTAGTAAGTATATTCTAAATTATATTGGCCAATATTTATAATGTAGATCAAAATTATAATTTATAAACATTACCGTGATAGGGAAGAGTAGTTAAATTCCATATGAATTCATTATCTTCTTTCGAGTTATCTAGAAATAAAAGAGACTATTTCATTAGTGAACAATTTTCTAAATTTAATAGGAGAATGTGGGCTACACTTATAAATGAGAAATTAAGCAAAAATACATACAAGCTCATGTAATACTTATTTATGGGCTACATTTATAAATGAGAAATTAAGCAAAAATACATACAAGCTCATGTAATACTTATTTAACTCTTGATATTCAAAATTAGTGAGGTACAGATGAAGAAAAACAAACCCCAGAAATGTCATTCAAGTGAGTTAAACAGGCCTGCTCTGAGGATTCAGTTACTTGAAAGTTAAAACAAATGCTAACAAGTAGGCCATGTGTATTGAAATAAAGAATCTGTCTGGGGAGAAAAAAAAATAGGAATATTGTCTGATTAAAAAAAAAAAAACCTTCCTCTTCCCAGTAGTATCTTAATTAGATTGAAATGCAATGTGAAGACTATTTCTACCTCTGTTTGTCTTACCCTCCCAGAGTTCTTAGAAATCAAAATAGAATTGGAGAATCTGTTAATGGAAGTGAACTCAGTGTGGCTATGCAATTCTAAATATTTCATTTAGAAAACATTGGTTAAGTCTCTCCTATGTAACAAATGTGATACTGAAGACACAAATCTGCGATCCCTGTCATTGAACATTCACAGCCTGGAAGAAAATATATACATATAAACAAAAGTAAAAAGAAAACATAAGGAGCTCTGAAAGACATATGCATAAAGTTATAGGAGAGTGGTGCAATTTTTTTGTTTTAAAATAAAAATTCATTTTTTGTCATTGGCTATTGATTAAGATATTGACTTCTATTTTGGCATAAATGTCTCTTTATGATTCAATTGTCCTTACCTGAGCTAACTGTCTAAACTCCCTGTCCGCCCTTCTACTTCATATAAATGGTATTATAATCACAAGAAAATTATTTTTACCCCCAGATGTATCTCAGCCTTTCAGACTCCTTGCATTATTCTAACTATTATAACTATATGTGATTTTTATTTTTCTACTAATGAAGTCTCAGCTCAAGAATTACTATCCCTTCTAGAGTCCACTATCCTGTATCTCTGAGGAATAAAATCCCAATAAGCAAATCTCGGAGAGTCATATAGCTTTTATAAGAGACACAAAAATCTAGGCTAGACCTTTTATTATATATTAATACTTCTGCTTTGGAACTGATTAGTATGGCTGTGCTACTGACTAAAACATATTCAGGAGTCTCTCACTGAAACATAAATAAGCAATGAATTTACTTACCGTTATGAACTGAATGTGTCCCTCCCAAATTCCTATGTTGAAACCCTAACTCCAAGTGTAGCTGTATTTGGAGATGATGTTTCTAAGGAAGTAATTAAGGTTAAATAAGGTCATAGGAGTGGGACTTTGCTCTAATAGGGTTAGTGTCATAATAAAAAGAGACATTAGAGATCTTAGTCACTTTTCTTCCTCCATGCACACACAACATGGAAATATGTGAGGAGGACATAGCAAGAAGCCAGGAAGTCTACAAGTCAGGGAGAGATCTCTCACAAGAAACTGACCTTGATGGACCTTGATGGACCTTGATCTGGAATTCTCAGCCTCCATAACTGAGAAAATAAATTCCTGTTGTTTAAGCCACAAGCCTGTGGTATTTTGTTATGTCAGCCCAAGTAGATTAATATGCTCACTATATGTATAATTATTACAAACACAACAAAATGGTTAAATTAGCATGGGAAAATAAATTCTATCTTGGATGTATACTGTTTTATATGCTATGAGAAATGTATTATAATAAATTCTCTGCTCTTAAATTCTAATTTTATATGGTACACATGTATGTGTATGGACATTTTTTCCCAGAGTAGATTTTAAACCATAGCTTAATTGCTGAAGAAGAAATAAAGGGCTATATATCATGGGAATAAATAGAAGCATACAACAATCAGGCTTAGATTTGAGTTCTAAGATCATATACGTAAAAACACATACTGTTCCCCTTTATTCATCCATTAATATCGAAATATATATAGAAGTCGATATCTTCTTACTCTGCTACCACTCTGATCCAAGACACCATGCTTTTCTCTATTGACCTCATCTAGTCACATGATCTTATTTAGCATCTATTGGTAAATGATCCCCCCATTTATATTTACTGCACAGATCTCATTTCCTCTATATGTCATACATGGAATTTAGATATCAATTACATACATAAAACTGCCTACTCAATAGCTTCACTTGTATATCTAATAAACATTTCAGACTCAACACATCCAAAACTGACTTCTGACTTTTCCTCCGTTCCCCATCAAAGCCTCTTCTTCCTGTAATTGTTCCCATATTCATTAATTTAAAAATGACAGTCACATCATTCTCCTTACTTGAGACAAAAACCTTGGCGTCAACTTTGATTTCTTTTTTTTCCCTTGCATTTCCATTTGATCCACTAATATTAAAAAAAAATATCCAGAATCTGACAACTTCCCATACTGATCCATCATCCATTGTCTTTTTGCTCCATTATTATATAAATCCCTAACTGTTTCCCCACTTGAGCCTTTGTTTCTCTTTACTCAGTTATCAATGCAAAAACAAGAATTATCCTATTAAAGATATAAATCAGACCATGACACTCCCCTGGCCAAAATTCTTCATTGTTTTTCTATATCACTCAGAGTAGAGCCAATGATTTTGAAATGACCTACAAAGCCCTTCATGATCTTGTCCCCAGTTTTATATCAGATTTTATCTCCTACACTTCAGTTCCTTGCTCTCTTAACTCTAGCTTGTGGTCCTCTCTGCTTTTCTTCAGATCTACAGACATATTCCCAGCTCAGGACCTTTAATTAGCTGTTTCTTCTGTGTTAAGTACTCTTTCCCCAGATATCCACATGCCTCATTCCCTGCCACTTTCAATCTTTACTCAAATAGTTATTTCTTCAGAGCAACTTTCTGTCCATCCTTAAAATTACAAACCACCCATTCAGATCTCTTTTCCCCCTACCTGTATTATATTTCTCATTAGCACTTATAATGTTTAAAATCCATACCTTAAAATAATTTATCCTGATTAATTTTCTTTGTCCCCATATTAGATGCTATGGCTCACTACTAAGGTCTCCTCAGGTACTAATTTCCCCAACTGCCGGGATTATTTTGGGGATTGGATCACACTGATCCTTTTCCTGGCATTGCTCTCATCCAAAGAAAGTTGCCACACCCAAGGTTACAGACTTTCCTAGGAGACAGCTCGTATCTAAGGACTAGCCCACGTTAGGGGTTCAAAGATCACGTCTCTTGCCTCTACGGGTGTGATATCCCTGAAAAGCCATTCTAGGTACAAGCTTTCTGTGGAATCAACTTAATTTACTGTGGCAATTAAATTGCATTTCGTCTTCTTCCTCCACCTCATCTTGTTTTTCTCACTTCCTCCTAGCTTTTGCTCCTGAGACCTTGGCCCAATACATTTTCTGCATGCCAACCTCTGTCTCAGTCTATTTCCAGGAAAACTGACTCAAGACACATCTCAATTTAAAACGGATGCTCCTGGAGAGCAGTGATTTTTGTTTGTTTTGCTTACTGCTTTAGCCTCACATCTTAGAAAATGCCCTGGGGCATGGTAAGCAAGCAAAAGAAATATCTATTAAATGAACAGATAATTATCATTACCGATTTTATCTATTTTTAAAAATCCCTTAAAAAATAATAAGCTCCTTCAATAAAGGGCACAAAGTTTTGTTTTTTCTTTGTTTTTTTTTAATTCTGCTGCACAGGACCTAGCACATTGTAAATGTCTCATATGTAATTGTTCAATGAATGAATAAATGAATGAATGAATAAAATTAACATTATACTAAAACCTTTTCGCATTTGCTTCTTCACAATCTCTTTTGCATATAATCGTTGAGTTTTTAAATTTTAGTTTCCTAGGAGAAGTACAGGCAGAAATGACAGAGCTAGAATAGGAAATTAAATATTTTTTAGTTAACTCATATTTGTGATTATACTTAATGTTCCTAAAATCTTTTGAATACCAACCAGAAACAATATCCTGGTTGAATCCATCTTCATAGTCTTCACTGACAGCTGAAACTTGATTCATTTGATCATCCTGTATACAATTGTCTTCAAACAAACTTTTCCAAATTTCAATGCACTCTACTTTTGAAGGGTCATTGCACTGACAATTCCACAAGATCGTTTTTTTCAGACTTTCTTTTAATACTGCACACAGGTGGCCTCCATCAAAAGTCTTGCATTGTTCTGATTCCCTCCCACAGGTTTCCTTAAAATTCTCATACAACAGAGTACAATGTTCAGATTCCTGGCAGATACGTTCTATGACACAATCACTCTTTTTTTCAACCATTAGTGATGTATCTTTCTGATGGAGCCATTGCGTAATATTTGATTGTGAAGATAAATCCAAGGACAGTGGTGACTTTTCTATGAATAAAGTAAAAGAACTGAATAAAAATTAATTAAATTCATTACTTATGAACTTTTAATATGTTTTCTAAAAAAGAATGACATATCTTTTATAAATATTTCAATATCTATTATCTTCTAAAAACATTAACAATTATTTCTAGAGAGCTATGACGAATAACCTTGAATTTTTAAAAACTGAGATGTAAAACACTGATTATTTATAGTTTGTGCAACTAAATAATAATAATAGTCACTTTTTTAGATGATATTTATCATCATCATTTTCTTTTGTCTTTTCATTACATTTTGATGACGGTTGATAGAAAACATATGTAACTTAAAGTACTGATAAAATAATCCATCATTTCTCTGGTATAAATTTTTATGAATTTCTGTTTTCTCCTAGAAATTTCCTATACTAAAGTATTTCTCAAACTTTTTTATTATTTCCCCCTTAACAAGCATTTTTAGACAGTTTTTTCTTAATTCCACTATCCCCTTGTGAAATTTGAATTCCACACATACACTGCTTAGGAACTGTATGTATATATGTATATTTGTGCTTTATACATAATAAAGAGTATGATTTGGGTGGGCTTACCCCCAAGTGCCAATTTTTACGCCTTGGTTGTTATAGCGCCTTCACCGAAAATGCCTGTTATACAGATAGTTCCAATAAGCTCGTAATTATATAAACTTTATAGAAAGAAGGTAAGAAAAATGACTTCAATATAAGACTCCAAATAAGCTTAACATAGCCTTTCAGAAGTGTACCGTCTATTTTTAAATGTCTCATCTCTCTGAGGCACTTCAAGTGAATCTGCACAAAGGAAACATCCTTGACTGCACCATTTTTCCCTCAGCCAATCACATTATTTTTCCCCTCTTTAAACAAAAGAAAGTTATTTCATTTTGTTTTATTGAATGCTTTCTCTTACACCTTAGTTTTTACAAATGCTTTATACTTATGCAAGATAAAGATAATATAATTGATTTCATGATACGAAAATGTTTACTCAAAAACTGTCAGGCATTCTTCTAAGCACTGTTCAGAATACAACCTCTGTACTCGTGTGTTTTGAAACATATACTACTATAGCATTTTGCATATTTCTCAAATAACAACTCACAATGGATCGTTATAATTATATATCAATAAGGCTTTCCTACTAGAATAGAGTCCTTCTCTTTTATCTCTTATAACCAGCACATCCAGGCATGCATGAATAAGATGCATGTGAATGAATGTTGTCCTCATATAATTAGTGCTATTATATTGGTAATTATATATTTTAAAATAATCTTTAAACCTGTCCAAATGCTAATCTATTTTGTTACATACATACATAAATAAAATAAGCTAGGCTAAATGAAACAACGCAGCTTAATGTCAATTTTACTTTACCATATTTTAATCAAGACTAGGGACTATATTACCCATCTTTATATACTCCAGGGTTTATATAATGTCTATGCATATTAACCGAATAGTAACTATTTTATGAATAGATACATGATGTTCAGACATATTTAATAAATAAACCGAATAGTAACTATTTTATGAATAGATACAGGTGTTCAGACATATTTAATAAATTAAAATGTATTATGTATTTATCGATTATTTATTAAGTGTCAGGAACCATGTTGAGTACTTTAGCATATTTTTAAAAAGAGAGAGAGACAAATTCCAAAGCCGATTTACAATATATCAATGGAGAATAGTATAGTGTATGTCTATATATGCTGGGGAATGTTTTGGGAATGTAAAGAAGAGAGATCATATCTTAGAGTGCTAATCAAAGGGTTATGAAAAAAATATAAAAAAGATGAATAATAAAATAGCAATAACTACATATCTATAAGTAATTACTTTAATTGTAAATAGATTAAATGTTTTAATAAAAAGACATAAGGGGCCTGAATGGATAAAAAAAAAAACAAGACCCTTACATATGCTGCCTATAAGAAACTCACTTCAGATTGAAAGACACACACAGACTGAAAGTAAAGGGATGGAAAAACATATTCTGTGAAATGGAAATGAAAAAAAAAAAGTCTGGGGTAGTAATAGTTATATCAGACAAAATAGACTTTAAAACAAAGGTTAAAACAGGAAACAAAGAAAAACCCAGTAATCCCACTTCTGGGTGTTTATCTGAAAAAATCTAAAACACTACTTCGAAGGGACATGTACATCTACATATTCATTGCAGCATTATTTACAATAGCCAAGATATGGAAGCAACCTGAGTGTCCATCAATAAATAGATGGATAAAGAAGAGGTGGAACATATATATAATGAAATATCATTAGGCCATAAAAAAATGAAATTTTGCCATCTGCAGCAACATGAAATATACCTAGAGGGTATTGTGCTGAGTAGAGTAAGTCAAATAGAAAAAGATAAATGCCATATGATTGTACTTATATGTGGAATCTAAAGAACAAAATAAACAAACAAAACAGAAATAAACTCATAAATACAGAGAACATTTTGATGGTCGCCAAGTGGGAAAAAGTTGGGAGAGTGGGTAAAAAAAGTAAAGGGATTAAGAAGTAGAAATTGGTAGTGCAAAATAGTCATGGGGACATAAAGTATAGCATAAGGAATATAATCAATAACATTGTAATAACTACATATGGTGTCAGATGGGTACTGGCATTGTAAGGGTTATCATTTCATAGATTATATAGATATCTGATTACTGTGTTGTACACCTGAAACTAATATAATATTGTATGTCAACTGTAATTGAAAAATTTAAAAAAAATTAAAAATAAAAAAATATTTAATCAAAGAGAGTTCTTTAGGCAAAAATAAAAGATACTAGGCAGCAACAAGAATTCATAGGAAGAAATAAAGAGCATCAGTAAAAGTAACTACATAGGTCAATATAAAAGACAGTAGAAATGTATTTTTATTTTTTCGTACTGTCACATTTTGTTTGTATTTGTCTGTACTTTTTATTGCTATCTACTTTTCCCCTGTCTGATTTAAGAGACTTCTATATAAAGCAATAAGAATAAATATGTTTTGGGGGGTACAGTCAAGATGGCGTAGAAGGTAGATGCTGTGCTCGCCTGCTCTCCTGACCACATCAAAATTACAGCACAGCTACCACTGGGAGTTGCATGATCTGGCTGAACAGAAGTCCTACAACTTGGGGACATACATAAGAGGTCACCTCGAAACTAGTAGAAAGGGTAGAGATGCAAAACAAGTTGGTCCCACAACTGAGTGTGGAGGTCAAGAACCAAGAGGGTTATCTTAGCTGCAAGCCCCTTCCCTCCGGCTCCACACTGGGCTCTCTAGCCCAGGGTTTCAGTGCCAGAAAGAGAAGTCCCCATAACCTATGACTGTGAAAACCCACAGAGGTTGTGGCTGAGTGAGACAGAAGGCTGCAGGAGTCTCAGACTTCTCCTCTTAAAGGGCCCGTGCACAGACTTACTAGATGATGGACTTACTCTGGGCTCCAGCAATTTGTTATCAGTACCGTAGAGGTCATCAGCTGCTGGAAGAGTGCCAGGGACATGCAGGGAGGAACTGAGTTGTCTGGCTTCAGGGCGAGGGCTGGAGGGGTGGTTTTATCTCAGACAGAAGCATTGGCAGAATCCATTGTTACTTTGTTGAGCCCTCCCCACTCCCAGAGTGCTAATGCAGGCAGCTGCCATATTTGAGTCTCCACCTACCTGGTTATCACAGGTCACTCCACCCAGGAGAATCCCTGAGACTATACCTTTTGCAACATGCGGGCCCACCCAAGCTGCCTCCAGTGTTTTTTTCCCATACAAATGGCCTATTGTGGCTCATGCTGTGGGCTTTCCTAAAATTTCTCAAAGGCTCACAAAACCCAAAGCAGCAGCATCTGGCCTCAGTGTGCCCCATACCTCTTGCTGACGAGCCCCAAGCTTTGCACTAGCGGCAGCCAGACTTGGTTCTTGGCTTGGCCTCTCGAGGCAACTATAAGCCCAGCTGTGTAGCAGCCAACTGTGGATTGCTTAGTGACCCTTTTCTGGTGGCCCTGGAAGTGCACAAGCTGTGGTTAAACTTGGCCTGCAGTTGGGCCCTTCTCAGGAGGCTCTTAAGCTGGCATACATACCAAGTGGCCTCTTTTGATGGGCCCTGGAGCCAGAACACACCCAGGGCTGGATTTGAGGAGGAAACACCCAAAGGGCAGACTGGGCTTCCACCAGAGATCTGCTACAGTAAATCCTACTCTTTAAGGTCATTCCTCACCAATCAGTCCTCACAACCAATCAACCCAAAGGTCAATTCCTCCCATCAATGTACAAACAGCAACCAAAGCTCAACTACAACAGAAGGGCACACACAACCCACGCAAAAGACATACCTTGAGCACTTGACTCAGGAGACCGGGGAAGACTGCAAGACAGGACATCTACTGCATAAGGCCACTCTACTAAGATCAGGAGACTTAGGAGCCCTACCTAATACGTAGAAACAAACACAAGAAGGCAGTCAAAATGGGGAGACAAAGAAAGATGTCCACATGAAAGAACAGAACAAAGTTCCAGAAAAAGAACTAAACAAAATGGAGACCATCTACCAGATGCAGAATTCAAAACAGTGGTTATAAGGATGCTCAATGAACTTAGAGGAAGAGTAGATAAACTCACTGAGAACTTTAACAAAGAGATAGAAAACATAAAAATGGAGATGGAAAATATAAAAGGGAATCAGATAGAAATTAATACAATATCAGAGATGAAAAGTAAGTTAGAAGGAATCAACATATTGAATAAAATGGAGGATCAAGTCAGTGATTTGATGGGGTAGTGGAGGAGACCCAATCAGAATAGCAACAAGAAAAAAGAATCCAAAAATAAGAGGATAGTTTAAGGGGCCTCTGGGATAACATCGAGCATAATAACATTCTCATCAAAGGGTACCAGAGGAGAAGAGAGAGAGAAAGAAATTGAAACCTATTTGAAGAAACACTGATGGAAAACTTCCCTAACCTGGTGAAGGAAATAGACATACAAGCCCAGAAAGCACAGAGTCCTAAACAAAATAAACCCAAAGTGGCCCACACTAAGACACATGATAATTAAAATGCCAAAGTTTAAAGACAAAGAGGGAATCTTAAAAGCAGCAAGAGAAAAGCAATTAGTTATCCACAAGGGAGCTCCTGTAAGACTGTCAGCTAATTTCTGGATGGAAACTTTGCAGGCCAGAAGGGATTGGCACAGAGTATTCAAAATGATGAAAAGCAAGGACCTACAACCAAGATGACTCTACCCAGAAGAGCTATCACTTAGAATGGAAGGACAGATGAAGAGCTTCCCAGACAAGAAAAAGCTAAGGAGTTCATCATCTCCCAAACAAAATTATAGGAAATTTCGGAGGGACTTCTTTAAGAAGAAAAAAACATGTATCAAAAATATGAATAATAAAATGGCAATAACTTCATATCTATCAACAAGTACTTTGAATGAAAAATAATTAAATGCTCCATTCAAAAGATGTAGGATGGCTGAATAGAGAAGAAGAAAAGACCCTTACATATGCTGCCTAAAAGAGACTCACTTCAGATTGAAAGGCACAAACAGACTGAAAGTAAAGGGATAGAAAAAGATATTTCATGAAAATGGAAATGAAAAAGAAAAGGCTAGGGTAGCAATAATTATATCAGCCATAATAAACTTTAAAACAAAGGCTATAACAAGAGACAAAGAAAGGCTCAGTAATCCCACTTCTGGATATTTATCTGAAGAAACCCAAAATACTACTTTGAAGGAACATGTGCATCCATATATTCATTGCAGAATTATTTATAATAGCCTGGGAATGGAGGCAACCTGGGTGTCCATCAATGGATGAGTGGATAAAGAAGAGGTGGTACATATATACAATGGAATATTACTCACCCATAAAATAAGACAGAAATATTGCCATTTGAAACAACATGGATGAACCTAGAGGGTATTGTGTTGAGTGAAATTGGTCAGACAGAGAAAAACAAATATCATATGATTTCACTTACATGTGGAATCTAAAGAATAAAATAAGCAAATCAAACGGAAACAAACTCACAGATATAGAGAATATTTAGAGCATTAGCAGATGGGAAGGGAGTGGGGAAGGTGGGTGAAAAGGGGGAAGGAGTTAAGAAGTACAAATTGGTAGTTTCAAAATAGTCATGGAGATGTAAAGGAATATCGCCAATAATATTGTAATAACTATGTACGGTGTCAGATAGGCACTAGATTTATTGGAGTGATCACTTTGTAAGTTATATAAATATCTAATCACTATGTTGTACACCTGGAACTAATGTAATATTGTATACCAATAATAACTGAAAAATTAAAAAATGAAATTACATAGATGTGATTCATTTTAAAATTGTCCTGTTTTTATGACTTTAAATATTTTATATAACAGTGTATCACCTGATTCACTGATGCATTTTTTGCCAAGCAATTTGTTAACAGTACCATAGAGATCATCAGAGCAGAGACAATTTTTAAACTGGAAATTCCTTTCCACTAAGGCTTGGATGCTCAGGTTGCAGCTTGATGAATCCTTCATCTTGCAGGGATTACCTGGATTTCAAAGGGCAAACATATAATACTCCAGATATTAATTTGAATACACCCCAAATATACCCAAAATTCTTTTAACAGATTAATCTAAGTAATTTATTATTATAGTAAGATTTTCTGGGGTCACTTTAGGATGTTCATGTAAGGGACATTTTAAGCAAAAATATCTATTTTTACTGTTGTTTTCTCCCAATTTTACCTTTTAAAGTAAATTAACTTTTTTCAAGTTTTAAAATAATTTGGACCCACTTAGAAAGAATGCCAATTTTTGCTCTTCAATAATAATCAATGCTGCCTTTACATGAGGTGACCAGAAAGTTTTGCAATCTTAGTTATTTTATCAGTTTAGCTATTTTATTAGATCTATTGTTTTAAGCTGATATTTTATTTTACATCTCATTCTAGGATGATAACAAGAGATGTACAGGTAGCTCTAAAATTATCATGGGATATGAAGTTGTCCTGACACTTAGAAAGCACACAGTAAATATTATTATTTACTTATTTATTTTAGGCAAGGCAACTCTTGGTTGAATTCACAGATTGCAAGGACCTTGTCAGCTTACAATCCCTTATTTTTTATTTTTTGCACCTACAGCACCCAGTCTTCCTAAGTGGTCTCCCATCCAAGTACTAACCAGGCCTGATCCTGCTTGGCTTCCAAGACCAGAGGGGATCAGGCTTGTTCAGGGTGGCATGGCCATAGTCTACTTTAATTTAAAAAGCCATATGTATATACTCAATGATTTTTCCCATTTTTCTGAATAAAACTAATTGAGATAATTTCATTTGTGTATTTGAGAATATTTCTATTTCAGCTTTATGCATAAGATAAATATGCAAATGCTGCAATTCATTGCGAATGGTTTGCTTTTTGCATACTGAAATAAATATGCTTTAATTCATGACACCTGAATATGATATTTTAAATTGCCACACAAAATGTAACAAGGAGCTTCATCATCAAAACGACAGATTGTTTTTTGTCATTGTCCTCTATTTCCATCTTAAATTTACTGAGTTACTTTGAGCAAATTATGCCTTTGAAATTCTTTTCCTGAACAGTAATGAGAATGTTGAATTAGAGAGCTATAACTTTCTTTGGAGTATATAAATTACATGTACTCTCTTCAAGGGAGGAGAAGAGAAGAAAATCTCTCTCCTCCTATGTAATTCCTGAGGTCGTGAGGTTGGTCAGGAGCTCTGCTGGTGGAGACTGTGAACACTGACATTGTCTGAGCTACAGTTTTCTGCCTCTTAACCCAACACACTCAACCATATATCTTTTGGTAGGTAAAGTAAGCACATGATGATGGGCAAGAGTCATGAGCAATACAGAATTTA
Organism: Pteropus medius; assembly: GCF_902729225.1. Taxonomy (NCBI): domain Eukaryota; kingdom Metazoa; phylum Chordata; class Mammalia; order Chiroptera; family Pteropodidae; genus Pteropus; species Pteropus medius. Next base: position 29,709,201 of record NW_024354500.1, read on the forward strand.
CTCTGTAGAATGGATGGAGAAACAAAGTGAGTCATAAAAGAATATATTTTCATTTTCCATTTTGGATTTCTTTTACTGAATACTCCAGGAAATTTATTCAGGATTTTATAGTATTATAATCTTTGTTATACATGATGATAAAATTATCATTACATTAGAATACTATTTTTTTAAAGATTTGTCATAATAGCACTAGGTCAATGTCTCGCTATATAATCAGTTTATCTAATTTTAGTAAATAAAGTCTTCCTATGATACTCTCATTTAATATTTATTCAGCTATTTAAAATGTTTAGAACATATTTCTTTTTCTTTTCAACAAGTAACAGTGACTCTCTAATCTTTACATTCTTTACCCTTTGGGCCTTCCCTCACATGTTTGAAATGTAGGACAAGTTTAAAATAATAATATATTTTAACTTGTTTTGACAAAGTTGGAATGGAAATAGTGTATATGTTGTGAGAATATAAAATGAATATTATATACATACAAATAAATAACAATACTTTTGATCATCACAAATGTTATTTTCCCTATTTTACCACTTATGTATTAACAAATAAAAAAATATTTTATTTGAAAAATTATTGCCACACTTCTGAGAAGCATACATATAATTATAACATTATACATAATGAAATAAGTAAAAAATAAAATAAATATAAAAAGCTGAAATCTTGCATAAAGCTACTTGCAGTGCCAATGCATTAGGGTCTTGGAGTCATTTAAGAATACTCTTTTGTAACTAAATTCACTAATAAGCAAATTAAAGTGAAGCTCTTGAATATCAAGTTTGAGTAAAGTATTAAGAACAAAACTAACTTAGTTCCTCAGATAAGGAAAGAAAATATCAAATCTTATTTTTATCTGAATAAAAGGAAACCATTTGAATGTATTTTAAACAACTTGTTTTACCTGAAACATTGCAGGCAACTTCCATTATTCTCCATGCATGTTTACATCCATTTGCATCACTTAAGCATTGCTCTCTTAAATATGTGCAATTAATGGTTTGGGAAGTAGATTCATTTTCTGAGCATAGCCCAATAGCTGAATAACAAAAGAACAAAAACAACTTTGCAGCATTACAGTATGGCAGTTATTTACCTCAAAACTAAGTTATTAATGATAAAGAGCAGAATTATAAAAAATAAAATGTGACAAGATCATTACAAGACTGGAATAAATCTTAATCTCCCCTCTAGCTATAGATCTATATTTCTCCTATATAAGATTCTTAAATAATCTGTATTTGTTCTCTTCCATTCTTACTGCTTATTTATTCCTCAACTTACAATTAATTTTTATGACTATTGTTTTGTTGAAACTGGTCTTAAAAATACTTTAATGAAACCGAGGATATTTATGACTTTGATTAAGCTTAGTTTTAAATCCTAGATCTAGAAATCATGTCCCTTTCTCTTTATACCCCTCAGAGACCTAGCCTTTCCCCTGAATAATCAGCAACATCAGAGGCAGCAGGAGGCAGTAGCCTAAACCTGACTAATGGTCACAGGTCTGGACCTCTGGTAGGCTAAAGATGACATCTTGACCTCAATTCCCCAGCTCTACCATGAAATGACTCCCTGGCTACTTTCCTGTGAGACCAGACAGAGGGACTCCATTAAAGACTTCAAAATTGTCCCCAAGACCCGAAGAAATAATTGATTACCCTTACCAATTACCCTTACCTCCTACCAATCAGCTCCCTGCACAACTCCAAACCCCTAACCCACAGTGTCCAGTGATTTCGCCTCTATAATTTGCATCCTACCAACTATTGTGGCTTTTGAGCATCAGCTTCCTGTTCTCATTCATCAATAAAATAGCCACTATTTCTCCACTGCGGTTCTCGATATTTAGTGTTTGGCTCTGCTAGTGTCGAATGGATGAACTCTTTCTAACACTAATCGTTCTCTAACACTAATCATTTTCATAACAACAAATTTAATAGTTTTAAGACTTCATCTTGCCTACTTTTATCATTGGGCTTTTTGTTGTCATTTCGTTCTTAAAATTCCCTCTTCCTTTAGTAACCCTCTTCTAATTCTCTTGATACTCATTTATTTGATATTTTCTGTCCATAGGCAGAATCCTTCCCAGGATCCTCTTACTCTTCTGTCAACATACATTTTTAGCTTAGGTTCTGTCCTCACACTTTTCTCATTCTCATTTTATGCATTCTCTGTGGTCAATTACATCTATTCTCACAGATTTAACTAAAATCTCTAGACTGATTATTTTCAAATGTTTAATTCAATTTCATTATTTTCTAATATTCCAGTTATAGATGTTGTTATCCTCTCCACCTAAATGTTCCAAACACACTTCCAGATTATAATACCTTAATATTGTCCTCTTCATTATCGCTCCCTGGTAAACATCCCTATTCCGTCAGTAATTCCACCATTCACAAAAACACGCAAAGTAGAAACCTTGGATTTATGATAGACTCCTTTATATCCTCAACTTCATACTTTCATATCCGTTCTTGCATATTTCATCGACTTTCATTTTGAATGTTTGACCAACTGATTAGTTAGTCAGTCTGTCTCCAGTATCATCTATTCAGGTAGGTTCTTTACATGCCCTAATCTGTCTAATACACCATTCTATTCCTGTTATTTCTCTGCTTTATCCCTTGGATGATCCCCATAGAATGACTCATTCTTCATTGTATGCAATCTGGAGGTTCTCAAGCAGCGTTTATAGTTTCCCAAATGCTTGTACCTCTGAGAATTTACTAGATGGTCACTGGTAGGTACTCCTTTCCCCACTCTGCCTTTCTGGAATAACTTTTTTTTTTTGTCCTTCAAGACTCAACACAATAATTACCTATTTTATGAAAACCTTTTCTGAATTCATACTTCTTTTTCTTATAGCCAAATTAAATTTAATACCCTTCATCTCTTTCACCACCATTTTAGGAATTCTTCAATGATAGCATTTACTGCTTTGTAGTAAAATTATGTATTTTTGTGCTTGTTTCCACCACTGGGTTTTAGGGTTTTACTGGGCAGGAATTAGGAGTAATTCATAATTATATCCTCATTATAAATACAATGATGCATTGTAGATATTCAATAAATGTATGTTGACTTACACCAATTTGAATAGTTGTTTATAGATGAGTTATATATAAATAACTGATAATATTCAATTAAAATAACACCTTCCAGGTATTTACAAGTTATTTTGGGTAGAAGACAAAAAGTTCCAATAAGTTTTCTAGAAATATCAAAAATATAGCAATGTTAATTTAGTCTATTGTATAAATAACTCAAACTGATTCTATAAGCATGAGAACTGACACTTGCTTAATCAATCCATGGAATAATATGGGAATTATAATTGAGTTATAGAGACAGTGTATTAACTATAATTAAGAAATGTTTAACTATATCTTAATCAGAGCCAAATTTGAATTTTTAAAAAATAATGTTAATTATGAATCACCTGTGACAATATAGAGCTATAGGTTTCAAGTAAAGCTTTAAAATCTTTTCTTTATCTTACCTCTTTCCAAACCTCTTCTCCTAAGGAAAATCCAAGACAACTGATTAGTTCATATGTACTATTTGCTGGGTCACTGCATTTGGAAGTTAGGCCCATGGTTGAGTCTTGGTCACATTTTTCTTGTTGAGGGCTAGAGTGAAAATTGATATATCAGCTTCCTGGTTTTTCATGTGTTCATGGATAACTTCATCTAGCCAAGCTCCTGACCTAGGTTAGCAATTCTAGAGAAAGAGAAATGAATCTCTTTGATTATGGCCCAAGGTTACTTGTTTAAATTCAGCTTGCCAAACACCCTGAGACTCAATTTATAAGAGATTGGAATTTTATTTGCCATTGATCATTATATCTTGTGACTAGCTTCCTCATGAAACTTATAGGTGATAATCTCCTGGATACATCATCGAAACCTCACCAGTGCATCAGTGTAATGATCATTAATGAATTCTACTTACTATTTTTCCATAATCTTTTTCACTTTCTTTTATTTTTAAATTTTTATGTTAAATAATTCACTTGATTATTTGTTTTACATGATTTTTAACACTTTCCACTCAGATGAAATACTGAATCAACCAGGAAAATCATCTCAATTGATTTACCTCTCAAAATGCAAACTACCTTTAGCTTTCCAAAATATATTCATTCCTAACTATGATTTGTGGCTATATACTTAATCCAAGAGTTTTCAAGGATTCTTTTGAAATGTTCAGTGAAAAAGAGGTTTTATTTTTAAAATAAATAAGATGGAGAACATTGCACATTATGTTCACCCTCTTAAAGATTTAAAAGGCTCATTATAATATTAAATCCTCTGTTTTAAAAATTCAGTATGTCCCACATTTCTTTGGACTTTCTCATATCACAACACCTATTTAGATAACATTAAACAAGTATTTTGAAGAATGCACTATAAAAAATATTGGTTAAAACTATCAAATAGCAAAATTTTGACCCTACAAGTGTTGGAAATTATTTCTCTCCTACAAGTGTTGGAAATTATTTCTCTCATCCAATCTAGTGTCAAGGTTAATTTAGAATTAAAAGATGAAAACAGGAGGCGATCATTACCTTTTCAACTGGGGCCATAATGAGGTTATAATATATTCTGTGCATTCAGTTATATTGCTGCCTGATCTATAAAAATCAAAGTCTCCTAGATTTCTCTTTATAATACAGGATAGAAATAAGAAAATGTTATTAGAAATAAACACAAGAAGTGCAATTTTGGAATACTGAATAACTATTATTTAAACCAAAAGAAAAAAACCTAAAAATACATAAAAGATCTCTTTCCTTCTTGCCTTGATTTTCTTTTACTTGATTTATTTTAACTTTTTATGTTCAGCATAATTTAAAATAACATTCTTTGTTTTCTTGCCCACAATTATGTCTTTCTTTATCAATATTTATTAGTGTGGAGTAAGCAGAAAATATATTGGCTTTGGTTTAATGAGTGGATTATTAACATTAAACTGCAATCATAAATATCCCTTTTTTTAATTCAATTTATAAATTCTACTAAATACTAAAAAAAATATAATAGCTTCTCCAAAAATATATATAACAAGTAGATCTTCATGAATTCTATTTTAAGTATAAATAAATTCTTTTAAACCAATGTCTTACAATAAATTCATACTACCCAATACAAGAGGGATAAATCTACATTTTATCACTAGGTCACAGAAACTAAAATGAAATGTGAAACATTTGATATGGTATTGTTTTACTCTACTAAATGGCTTGTACATTTTAAATATTAATGCCTTAAAATTAGGGGAACTGAATGTTTTAAATTAATCTCATTTTAATTTAATTTCAAAGAAAAACAGATAATAATTTGAAATTTGTCATCTTATAACTTGTAAATAGATACTGGAAGGTTTCATTTCTAAAAATTCCTAGTATTTATGTGAGTTTCATAAATCCTAATAAATAACTCAAAGAAATTAGATTATTCTATACAATAAAACAGAAGCAATCTGAATAGTTAATGTAATTTCTGCATTGTGCATTTTCTATAGAGTTATACATGAGTAAAAGTAAGTGAACATTTTTGCAAAAGCAATAAGCCATGTTAAAAAGTATAAAATTGTAAGTGATAGTTCATATTATAAGCCCCTATTAGTTTAATCAACAGTTAAGTTAGGACAGCATTAGGTTCATGAAGCATTGGTGTTGTGAATTCAGATAAAACAGAAGCATAATTTACTTACCAAGGAAAATGAAGATTATCATGCTGGACAACTTAGGTTGTTCATTTGAAAGAAAGGCGGATGTATTTACTCCATTCAGCTTCTTAACAGTAACTGTCCAGAATAAGGCTTCAGCTTCTGCTCTTGGTTCCTAAAAGCATTACTGATTCAAGTCAACTTCCTATGTCACTATTTCCTCACCAATCTTTCCTAAGCTGTGAACTTTCCTAATTATGTTCAAATTCAATTATTTTGTTCTGAGTGTACTGATCTTGTATATTATGCTTCCAAGAAAGCCCACAAGCCAGACACTAAGATGATACATACCCTGCACATTCATGAAAAAAAAAATGTCTTTTTCTTTTTTTCTTCAATTAGAATACTAAATTCTGTAAAATATTGCAAACTATAACACAAAATTTTCCTAGACACTCGAGTAGACTCATTTTCCACTTCATTATTTAGCCTCATTTAAGGCAATTTTATGGCATTTGAGAATATAGAAAAGGAGAAAAGACGTAAACGCAACCCAGGAAAATGTATGGGGAATTCAAGTTCCACTGGTATCAAACTGGTGTACTTTATCTTCTCAAATAAGAAATGTTCTCTATATGTGCCAAAAATCTCAGTATATTTAAAAGTTGTGCTGCCTCAGCTACGGTTCCTCAAACTCTCCAAATACAGTGATGCATAAGAAATGATTCTTCATGATGATGCAGAAACTCTGTTCCACTGGAAAGATAATCATCCGCTATGCTCATCACTTGACAACTATTTTGCTCCTAGCATCAATGAGAGGCATTGCTATGGTCTAAATATTTGTGCCCTCTCCCCTCCAAAAAATTTTATATGTTGAAATTCTAAACCCCAAAGCCGATGGTATGAGTAAGTAAAGATTTTGGGAGGTGCTTAAGTCATTAGGGTAGAACCCTCATGAATAAAATTTGTGATTTAAAAAAGAGTCTCTGGAGAGATTCTTTGCTTATTCCACCTTGTGAAGAGACAGCAAGAAAGTCCCAGCTATGAACTAGGAAGAGGGCCCTCATGAGAATGTGACCATGCTAGTGCCTTGGTATAGGACTTCAGTTTCCAGAATGGTTTATGTTTCCCAGTCTGTAGTATTTTGTTACAGCAACCTGAATGGACTAGATAGACATTATTTATCTTGTCTTATTTTGATTGTGTTCTTCTTCACAAGAACCCAGAGCACATCATCTCCCTTGGGACATCTTGAGGCTTATACTTTTAAAACACTCTGAGACTTTCCTATGTGGATGCTTAGAAATATAAAATACTGCTTTGGCAAGAAATTAGGAACAGATAGGTATGGATAACTAACTATCAAGATGGGAGAGGAGCGTTTCTATGTACACAGTTATATAATGGAAGAGTTGCTGATTGCAATTGACCATGTTTAATTTATACTAGAAGAGAAGTTATATTTTGTTTTTAAAATACGTAATAAAAGAAAACAATCTCTGGACTCCATTAATTGAAAATTGTTACAAAGTTTTTCACTATAGATATTGGTAAATGCCTTTACATTGGAAATTATACAGATTTACTCCTCAGTGAAATAGGCTAATTTTACCTATGGCCATTATAAATATTAAATATGTATATGGGGCTTATATCAGAGAAATCAACAAATATACCCACTGACTTAATTATTATTTAACAAAAGAATTATGTCATAAAATTAATGAATTATTTCCTTTTAAAGGCACCAAGTCACTAAATTTGTATTATAAATTGTACCAAGATAATAGTTCTTTTTGATATAAGCCAACTAAAAATTGTTTAAGCTGGAGAGGGATTTGGTGGCTCTGTTGGTTCTCAAACTGGCTTCTGTATGTGGAGAGCAAGGAGAGACAGAAAAGAGGCAGCACACTCCAAATTGGTGTGTGGCAGGTTTAATTTGCAAGGGAACTTACATATGATGACGTTTGTCTTGGGTGGTTATAAAGTTATTAGATCTCTGCACCTACCAGAATCTTAAAAGTTTATATAGAGGCCTTACTGGGTTCAGTCACATGTTCAGTCCAGATAGTTTCAACAATACATTACTCTCTCATGGTTATATCTTTGAAATGACTTCCACTGTGGGAACGGTGAACAGAACATACATTCCAAAGTCAGGAGAGGGAATGAGGAGCCTCCAATTGCTGAGTCTAGCTTGGGGATCATAGGCAGTCATATCCTCTTTTTGACCTTCTCTAACAGGCTCCCAGGTTGAAGAATCCAGGGTAGAATTGATTTCAGGCATGTTTTAAACCTTGTCTTCTAGGCCTGAGGGGTTTTCCTCTATGAGCTACTTTCTTTAGTGTCAGCTTCATTCCTTGGCGGCTTCTCTGTTCTTGGTAGGAAGATGGTTGTCAAGCCCTGGGTATGTGTTCTTCTCTCTTAAAAACCAGAGTAGGAAGTGTGACTCTTTTCCTATTAAAATTCTAGAACTGAGCCACATTAGTTTTACATGTGTCCCATGACCATCAATCTTGCCAAGTGGAGCTGACTCGATTTGGTGTCCAGCATCATAGATGTAGATGGAGTTGGCTCTATTCAAACCACAGGAACTGATGGTGGGAGTAGAGTGCATCACCAAGGAAAATCATGATATCAGAAGAAGCACGTGAAAGGATGCTTTGAGAGGTGGGAAAAAAATACTCAGTAAAGCATCTAACTGGTGAATTTATGTAGAGCTACTATAAGCAAAATAAACTGATCAAACAAGGACAAATAATACCAAAACGATTTCTTTTTCAAGGGAGGTGATATAGACTTTGTAGAGTGCAGTGATACATAGAACCTGAATATAAGACACAGGCGCTAATCTTTGCCAAAAAAGTATAGCTGCTGAGGTCTATTGCTTACAGGTATAGAAAGCATCTGTGGTCCTATATCTGTTTATCCCAAAGTAATAATTATCAGATGTGTCACCATCTAAAGCAGGGAATATTTAGCATTTTCGTGTGCCATCAGCACCTTTTCTCCAAAGATCTCTCTCTTTAGAATATTTTTAAAGGCATGTTTTTTTTAAAAAAGGATTACAAAGGAAATAAACCATATTGAAAAATATTTCTCAAAATATTTTTAAAAACTAATTTGTGGTAAAGTAATATATATGCTTCTTTATTATAGGAGTAACTATCAAGATTCAGGTGGGTCTAATAATACTATAATTTCAGTGTAGTGATGACCACAAATGCTAATTTGGGATATTTTCCATAAATGCAGTGTCTTTTAAAAATATCTGTAATTTCTATTGATGACAAGAAGTACTGAATTTCAATAAAAAATTAGTAAAAATAGAACACAATTTTGCTCCAAATTTATAGAAACTCCAGATTAATAAACCTTATTTCTATGTCAACAAAAACAGTACTTTCAACTCAATTAATTACTCGGATGGAAAGCACCTATTGAATCAGAATGTTTTAGAGGTGAAGGGAAATGACAAAATCATCAGTTTCAATATTTCACAATGATAATCGGTGTAGGATTTTAAAATATATGTTATGTTTTGAAAAAAATGTTATATATAAATAAATAAAACAAGAGAAAATAGAGTTGCTCTGGTTGAAATTTGGGTGGCATGCTCAACCTCTGTTCATTGGCCTTTGCCATGACCACCGTGGCTGCCACTGAAGCATCTAAAGATTACAGAACTGTTCAAAATTTACAGATCTCATTTAATTGTTTAAAATTTGTTTTCACATAAAAAATCTGTTCTCATCACAGATAAGTGAAATGCACAAGATCTCGTAACTTGTCACTGGACAAAAGACACTAAGGTTTCTATTCAACAAATGTTTACTAAAAGTCTGCTATATTCAAGCTTCTGTACAAAAACAAAAATGAGAAATGGTCTTTTGTTTCACAGATCAGATAAAACAGAGCGCACGTTGAAACTACATATAAAAAAAAGAAAGAAAAAGTTGTTGAAAAATAAAAACCATAGTGAATCAGTAAAACATCTGTGCATTAGAAGACATTTCTTTTTGGAATATAAGAAATTTACTTTGCATTTAATGATATTTGACTTCTCCTCTAGCCACCCCTGCTCTGACATTATATTTGTCTACTTAAAATTTTATAAGATGCTCATATCTGGAAGAGAGAAATAAAATCTGGTCAGCCTTAGAGTCTAAAATTGACAGATCCGGAAAGAGAGAGTGCGTAAAAAGGCAGAAAGCGCAAAAAGTAAAAAAGCAAAAAGTAAAAGTGCAGGTATGTGTGTGTGTGTGGGTGAGATATTTGACTATAAGGCCTATAAACAAGGTTCTAAGACATTTAGTAATAAAGGAAATTATGAAGTATTTGGGGGTGGGAAATAAGAGACACCCACTGTCTTTTACTGGAGGGCCTCACTAGAAAAAAAATTAGATCAACGTGTTGGTGTACGTAATCACTTCACCATGAAATTCCTACTGGTCTCCTTGCTAGCAAACTGATGTGAGGTGGCCTTTAGTTGGGGGATGGGGCAGGCAGGATTGGGAGAAACTGAGAAATAGCATAGAGGCTCAACTCTGAGGCATGTACATTTGAAATGGAGGCAAAGATGGGGAGAAGTTGGAGCTCGGGATAAATCCTTACTTCTGATTTGTGTGACCTAGTGGTGATTGTTGTCATTTATTGAGGCACTTGGCTCACAATTCAATGCTCTATACACACCATAATAATATTTGTTAAAGAACTTAAACTTTAGAATAAAACAACAGTTTCTATGGTCTACATGTCACTAGGGAAGATAGGCTGGCTGTCTCTAAGACCATCAAAACAGCTCTACCAGACAGCATTGATGTGAGTGACTTTTGTTGTACAAGGCCTGGCTCTCAATCTAATAAGATTGAGAATGGATTTGTCCTTTAGGACTTCACTAATATTAAAAAATATCATAGAGTCTATGGCCATGCCACCCTGAGCATAACCCATCATGTCTGATCTCAGAAGCTAAGCAGGGTTGGGCCTGGTTAATACTTGGATGGGAGACCACTTAGGAAGGCCGGGTGTTGTAGGCGTAAAAATAAGTAAATAAATAAATAAATAAATAAATAAATAAATAAAATAGAAATAAAAATATTAATAATATTGCCAATCTGTTTATTCATAAAAAAAAACTTACTCCTAGTCAGTATATTTACTTCATGTAGGCATGACAACAGGAGAAAGTTGGTAGATGAAAGATTAAGATTAAAAATTAGTTCTAGGAGGAAAAAAATGGCGTTGATGACAGAGGCTCTGTTCATTTCTCTAGCGACCAAATCAAAGTTGTGATGGAAACAAGGAGCAAACAGCAAGGAAAATCACCCGGGATCTAGATGAACAAGCCATACGACTAGGGAGAAATCTAAGAAATGACCCTGCAATGGCAGAAGGTAGGATGGGGCGAGGACATGAAGCTGCCTGATCCCAAGCGGCTGAGTGGGATGGAGGCTGTGGCAGTGGCAGTGGCAGACGCCTCTTAAAAGGGCCTCATCCGTGAGCAGATTTTCATGGTGATGAACCTGCTCACTCTGAGTCCCAGTGCCTGTTTGGCTGCGCAGGGGGTACCAGAGACTTACAGGGATACACTGAGTTGTCAGAGTGAGGGACCAGAGGTGTGACTTGCTCTATACAGAAGTGCTCGTGGAATCCATTGTTCCTCTGTTGAGACCTCCCCACTCCCAGTGCATGGACTCAGCTCCTCCATAGCTGAGAAGTCATCAAAATGGATAATAGAGATCTCTCTGCCCAGAGGATTTCCTGAAACTCTACCTCCTCCAACTTGTGGTCCCACCTAAGCCACACCCAGGTGTATCTCCAGAGAGTCAGGTGCTCCTTGCTGAACAACACCTGGACTCACACTGGTGGCAGCTGGCACTGGTTTCTGGAGTGGCCTCTTGAAGCAACTATAAGCACAGCATCTGTGGGTTGCTTGCTGAATCTTAACAGGTGGTTCCGGAGGGACACAGGCTAGGGCTAAACTTGGCCTGTAGCTGAACCCCTCTCAGTACTATGCCACTGGGCAGCTACTTCACAAAGCCGCACTAATAAGACAGGGAGACTTAAGAGCTTTGCTTAGTACATAGAAACAGACACAGAAAGGCAGCCAAAATGAGAAGACAAAGAAGTAGAAACCATATGAGAGAACAGAACAGAGATCTAGGAATAATGGAGTCAACCAATCTAACAGATGCAGAGTTCAAAACAATGATTATAAAGACGCTTAATGAGTTTAGGGGAAGTGTAGATGAATTCAGTGAGAACTTCAACAAAGAGATAAAAAACACAAAAATAGAAATAGAAAATATAAAAGGGAACCAGTTAGAAATGAAGAACACATGATCTGAGATGAGAAGTATATTAAATGGAATAAACAAAATGAATAAAGAGGATCAAATGACCTATATAGAAGATGGGAAAGCCACTCAATCAGAATGGAAGAAAAAGGAAGCCAAGATTATAATAATTTAAGGAGCCTATGGGACACCATTAAAAGTAAAAATATTTGTGTCATAGGGGTACTGGAAAAAATAAAAAAGATGTTGAAGAGCTATTTGAAGAAATAATGATGGAAAACTACCCTAACCTGGTGAAGGAAATAGACATAAAACCCCAGGAAGCTCGGAGAGTCCCAAAAACCAAGAACCCAAAGAGGCCCACACCATGACACATCATAATTACAATGCCAAAGGTTAAATAGAGAGAATCTTAAAAGTGGCAAGAGAAAAGCAGTTAGTTATCTACAAGGGAGCACCCATAAGACTGGCAGCAAATATTTGATGTGATGAAAACCCAGGATCTACAACCAGTAAAGCTATCATTTAGAGTTGAAGAAAAGATAAAAAACTTCCCAGACAAAAATAAGCTAAAGGAATTTATCAACATCAAGCCAGTATTACAGGAAATGGAAGACTTCTTTAAGAAGAAAAAAACATCTATCAAAAACAGGATTAAAGAATGCTAATAACTACATTCCTATCAACAAGTACCTCAAATGAGAAATAATTAAGTGCTCAACCAAAAGATAGAGTGGCTGAATGGATAAGAAAACCCCTACATATGCTGCCTACAAGAGACTCATTTCAGATTAAAAGACAAAAACAGACTAAAAAGAAGAGGATGGAAAAAGATATTGCCTTGATGGACCTAGAGGGTATTGCACTAAATGAAATGGGTCAGATAGAGCAAAACAAATATCACATGATTTCATGTACATGTGGAATCTAAGGAATAAAATCAAGGACAACAACAAAAGCGGAAATAAACTCATAGATACAGAGAATATTTTGAGGAATACTAGATGGGAGGGGGATTGGAGGGGAAACAAAAGGCAAAGGGATTAAAAGGTACAAATGGATGATAGTTGCAGAATAGACATGGAGATGTAGAATGTAGCATGGGGAAGATGATTAATAATGTTGTAATAAATATATAAGTGGGGTGATCACTTTGCAAGTTATGTGGATCTCTGATCACTATGCTATACAACTGAAACTGGTATATTGTATGCCAGTTATAAATGAAAAAAACCTCATCAAATTGTACGATGTAAATACTATCAACTAATTGTCTGTTATATTTCAATAAAGATGAAAAAAAAAATTTTAAATAAAAAAAGAATTAGTTCTGTAATTAATTCTACATAACCTGAATACTTAATGGCATCAGATTAGAATAGTCCCCAGATATAACTCTTTACGATAATGAGGTACATACCACAGTCTAGCTTTCTTTAGGTAAATTAATATACTCTATCAGAGCAGCCTGATCTGCTCACAGTGCTACCTCTTTCAGCTAAAACTGGACATCTCTCCATGATTATGTTTTGTTGATTTTATAGTTTAAGTTTCAAGAGATAATATTTCTTCCAAGCTCTTGAGAAACATTGTAACTCTAATGTACCAATAATATCCTTTGCTTTGACATGAATATTTTGATTTTTTTATACTAGAATATCATTTGCACTTGGACTAATCATAAGGGTCAAATGTATGCCATGGAAAGTTTTGTCTGTAAAGCAGCTAATATTCCTATCTGAAAATAATACTTCTGTATATGGGTTTGACCTTTTCCGGAACTTCTATTAGATGGGTCTGATTTTCAAGAATTTGTGGCACCCCTAAAAACATAATTAAGACCAACTGTGAAAAAAAAAATATTTTTAATTCTGTTAAATTTTCTTTTCCTAACTCTGTGCTCTCTGCTTTCCATTTCAAGCTAATATTAGAGTCTATTGTACATTCTAATAATCATGGTGGGAAAATGATATGTGCCTATTGATTCAGCAAATTTATTATTAAATAGAGAAGGAACAACTTGTTTCCAGATTACCTGAAATCACAATACATTCATATTTAAATTTAATATATTTTCTTCCTTTCATTATAAGACTTTGAAATGAGATCATCCATTGCACAGACATTGTCCTCCAGAGAGATGAATGATAGAGAGTAGGAGATGCTTTGTGCTGAATTACAGAGTAAACGATTTTTGTAAGATCAATTCTCCCAAGAAAGTATTGGAGAAAAGTACTGGACATTTCATAGGAGAGATGTCTGACAATAGTATACAAGGATATGTTATTTTAAATATGTTATTAAGGCTACTATAAACAGATTCATACTGTTTAAATTACCTTTTTTCCCCTTTTTGAGGTAGTTTATTTTCCATTGTAAAATATTTGATACTTATGTATAGCATTAGAAAAACAAGTGAAACTATTTAAATCACCAAGATATATCCAGTATTTACCTTTTGGTATATTTTCTTTAAATCATTTTACTTATATTTATTATTTTAAAAGCCATCATAGTTATCATAATTGCATACACATTTGTACATTAAAATGTTAATAGCGTCTGTTTTTTTTTTGATTGCAAATGTCAAGGAAAAAAATCACAATGATCCTACTACTTATAGGTAATTAATGTAAATGTTTATAGTTATCATGTTTTTTTACATACATACATACATACATACATACATACATACCTATATATACATACGTACCCTACATACCACTTTTCAAAGCATAGATAGCACAGGATTATCCATAAATTATAGATTAAAATGGGAAAACAGAGGTGAACGTATGAGTTTTCAGCTCTTTCTATTAAGATTATACATTCCTAGATTTAAGATATTAACAATTTTTTTTTTAAATCGGGCTTTCCAAACACTAAATGTTAAAACAGAAATCCAGATGACTCAAAGTCCATGAGTAGCACATAAAATAAACATTTTGTCCATGTAGTATCTTGTTTTCTACCATTTTAAGCAGATCAATGGTACCTTTACGTCCCTTTAATTCCTTCCTGAAAAAGACTTTGCCTCCTTAATGAAATTATATTTAAAAACTTTTCCAACAGCTTTTGTTTTTTCCCCTGCTATTATAGATTTTTAAATAAATTAAACTTCTCTGTTAATTAACATTCATTTCCAACTCATATTTTCCTAATAGTTAAATTACTACAAATAGGGACTGGGATTAATTGTACTTGAACCTGAAGTTTTCCACATAATCTGATCCTTTATTCGTTAAGATGCTCGGAACAACCTTTCCTTTTGAGAGTCATTCATTGCCTTTTTCTACAGAGTACTGTATTATTTTCTTTTTTCCTTTTCCCATATTTTTTCCTACTTTGCATTTTCTCCATGTTTCTAATTCATCAGATTTTTTTCTTATTCAATGTAAAAATCACCCCAAATCTTAGTGTCTTAATATAATAATTTACTACCATTTACTGTTTCTGTGGGTCTGGAATTTAGGAGTGGCTTGGTTCTGTGGTTCTGGTTCAGGACTCTCTTGATGTTGCAGTCAGAGAGCTTTTTCAGAGAAATAGTCTCGAAAGCCTCTTTATCATGTGTCTGGTGTTCCACTTGGGAAGTCTTGAACAGCTGGTACTTCCTGGATATAGTTGCTGCCTCTATGTAGTTTTTCCACATGGCCTCTCCAACATAGTAACTTCATGATAGTTGACCTTCTTACATGTGAGTTCAGAGATCCCTCTGCACATGTCTCAAAAGAAAGCCAAGTGGAAACCAGTATTGCGTTTTTGTGAGTTAGCCTCTAACATCTTGTAGCATCACTTCTACTGTATTCTGTAGGTCCAAGCAATTACAAAGTTTTGTTTAGTTTCAAAGGAAAGAGACATAGACCCACCTCCTAATGGAATAATGTCAAGGTAGCATTGTAAAAACTGGATATATATTGGTGCAGCCATCTTTTGAAGTTTACAATTTGCCATGCCTCGTTCCTTTACAAATCTTGTTTTTATTTCTCATTATTTTTGTATACTTCAACCTATTCTCTAGTTCTGCAAGATTTTCTTAATCTCTCATTACTCTTTTGTTTCACTCTCTTGCTTCCCATCCTGAAGCTTATGATAAGGAATTTCTTTACACTCTTTCTTATCCTCAGATGTCTTCTACAAGTGATCTTTAAATACACTAAAATAGTCAATCCCCAAATAAAATGATCTCTGCCTCTGCACCACTAAATCATACTGGAGAAATTTCATTATTGTGTTTTTTGGCTTTATTATTATTATTGTTATTATTAATCATCATCATTATTTCTATCCTCAATCAAAGTGTTTGACACTGCCAAGTAGTAGTCTTTGTTAATAAAAGTATTTCTTAATCTCAACGATGGCTATTGCAAACATTTACCATTTTTCTAAAATTTGCCTTTTCAAAACTCTCCCTTATCAGCAGAAATTTTGGTCTTTTAACAAAAATTGATATTTTATGATTTAATAACGCTGACATTTAATTTCCAAAATTCAAATACTAGTTCATTTATTTTCATAATTTTTAAGAAATAGTAACGTAATGAATACTCTATTTTTTTCTTTTTTATAAATGTAGCTATTTTGTATCCTTTGCTTTTGAAGTGTCCTTTTTAATTTTTTAATTAATAATTCCATTTCAGTTTTAATTTTATTCTAAATCAAGTTTTAAGATCATGATTTCTAACTTCTTAAACTAGTATGTATTTAGTACTTATTATATGCCAATAACAGTTCTAAGTGCTTTATATACAGTGAATCATTTGATTTTCACAAGTCTTATGTTGTAGAAGTTATCTTAATACTATGAAAATTCAACTGAGATAGAGAAAAGATAAGTAACTTTCCAAGTTTTCTACAACAAAACTAGCCTAACTGTACAGTTTATGGTCACAACCACTGTATACACATATATTTTTATTTTTGTTTGCTACATTACTTTTTGCAATAGATATATTAATGCCACCTGATAATTTGAATTTCAAGCTTCTTATTTTTACACTATCTGTATTTTTCCAATATATTATGTTTGAGATGTAATTGACATATAACAGTGTGCAAGTTTAAGGTGTATACTGTGTTGGTATATATTTTAATAGGATTATCACCATAGCATTAGCTATTACCTCTATCACCTCACATAATTATTTTTTTTGTGTGAAAATATTTAAGATCTAGTCTCTTAGCAACTTTGAAGTATATAATATAGTATTGTTGACTATATTTACTTTGTTGTGCATTAGATCTCCAGAACTTATTCATCTTCTACTTATAATTTTGTACACTTTGATCAGTATCTCCCCAATTCTTCGTCCTCCCTAGCCCCTGGTAACCACAATTGCACTCTGTTTTTATAAATTTGACTTTTTTAGATTCCACATATGAGTAGTATCATACAGTATTTGACTTTTCCTGTCTGACTTATTTCACTTACCATAATATACTCAAGGTCCATTCATGTTGTCACAAATGACAGTTTCCTTCTTTCTCGTGGATGAATAACATTCCATTGGTAGATAATTGGGCTGTTTCATATCTTGGTTATTTTGAGTAATGCTAGAACGAACATGGGAGTACAGGTATCTGTTCCATGTACTGCTTTTATTACCTTTGAATATATGCCCAGAAGTGAGACTGCTGGATCATACGGTAGTTGTATTTTTAATTTTTTGAGGAATCTCCATACTTTTCTCCATAGTTGTTGTACTAATTTACATTCCCACCAATAG
Organism: Pteropus medius; assembly: GCF_902729225.1. Classification (NCBI taxonomy): domain Eukaryota; kingdom Metazoa; phylum Chordata; class Mammalia; order Chiroptera; family Pteropodidae; genus Pteropus; species Pteropus medius. The sequence continues at coordinate 29,726,914 of NW_024354500.1, forward strand.
GGCACAATGTTCCCTTTCTCCACATCCTCGCCAACACTAGTTATCTCATGTCTTTTTGATGATAGCATGTTCTAACAGGTGTGAGGTGACATCTCACAGTGGTTTTGATTTGCATTTCCCTGATGATTAGTGATGTTAAGCATTTTTTCATGTACCTATTGACTGTTTAAATGTCTTCTTTGGGAAAATGGCCATTCATTTCCTCTGCCCATTTTTTAATCGGGTTTGCTTTTTAACTAGATGTATGACTTCTTTATATAGTTTGACTATTATCCAATACATGGCTTACAAATAGTATCTCCCATTCCACAGATTGCTTTTTCATTTTTTATTGTTTTTTGTTTTGTTTTGTTTTGCAGAAGCTTTTTAGTTCAATGTAATCCTCTTTATTTTTTGCTTTTGTTGCTCATGCTTTTAGTGCCACATCAAAAAATCATTGCCAAGACAGTATCAAAGAGCTTTTTTCCTCATTTTCTTCTTAGAGTTTTATGGTATCAGACCTTAAATTTAAGTCCTTAATTTATTTTGAGTTAATTTTTATAGGTGTATAAGACAGCTGTCCAATTTTATTTTTCTGCATGTGGTTATCCAGTTTTCACTACACTATTTATTAAGTATTCTCGGCTCCTTTGTCAAATACTAATTGACCATACAAGTATGGATTTATTTCTTGGATCCCTATTCTCTTCCAATGATCTATATGATCTATATGTTTTTATGCCAGTACCATACTGTTTTGATTACTATGGCATTGTAATATAGTTTGAAATCAGGAAGTGTAGTGCCTCTCTGGCTTTTTGTTCTTTCTCAGGATTGCTTTCGCTATTTGTGGTCTTCTGTGGTTCCATACAAATTTTAGGATTTTTTTTTTTTCTATTTCTGTGAAAAATGCCAATGAGAGTTTGATAGGGATTGCACTGAATCTATAGATGGCTTTGGATAGTACGGGCATTTTAAAATAATTCTGATCCATGAACACAGTATTTTTCCATGTTTTTTGTTTCTTCTTCAGTTTCTTTCATCAAAATCTCATAGTTTTCATGGTTTAGTTCTTTAACCTCCTTGGTTAAATTTAGTTTTAATATTTTATTATTTTTGATGTTTCTGTGAATAGTTTTCTTATTTCTTTTTCAGATGTTTTGTTGTTAGTACATAGTAATGCAACTGATTTGTGTGTGTTGATTTTATATCCTGCAACTTTACTGAATTCACTTTTTAATTCTAATAGTTTTTTGGTTGATCGTTAAGATTCTTTATATATAAGATCATATCATCTGCAAACATAAACAATTTTACTTCTTCCTTCACAATTTGGATGTCTTCTATTTTTTTGTCTTATCTGATTGCTCTAGCTAGGACTTCCAGTACTACGTTCAATAGAACTCCTGTTCTTAATCTTGGAGGAAAATCTTTCAAACTTTCACTATTGACCATGTTGTTAGCTGACTTCTCCTCCTGCCTAGGCACAGAATTCAAGAAGTTCTAAGAGACTATAAGCTTGAGACACTTAAATGAAATTTTGAATTTCAATTGACAGGCCACTTGAGGAATAGCAGCCCAAGTGTAAGCTGTACTACTAAAGATCCTTTAAGACTTGGACCTGGGACAAGTTTTGAGGTGAAATACCTTTAGATGTTTATAGCACAAGAGGAGAAAATGTGCTCTTCTCTCTTCTGTATCTAGGAGACACACTCACACTCTCAAACACACACCCACAATCACACATTGGTAGAGAGAGGGAGTGAGAAGAGAATCTTAAGTGGCTATGCTTATACTACAAGACCACCATAAACAGGTGAGCAGCAAGCAGAGCAGGCTGCAGTGGTCAAGGTTGGTAGCTGATTCTTGGCTCTGCGACTGGCAAATTGGCAGCAGTGTTTGGGTTCATGAGCAACATATGCCAGAAGGAGAGAGTAGGGATCATTGGTTAGTGGTAAAAGAGAAAAAGGGCAACTCACAGAGTGAATATCTACCTAACTTTGCCTCCCTCATAAATACACAGTCAGAAAAAGACATGTTACCAAGGGGAGGACAAGTTCAAAAATGTATTCAAAGCATTTTAGCTACTGGAACAGCGCTGGCTCTGTTAAAGTGGTTGGTGGCTTGGATCCATTGTAAATAGAATTAAACATTAATATGACCTCTCATAGTCTCCAAATCTTTATCTACATATTAAATCTAATGTTTATTTTCCAGCCCCTGGGCCACTGCCTTGGTTTAGATTCAATCATTATTCTTGAAGGTGAATAGTTTCACAAAAACTTATCTGATACCTAAACTTACAATGTCCAGCTCTCAAATTCCCAGCTACAAGACTATTAACATACTCACTAGAACCAAAATCTAATTATATAACTCCTCTGGATAGAATTCCTAAATTGTTCTCTATTACATAACATGAGTTTCAAATTTCCTCAAATATTATATAAAGCTTTTTACTATCTACCCCCTTTCCACTTATTTTCTGCCATGGACCCACATTTTTCCTTCATACTGTGTGTAATTTCTAAAGAGGTTGTGCTGTTCTACATGTCTATTTCATTGAGGTTTGTCCCTTCTGCCCATAATGCCTTCTTCATCTCTACTTTCAAATTCCAGCAAAGACTTTTTCCTTCTAAAGCCACCTTTCTCTAGGCAGAGCCAAAAGTTTATAAACTTTTTGTTTACTTTCTTCCTCAAAAATGGGTTAGCTTAACATGGGCAGGAATTTAGTCCTTTTCATCTATATATTCCCTTTTAGTACAGTGTTAGGTAAATAGTAAATACTCTTTTTTTTTCTTTATGAGCAGTGTCTCATATGGCTCCTAACACTTTTCAGAATTCAGTAAAATTAAGTACAATGGTGGATAGGTGTTTTTTATTTATTGATTTAGTCAACACAGGTTTATTGAAAGCCTACATCTTATAAGGCACTGTGGTAGTACCAGGGGCTAGCATTCAAATCTTATGAATATAGCCCAGTTCCTGCCTTTAAATAATGTATGTGCTAATAGAGAAAAAAATTTCTAAATCAAAAGACCCAAATATACAATTTATTGATAAGATAACTGGTACTGAAAGATTCTAAAATTGTATCTAGTAGATTACAGAATTAATAATTTTTGAGAAGACAGTTGTTTATACCTCCTAAAAATGTTTACATTTTCAATTTGAAGAAAATCATAGACCTGAAATCATAAAACTCCAAGAAGAAAACAGACAATAACTCTTTGATGTCCCATCAATAACTCTTAGCAATATCTTTTTGGATATATTTTCCCGAGCAAGAAAAACAGAAGAAAAAAATAGACAAATGGGACCAAATCAAACTAAAAGGTTTTTGCACACCAAAGGAAACCATCAACAAAATAAAAAGACAACCTACCAAATGGGAGAAAATATTCACCAATGATACATCTAATAAGGGGTTAATATCCAAAACACATAAAAAGCTCATAGAACTTAATACCAAAAAGCAAACAATCCAATTAAAAAATGTGCATAGGACGTGAATAAACATTTCTTCAAAGAGGACATGCAGATGGCCAATGGACATTTGAAAAGATGCTCAACATCGCTAATTATCAGGAAAATATAAATTCAAACCACAATAAGCTATCACCTCACACCTGTGAGAATGGCTAGTATCAATAAATCAACAAGTAACAAGTGCTGGCAAGGATGGGGAGAAAAGGGAACCCTTGAAAACTGTTGGGGGAATTGTGAACTAATTCAGTCACTATAGAAAACAATATAGAGATACTTTAAACAATTAAAAATAGAGCTGCTATATGATCCAGCAAGTATACTTTTTTATTTATTTATTCAAAGAAAACAAAAACACTATTTATTTATTCAAAGAAAACAAAAACACTAAATTGAAAAGATATATTCATTTCTATGTATATCACATTACTAAAAACCTAGATGTCCTCAATACATAAATAAGAAAGAAAATGTGGTATTAATAATATATATATTATATATAATGGAATATTATTAAGCAATGAAAAATAAAATCGTGCTATTTGTGACAATATGGATGGATCTACAGAGTATTATGCTAAGTGAAATAAGTCAGAGAAAGACATATACCATATGATTTTACTTATATGTGGAATGCAAGAAACAAAATAAATAAATAAATAAAACACAGAAACTACCTACAGATATGGAGAACAAGCTGACGGTTCTCAAACAGGAAGGGTGTGGGATGGAGAAAAAAAAGAAAATATAGATATTGAGTCAAATATATGCTTAATTGTCCAAAAGTTAGTTTTGAGGAGGAAAATCACCAAAATAATAAAAAAGGAAAATTAAATTTACTGCACACTGCTATAAAAAAAATATATCAGCACTGAGATTTGTAACATCAATTTGAAAGGATTTAAATGGATTCAATATTTTAAAACTGTTTACCGGGAAATATTTTTAAATAAAAATGATTAAAAAGAGACTTCGTGGCGTAGAAGGTTACCAAACTCCACCCTGGTGTTCCTGAGATACATATAGCAGGGGTGTTCACTCTTCAGTTGTGACATGGGCAGAGACAACTTGTTATTCAATCAGCTATGGAATTATGAGCATAATCTCTTCCATCGAAGCCACATTTAGAGAGACTGGGACTCAAAATCTGCACTTGGACCTTGGTCATGTACTTTTTAATTCCAAATCTTCCCTCTATGTTACAGGTTATTAATTTTTTAAAAGAAATCATTCGCTAAAATCTGTAAACTTAAATGTACTTGTAGCTAATTTCAGTTTTACTAAACATTAATTTCTTTAAATTCTTATAGTTTTGCTTGTCTTTTGTGCTCCCAAACAGATTTATTTGTATTTATTTGTTTCAAAAATAATTTAAACACAGGATAAAAATTAAAAAATTAGAATGATGGGGAAAGGAGGCAAATAAGGAAGAAAGTGAGGCTACATGGGGATTAGTTCATAATGTTAGTCATGACTTGTTAAAATGTGAGTGAACAGCTTAACGGATTTGCTTCTAATCCTTCTAGCAGGCAATATGAAAATTGAGCACAATTTTAAAAAATAGCAAATTGTGCAATGTTCATAAGATGAAAGCAAGTTTTCCTGGTATTAGGTCCAGGTAAAAATTTTTCCTTGTGTACTCCTTGATAAGATACCTTGGAATGCCATGAACGATGCCCTCAATACAGTTAAGTAAACGCAGTAACATACTCTTAGTGCTCGTCCTTAGAATGCTTCTCAGTGAAGAGGGCTATCATCATACCAAAGTACAATAAAACATAATGTTTATATTACTGTGTATATGTATACTGTAAATAAGAAGGAATAAAAGGACACAGCTCCATATGGGGATAATATAAGGATAAATCTTAAAGTAACTGGAGGGGAAAAAAAAAAGGTTGCATTTTAGAGACAGAAAATTCTCCAAAAATATTATTTCCTGTCATATGTTTCAATATACAAAGGACAATAGTGAGTTCTGTAAGTTTTTCTAATTATCTTCTAATTATCTCCAGTTTCTAAAAGACCATTTGGAAGTCTATTTATAAGTATGTGCAAAGTGACACCATCTGGTGATGGCAGAAAGAGTTTTGTTTTTGCTTATAACATTTTTTGTTATCAGATATTGTTACTTGAAAATTTGTAACTGGGGGAATACCCCTGAATCTCGACAAGAACTATGTTAACCAGAAAAGAGCAGAGCTATATAATTTAGCTTTCATGAAACTGAGATTGTTTTGACATTTTCTAAAAATAAGAAGCCAAACAAGGACAAAGTCTTAAATGAAATGCTGCCTATTCCAGTCAGAAGTGGGCAGGAAGGCTCACAGACTACAAATATTCTCCCAAGATATGATGGAGTCAGGTCTAAAATAGAAAACTGAGCAGTTGATCCTCTATAGTCCGAGGGAATAAATCAGTGGTCAAATATCAGCCTAGAACAGTTGAATTAGAATTCCTGAGTTTCACCTTAGAATTAACTAAAATAAGGTATTGGCCAGTGTCAGGGGATCTGCATTTTTAACAAGAATCTCAGGAAATTCTGAAGCAGAAATGGGTTGGTACTCCCTGCCATCAAAACCTGGCCACAATAATTTTAGTTTGGAAATAAGAGATAATCATATACTGCAACCATCTAACAATGTCCCAGTAAATCACAGATTTCCCAGCATTAAGCATCATTATGTTGATATACACTCCCCCTCCAGTTTATCTGGTTGAAAAATAAAGCACAAACATAATTGAATAAGGCATCTTCCTACACATGTGACCATGATTTACACTAGCTAAAATCCTGGGTCAGAACCATCAAATTGTACAACTCTTGGTGGTGGCCTCATTGGGACATAACTATACAAAATAATGATGTTTATTTAAAATATTTTATTTAAAGTTCTTTTTGATGGTGGTAATTAGAAAGCTATTTCACAGGTCTGTTTTGGATATTCTGAACAATAATGTGACTTTGTCATATGCATATACAATATTATCATTCTGTGCTATGTAACAGGGGAAGAGATCCTATATCTATCACATCTAAATATTGTAGTAAATCAAAATTTTCAAATATTTAAAGGAGGGGGCAGCACTCTTTAATGTGTTATCTCATTGGAAAATCTCTATAGGGAAACATCTTGACAGATCCTGAGACTTGAGAAAATATTGTGCTTCAGATCCTGTAGAAGAATCACTGGCAGGGCTTACCTACACTCTTTGAAAAAGAGATAGGGAGGTGGTTTTGGTTTCCTGAACAGGTTACATTTAAGACTGGCTTTAACCTGCCTGTGAGTTGTTGATGAGTGATAAGCATGAAAGAGTCTCCAAGAATTGAGTAGAATGCTGGTAGCTTTTGAATCACAGATTTATGTTAATGGAATGAGGGAGATATTTTGCCTTTCTCAATCTCAGGAACTCCATGATCTCCCTCCATTCCAGATATGTGCAAAATAAGTCATTATGAGAGCAGAATTCTGGGTCAAGAAGGTAGGAAGAAGGCCCCTTTCAACAGCAAGTGTAAAAAACATTGAGTATCATTTAAAGTTAAATATTCAGATTCTACTGGTAAAATAAAATAAAACAAAATTATGGTTTATAGATGCTTCCTTATAATAATACATCCTAAAGGCCTAGACTAAATTTTCAAATGAAGTAAGCTTTTAGAATTGGTAGACTACAGATGCAAGGATGGATACTTACTTACTTTGTGAAGTAAAAAGAAAGATATAATTTTCTAATAAAAAATATTTTAACTAATTAAGTCATTTTAAAAGCCCAAATGTTTGACAGAACATATGGAGAATCCTCCTCTTGGAGTAGGAAAAATGCAATATGATTGGTTTTATAATTAAACGAAGGGAGCTCTGCTGACTTTTCATGATGGCAGAGGATGGCAAGGTAAGTTCTACTATCACAGCAGCTCTCAACAGCAGGAACGAAGAGTCCCAGCTGCAGATGCATTTGAAATGGATAATTTACTATTGTTAAAAGATGAATAAATAAGGAAATTATTAATAGTTAGCCAAGAAAAAAATGAGATGACCTACTCCTGCCCCCAAACACACACAGTTAAAAGCCAAGATTGGACAATAAGAAGAGTTGTAGATGAATCGCACAATCAAATTAGGCAAATTTATATGGTCTTAAAGAGAATTCATAAATAATGAAATTATTTTAAGAACAGCTTCTGACGCAGGAGAAAAAATAATAAGGACTGATGATAGCAGAGATAGGGTGAAAAAGTGTTGTAATTAACATCATGGCAAAGTTTCCACCTAGAGATGTGAGTCTCTGGAGTGCAATCTCAAGTAAGAGAAGAGTGCTGGCTCTGCTGGCCTGGCAATCTAACTCAATAAGGCTTTTACACCTTGCTCAAAGCATTTGTTTTCAATGCTGCAGGAGAGCAGGCTCTGAGTTGTATGATAACTCTCATGATGTTCATTAGGGCAAAAAGTAAGAATTTTTTTAAAGTAAATCATATCTGGTAGTGAGTGCAATACCACCTGATGGTCTTGTTTTTCTTTGTGTGGGGAAGAAGTTACATCCAGGATGGGACTGATGAACTGAGATAAGATAAAAGGGTCAAGAATCCAGTAATCTCTTTGGAGTTGAGAAGGGAATTTATAGTATAAACATAAGTGTGACATTAAAGGATGTGTAAATGATTGTTGCCTCAGAAGAGACTATTCGAGTTTTGCATTTCAGAGGAGAATCTGTTGTCATAGGAGATGATAAGGTACAAAATGCTGCCTATGAGCTGCATTATGCAAAACTATGAGAGTGGTTTAGTGAAGAATGATGAAATAAAAGTGTTTCCCATAAAGGAGACCAAGGAAGTATAAAGCTGGATTCTGGGTGCAACATCTGCATGGATCCAGGGCTGGAGATTCAGACTTCAAGCTGGGTGTTAATGTACATGAGTGAAGGGACCCACAAAGGGACCAGGTTTTACTTATGAATTGAAGAGTGGTCATCTGGGCCTATGATTGGTGAGAAGGATAATGTTGGTATTACTTCCAAGGGTGATGGTGGCTTGAGAATGGGAAAAGGTGTTCTCAATGTGTGGCTTAATTTTAGTAAAAAAAAAGAAGAAGAAGTATGAGTGGTATAGACTCTGAAAATATAGGGTGTTGAGTGTTTTGTTCTCAGTGGAAAGGAAGCCTCAGAGGGCACATGGAAAGAACTGAGAGAAAATGGAACGAAAGGATGAAATGGGGAAAAAAGTGGCATGCGATTATTATTAATTCATTAATTCAAGAGGTATTTATCAAGTGACTTCTATATGCCAGGCACCAGGGATATAGCAGTAAACAACACTGTGGCATCAAGAGCCTTAGATTCTTATTGACTATTTATATGAAATTTTGGAGGAGATAGGCAGTTTACAGATTTCTTCTTTTCACTTGTCCCAAATTGCTATAACCGTATGAGTGTTAGCTAGCTACATAAGTGAAAGAAAGAAAGAGAGAGACAGAGAGAGAAAGAGAGAGAGAGAGAGAAACTGGTCTTAGGGAAAAGATTATCTAGAATAGCAAATATATGGAACCTAGCTATTTATAAAAGAATGAGGAAAACTAGCCATCAAACTAAAAGATATAATTTGAGAGGATTAAACTAGATGAAAAAGGGAAATCTTCAAAAGGCTGGAACATTAAATTAATATATATTGTGAGTTATTCTCTGACTAAATAACGGAATAATGAGTGATCACTCAGTTATATATCACTTGGTTATACACACACATGTATACATATATGCATATGTGCTAATAATACTCCAAAATGATCATTTTTTCCATTCCTTAATATTCTGTGTGATCTAGACAAAGCTTTATGAACAAGTTCTCCACTTTGTCTATGTAACCGTATAAGGAGAGATTTTAAATCTGTGTCCCTGTGGAAGGAAACGTTACTTCTTTCTGGAAACGCTCTTATCTCATCTGCGATAAATTAAGCTTCATGTTGCCATGTACTGCTAAGGATTTTCCAGTCCCACAAACGTATTGTTTATACCATTATCCCTTTGAGAATTATCATATTAACTCAAACATTGTCAAATTAATTAGAAATTACATAATAAACAAGTTTGTATTTTTTTAAATCGAGTATTATCTTTATGTTATTGCCTAGAGGTTGGACTTATGAAAAGTAATGGCTAGGATAGATGTTTTGTTTCAAAAGTTGGCAAAAGCAGTACCTCCTCAGGCATATATCCCTAGCAACCTGCTGTGACCTTGCCCTAAGAGTCTCAGAATTGGGATACTTTCCAAGTTGAGGCAGCAAGCTCAGCTGGAGTTTGGAAAGAGAGCTCATGCAGAACCAGAAGACCACTGATAAACATAGATATTCTGGGAAGAAAATAAACTTCTATTAGATGTAAAATTGTAAAATTTGGGGGTATAATAATGTCATTTTTTTTCCCTTTTTTCTTGAACTCTGCTTCATTTGTTCTCAAATTAGCCACTTGCCATTGATTTACCACAGGAGATAACGGGTACCTGAGGCAATGAGTCATATTTATGGACTGAGGCTGGGCTGAAGGAAGGTCAGGGAACTCTGCAGGGCCAGGCAGGCTGTGGGGAGAGGTCAGCCCATGCTTAGCGTGAGGGTAGGACTAGGGGTTAGGACAACAGCTCAAGAATGAGAAAACAGTGAAAGGGCAAGGTCAAAGAGGTGCCTTAAGAAGCTTTTCCCTGTTACACTTCCTCCCATTCATGGTCGCTGGTTTACAGGAAGTGAAGATGGGTGTCCTCTCTTCATGGCTGACTCCAGGAGGAGGGGTGACCAAGTACCTGGTCTGTGACAATGGATTACTCAAAGCGAAACATCCCCATCACTGAAATAGCTAGTCTTTCTTGGGATTTTACTGTGAGAGTTTCACTTTGTCTTTAGAAAGCACTCCATCCCCAAATCACATTTCACTAGGAGTCGAGTATTTACCTCACTCACTTACTTTGGCTCCACTTTGATACAAGTTAGAATTAACAGTGCTGAATAAAATGGGTTTTTAAATTAAAATGCTTGGTAGTTGATTCTGTCACTTATCAGAATTATTTAAGTAAATGAAAAGCAGAAAATATACATTTTAAAATTTATCATTGAACTTAAAAATTCAGTGATATATAAGTTTTTCATTAACCCCCCAAAATATTGCTTAATTATATAAATGCCATACTTACTAGTCAAATAATAAATTGAAATACACAAGGCCTTCATTTACTCTAACTTAAAACAAGATTAAATCTCTTGATAAAAGCTCCAAAATTTCATGGTCTATGTACATATGTGGTTTTACATATTTTTTATGAAATATTTCTGTATTAATCTTAAGTATCTTATAGTAACTGATCTTAAAACAATATTAAAAATCTTTTATATCATGATTATCCCTGTTTATATAAACTTATTGGGAATAATATTTTTTTTTATTAAGTACTGACCCAGAGGGCTTAATTCAATCCTTAACTGCAAAAATTTGACACTAGTTATGAGTGAATAGCCAACTTATCTAATCAACAACAACAGGATTTTTTTATACAACAGAGAGGACAGTGTGAATGTGATTATCAAATTCAATATGGTTTTTACTTAAAACCACATAATGAGCATCCTTCACAGTAGTTGGTATGCTATCACATTGAATCTGATAAAAAAAAATTTCTTCATGAAGACACAGTAATCAATCATAAAGAACTTTAAATGTATAAGATAATTGTTAAACAAATGACATTATGTTTCACAGATATGATACAATTATAGAAATACATTTCATGAAAAACTTAAACACATTCAAATTCCAAAGAAAATTTAAGGTAATAGAAATACGTGGCAAGTGGGAGGGAGCTTTTGGCCCCCTCTTTAATTGCAGTAGTTCTCTAGAAAACAATCTCCTTTGAATTTTGGGAGAGAACAGTGTTTTTCATGCCTTTGAAGTTCATTTTCTGTGGTACATAAGATAATAGAATAGACTTACATTAACAGTTTTTTCTCTGTTTAAATATTGACTCTAAAAGTATCTATTATTTTGCTTCATGCCATTTGAAAACTAATTGCACATAACCTAATGGAATTTACTCTTTTATTTTTTGACTTGTAACTTATAGGAAGTAGAAAAGTAATCTGTTGTAAAATTAACTAGAATTGAAAAGCTTTCTAAATTGTAATAACTATCCAGATTGTTTTTGAAATGCAATTGATTACTATTATGATTTATAACAAGTGTGAAACATTCTATTATTATACTAATATTAAAATAATAATAGCCCTCCTCACAATTTTTGTCCATAACCATCTTTGGGGTTTTTCATTTTGATACTTCAGGTTTATGTATATTCAAACTATATTTTATAGGCATATTTGCCTGTATCTTCATTAAAATAATATACAGTAGGAATGAAATTCAATATTGTCCCTAATACTTTTGCAATTAACTCATCAATGATTTGTAACAGCTATTTAATATCTGAAAAATGCTTTAGGTCTTGGAGAATTTAGAAGTCATTTTCCTCAAAAACTGAAGTCATAGTTTGCCAAGAATAAATAAATTTGGCTGTCAAACTTTTCATGGATTTGTAGAAATTCAGAAATAATGAAATTCAAATGGATTTCTTACTAGATAAAATTATTATCTCATCCTATCGATAACAAATTTCGGTAACACTAATGACATTTTTTATTAAATCTTTGAAATAGACAAAAAGAGATACATATTCTATGTGTAGCATAAAACAGTCACAGCACATTTTTTTTTATAAGAAGTCTTCTCATTTGTGTTTTTAGCACATAATGAGGTAAGTAGTCGACCCTTCGTTCTATAAAATGGGCAGATTTGGAGACCACCTGTTTCTTCACCATTTGATCCATTAAGGTAAGAAAATTTAGATCCAAATCTCTTAGAATTCCTGTAACAACATGTTGACAATATGCACAATCTATTATTCCACTCCTGCAGTCTCTTGTAAGTACTGGTGTTTGTTTGTTTTTCCTTCCAGAAAATATTTACTCTTAGAAAGTGTCTGCTTCTGCAAAACTTAGCCTTAGTAAGTATAAATAAAATTAGAAATTTAAAAGTTCTTTGTCACCAAGTAGCCATAAAGCACACAAGGGCTTTAAAACCAGCCTTCTTTCACACTGCACTGGTAACTCTAGGACCATTGTTTCATAAATCATAATCTCTTTGAGTGAAATGACAGTGAGTGGCATTCAACATTCATACTCAGCCTCTTCTTTCAGACCTACAACCAGTAGTGATGATGATGGTCCTGCTGTAGATATCTGTGCAGTAAAATACTTTATTTCACATGGGCTAACAAGCAGGTGCCAGGTGGTATTATTTGGAGCACTGGTTATCAAGTTTTAAGGTACTTCAGAATCACCTTTAGGGCTTGTTAACACACGGATTCCTGAATACCACTCCCCAAGTTGCTGATTCAGATCTCGGATAAGGTGGAAATCTGCATATCTAGTAAGTTCTCAATTGATGCTGATGTCGATAGTTTAAGGACAACACTTTGAGAATCACTTATTTAAAGCAAAGGAATTCTGACTTCTGAGTCTGTCAATCTGTCCTTAGCACACAATCTTGCAATTGCTGCCTCTGAGCCTCTCTCTTTTTCTCACTCTCCTGCTCTCTCTTGCTCTCCCTCTCTCAATCTTTCGCCTCACACTATAAATAACTAGATAATTAGGGTCTAAAGATTTAGCTCTTACGCTGAGATATTACTTAACTCTTAAGGCTTATTACTAATATTATCTGAAGTTCTCTTCAAACTAAAGTGCTAGCTTCCAATCTCCTTTTACTCAACATAAATAAGAAAAAAGTTCTCAAATGTACAACTCTTTTAAGGGGGAAAAAGAGTTATAATACTTTGTTTTCACTGATCTTGTTTTGATAATTAGCAATATAGTTTCAATAAACCTTAAATGCAAGAGTAGTTTTTGCTTCGAGTAGTAAAAAGCACAACGTAATCCCCAATTCTAAGATATGAATATGACTTGTGGATGATTTGGTTGTATCACATCTTTCTGAAAATGATGAGTTGGGTAAAAGCATGAAAATAACAGGATCATATTTATCTTCTATGAAAGTCTGTCTTTAATATTGTTTTCCATATCTTTTTTTCCAATAAAATAAGAACACCTGCTACTATAATATGAGAAAAGCAACTGTTCATGAACATATCTTTTACTTTCAATTCAATTTTAAAGTGAATGTTTGAATTGGAAGAATTTTGCAGAGGAACAAATTTGAAATATTCAGCGCTTTGAACCCTAGAGCATACATTTGTACAAAATATGCTATACTCCTATTCAATTGTGTGTAAGAGCAAGCTCCTCCATTCTCCTGATCACCTGGCTTTTGGCCGCAGGTCCAAGAGAAATTCTCTGACATCAACTGTTTTACTGTAATTAAAGAGAAACAAAAAAGTGCCAACTTCCACTTGAGAAACAGCACTGCTGGTTGTTGCTTCACTGCTCTGCCAGTAATGGAATCTGTCCCCCATAATGCTTTGCTGCCCAGCACTATATCAAACTGTCTCCTTCAGTAGACTAGAACTCTTTTAAAGGCACTTTTACATCCACCCCTACCTCATTTCCTAGCACCTGCAGGTGCTTTCAGGTAGGTTTTTGATAAATGTTTATTAAATTTAAATAAATGGAAATGTTTACCATCAAATCTCAATGGCATTAACCGGTGCATTATAAGACCCAGCTGTAATTTAAGTGTCTACTATTCCTTTTCTTTGTAAATTGCATTCTTGCATTCTTAATTTAATCCACCAAGGCCAACTACATCATTTTTATTGGTTAGAAGAATGATGTGATTTTTATCTTATTCTTAAATGTTGATGTCTTAGAGATGGAAATTATTATGTATTTGTAGTTACTCTAAAATGTTTACTTTAATACTGAGTCTTACTGGCCATATGTTGAGATGAGAAATATTAGCGATGGTAAAGTTACAAACCTGAGAAAATCGTGTTGAGTGATAAAATTAAAGGAAAATAAAGTTTAATATTTGTAGTTTTATATATTTTTGAAAGGTATCTTGTGTTATCTAATATAATAAGCTATTTTGTATATAAATATTCTCTCAAATATCATATAATAATGACAGTCTGTGATTTTTTTTAAACTATAAAGTCAACTAACATGTCTGTTTTTAATTCATTTAGTGATTGCTACTTCTTTTAGTAGCTGAAAGAAAATCTTCAAATAACTCTTGGTAAGTTTTTAGCAAAAATTTGAATTTCAAAACTGAAATAACAATTAGAATTGGAAATGTTCGAACATTTAATTGACACAAATCATAATACATGAAACCAAAAGCGAAATATCCTGAAATAAATTCATTTGAAGGTTAAACTTCTAACATATTTAAATCAAAAGTTGAGAAATTATTTTAAACTGATGTTTTTATTTCCAAAGAGCAATAGATTTTTCTTTTTTAAAAAATGGGTCCACAAAGTAATTTTAGCTTCCGATTGCTAAGATAATAAAATTTCTGTGTACAGAGATTTTTTTAAAAAGAATCATTTTACTCAGATATCATTGTCATATGAATAAATATTCTACCAGTTTTGAAGCGGTCCCATTCCATTGGCGGCTGGGAGTGTGCTTATACTGGTGAGCACAACTTGCTCTGAGAGTTTTGATATGTTATCAAAGTTGCTGATCTGGGTGGTCAGAGACTTTCTACTCTCTGTGCTCGTTCGCCCCCTGGTGAGCCGATCCTCCTGGCGATGGTGAACTCCAAGGCAACAGCAAGAAAATGCAGCTTTAAATTCTTCTCGAAATTTTCCTGGCAAACCAGGGAGAACGAAAGGAAAAGGAATTGTGGTAAATGTTTTAACAAACCATGAATAGGGTACAACTGAGTTGCTCCCTTGAGCCAAACTAACAATGAGGTGCAACATTTTGCAAAGATGGGAAAAATAGGAAAAGGAAATTGCGTTATGAGAGGCTTGGTAGACTCTTGAAACAATGAGGTATTTTCATAAAATAATGAGACTGCTTTTCACGTGTGATATTTGGGATTTGTTTTATTCCTCTAGAGTCAAAACTCATATTTGTGAATATAGGTTATTTTTAACTAGTTAACTATAATAAAAGTGGTCATCAGTAGAAGAATGCCCAGAAATATTTAATAATTTCAAAAATGATAAAACTTATGTTGTACATAGCCAAAACTATACAGAAATTATCTCTGCATTTTACTCTGAAGAAATTGTTCTACTGAAACAATCAGTTGAATAAAATGTCTAGAAAAATATCTTAAAATATCTAGAAAGTCTCTAAAGTTTTATAATTGGCATAGACAGAACAACAAACTAAAGGAAAAATAAACAGCTTTAGAAGTTATTCCTTGTCTTTATGTTACTGACATGAAATTAGAGAAGTATGAAAATGAAACAATTACTTTTTTAAGGGTAAATGGCAGTGTTGGGAATCATAATTTCTTTTCTCTAAGCCTCAATTACTAAACTGGGTTATTGAGAGATTAAATGTGAAGATGAAGGTTAAGGGCCAACACAATAGCAGGGACATAACAAGTCCCCAGTGATCACCAGTTGCCTTTCCTGCCTCAGTCGTAACCACATAATAGCACTTTGGCTGGGTTCTGTGGCTTCCGTTTCAAACACTTTTCCCAGAAACCTCCTAATAGGTTTTACCTGCTTAGTACAAAGCTCGGGGCTTTAGTCATCCCTAACCCCTAAATGATTGCTTCCCCACTGCTTTCCAAGCCACAACTTCACATGGACCCTCTCCCTTCAAACACAGCATGCGAGCTGTTGTGATTGTCTCAGATCTAATGTAGTCTTTATTTTGAAGACTGGAGTTGAGTGTGGCATGGGAAGGCATAAAAAGGAGCAACTGAGTATGAAACAAACCTCACACATTAAATGTGAAATAAAACAGATCCAGACATATAGGTATACAAAATGTTTGAAAAAAAATGTGTAAAAAAGTCTAATTGACTGGTTGTCAAATATGAAGTTGGAAAACACACATAGTTTATTAAGTATGCAATGAAATAAACTGCTTACTCCTCCATATATAGTTATCATATATTTGTATGTAGAAATGAAAAATAGCCAACAACTTAGAGAAGAAAACAATGCACAGATGTAGCTAATTAAAACACAATTCTAAAAGTCAATCAGGCAAAATATTTGTAAATAAAACAATAAGTAGTTAAATGATTTGTATAATTGTATTGATTCCATAAACAGAAATAGATTAAATATGTTATAGGTGTGTGTATGTGTACGTCACTTAGTTTAGGTGTTATTTAAGAGTAACATCATTTTTTGTGGTTAGCAAGAAATCTTGAGAAAAACCTGAGATGTTACCCACAAGAAAAATGTAAATTTAGAAAATTATCTAAAAGTGGAAAGGTTCCAATTCAATCTCAATTAAACTACAAATGTTGGCTAAGGAAATAATATAGCAAGGCTGTTTTATTTTCAGATAAAATTGTTTTACATTTTTTATAAGTTTAATGGTCAAACAATTTGCTGTGTTAGTCAGTTCATACAAGTTTTACTCCTATTCCTATTCCAACATTACTTCTAAATTTTATGGGGGAAAAAAAATCCCTTAGATGATTTTCTCTGATGACCCAGGAAATAAGAGAAAAACTTCAAGACAGATTAGGGAAAAAGTTTCTCATCGTACAGCATCTAAGCTCTTCATACAGTTCGAAATTCTTCGAAACCTTCTAGCCGTTAGTCCCTCATCCTTGATTAAAACTGTGACTTATACAGAAGAAACAGTTGAAAACTCACCACTGAGAAAATTATAAATAATTGGGTTCGCAGCACTATTGGCATATACAAGCCAGTGTGAAAATGTAAACCAGGCATATACAGTCTCTCTGTCTTCGGTGTGGGTAAACATCCCAAATACTCTGTAAGAAAAGAAACAATGGGAAATCTAGTATGATTCTGGAGAATATCTTTTAAATAATGAAATTCAAGGGTGGACAAAGCCCTTGATAGAAGCTGCCTG
This sequence comes from Pteropus medius, assembly GCF_902729225.1. NCBI lineage: Eukaryota > Metazoa > Chordata > Mammalia > Chiroptera > Pteropodidae > Pteropus > Pteropus medius. The sequence goes on from NW_024354500.1 coordinate 29,744,385, forward strand.
ACTCCTGTCCCCCTCTGCTGCAAGCATTGACCATTGATAGGTTTATGGCACCACAGCGGGTTTAGAATAACTTCTGCACCTGAACAAAACCTCTATTGCACAATTAATATAGCAAAAGTCTAACTGGGTCAGAGAAGAAGGACTCTCTCTTGTAAACAGCAAATGCAATATTTCTTGTGGGTAAGAAAATAGAAGTTGAATATATATTTATCTCCCTTCTTTCATTTTGTCTCTAAAAACAATTGAGCAGTGTTCGTTAATATTCTGTTATGCATCATTTAAAAAGCACTCCTAAATTGCAGTCTATAAGTACCTCTTCCTACTTTTTACTTGTGCCTTGATCAAAGAATTAAATTTCTTTAACTCCAATCTTCCCATGTGAAATTTGCCTCTGGGGCTTCTTTATACCCAAGAAAGAACTAGTTTTCAGTAGGCGAAATTTTGGCAATTTCTTAAAATGCACGAGTTTTAATTCATTTATTATTTTTAACTCTGAAAAATCTTTCATTATGACCTTTAATGGTCATTTTTAAGATCTGTTCCATAGTTAGAAATATCCCGTCTAATTCTATTCACTAGCCAACAACAGGTAAATTATGCTACCCGATAAATTTATAGGCTGAATATTATAATGCATTTCCTGCCAGAGATTCATCACTGATTGTGTGATTTGTGTCCATGACAGAAATGCTTCTGGAATAAAGTGATGCTCTATGGAGTACTGGAGTTTTACAAAACTACAATATGGAATGAAACAACATGGACAGATAGAATTAATAATATCTTATGATTTTCTACCTTAATATATCTTTGAAATCCTAGACAAATCAGAACTGCTTTAAAGAAGTTGGTTTTGATTAGTCAGGCAAAAAAACCTAAGTTTCAAGAAAATGAATATATAAATTTATTTGAGAAAGAAAGTATATGCAAGGGCTAACAAAGAAATATGCATTGGAAGAAAATGTGTGTGGTAAAGATAAAAAAAAATTCGATGTTATTTTAAAAATTTGTATTTTGTGGAAAAGAGCAGAATGCTCAAAAAATTGAAAAAAAAATCTTAAATTAAACATGGACTTTCTCCTTAGAAGCAAATTTACTTTCCTCATAAAGAAAAGTATTTAAGTCAGAGGAATAAGAGAAATATTATGGACAAGTAGGTATTTGGAAATAGTTAAAGAAAAGGTACAAGTGTTGAGATGCTGGAAATTCAAATGAGCAATCCAGAGAGCAGTAACTCTAATTTTCTTTGAATTTAGACTGACTAAAATAAAAATACATAAAAAAAAGAGGAGAAAATCCATCCAGTATCATAGAACATTTATAAAGTTCTTAAGGGCAGAAAATACCATCTAGAAAAAGACCACAATAAATTTATATAGAATTTCTGTGGTCAATAAAAATAAGAGGGATTATAAAAAGATATGAAGAGCAAAGCAGCTCATTTTCTTGTGTGCCAATATGTATATGAAGGACCCAAACTGCCGAAAATCTTTTACCTTTAAGATTGCATCGTAGTAAATAATATTACTAAACAAAAGAGTATTTTCCATTTTTCCTCCTTTGAAAAAGTCATGAAGCAATCAAAAACAAGGGCCAAAGAGAATGAGAGATCTCTGCAGCTGATTATACCACCTTTCCTACGTGTGACTCCAGCCAAAGCTCTCTCCAGAGGCCCCAGCTGTGAGAACATGATATTGACTCTGAATCAGGGAAAAGTGAGAGCAGCAACCCTAGTTTTAGTTCTAAGTCTATTATGAACAGAATTAGTATTACCTTGGGACCAGTCTATGTGCAACGGTTATGATAATTCTCAATAAAGTTGGCTGGCCGTGAAGTTCAAGTGTACCATTGCCCCTGCGTTGGCTATGTTTCATTGGTCAATTGTTTTAACTTAATAGTGTGTCTGCACTGTAACAAATAACACATTTTCTCTCACTGAAAAATTTTGTGCTGATTTTTATTAATATTCACACTGAGCTTGATTCAATGACTTTAGGAAATGGATTTTCTTTCTTTCTGTTTAAACATTCAAAACATAGTATGTGCTGTAGTTTCATTTTTGTGCGTGTGCTCACAAATGCACTTTTAAGTAAGATTATAATGCTAACAAAACACTCTTTAGATAGAATTCTGTCACAATTCCTTTGTCTTTAAAAACAACGTTTTGGAAAACCCATTTGTTCTGATCAAAAGAGAACTACAAGCTGTAAATGAGGCTTTTTTTTTTTGCATTAGAACTTTTTTCTGCATCTAAGGCTTAGCAATTAGCTTGAAGAGGTCAGGGGAACATCTGTTTTATGTCTGCCATTCGACAGAGAATTTGCATGGACAAGAGCATTTACAGTCTGAGCACTCTAAAAGGCTGCCTTACCTGTTGGTAACAACGACACAGAGTTATCTAGCCTGACAAGCTATCTAGACAGAGGGTTTAGATTTTCCTCTGGCTTAAAAAAGCAAGTTCTTAAGAACCACGAAATGACAGGTCACTTTATTTTCAAATAATAGGTGAACTTTACCTCTTCAGCACATTGAGGATGCTAATTGGTAGATAGCAAATTGCAAACACCAAAAGCACAACCATCAGCATCCGGGCTGTTTTCCGTCTGGCTCGGATCTGCTTTATTTCAGCAGCCACAGCGCTAATCCTGGACTTGGTCTGCTGTCCTGGCCCTCGAGGCTGTGAAACAGGCTGCAGGGGCTTCCATTTTCTCTGAACTACAGATGAAGTTCCAGGGATCTGAAAGGAGGGGAGAACCATTTTTGTTATCTAACTTAGGAAAGTTCCACTTTGGAGAAGTAATTATAAGACACTGTAAAGAGAGTGTCCCAGACGCCTGTGGTCTGAGAGGTTTAAGGGCCTGTTTCCCCAGAACATTTGCTGAATGGAGCATGTTCTTGAGTAATACATTTGAGTGCCAAATAGGAAAAAATAAAGAGTTGAAATATCACCATTTTGTCAAGATCTAAAGAGAGCTGCAAATGGAAAAGATACCTCTTTATAAAAAGAGAAGTTATAATTTCACACAATGAAATATTATTCAACACTATAAAGAAATTAGCTATCAAGTCTTGAAAAGAAGAGAAGAAACTTAAATGCATTTTAATAAGTGAAAGAAGCCAATCTGAAAAGGCTACATACTATATGATTCCAACTATATTACATCCTGGAAAAGGTAAAACCATGAATACACTAAAAAGATCAGTGGCTGCCAGGGGCTGAAGTGGGGAAGGATGAGTAGGCAAAGTACAGAGGATTTCTAGAGCAGTGAAAATATGCTGTATAATACCATAATGATGGATTCCTGTCATATATTATACAATGTATTTAGATACATTATCCAAACCCATAGAATACACAACATTAAGAGTGAACCATAAAGTAAACTATAGACTTTGGGTATTTATGCTGTGTCAATGTAGGTTCATCAACTGTAACCACTCTTGCAAGAGATACTCATAATGGAGAAGCTGTGTATGAGTGGAGCTAGAGGCATATAGGAATCTCTGTACCTTCTGTTCCATTTTGTGGTAAACCTAAAACTGCTCTAAACAAAACAAAACAAAAAAGAGCAAACTCTTAATTAAAAAAAAAAAAGAGAGAGAGAGAAATAAATACTGGGGAAGAACAGTAAAGGTATGACAACCATATTATCTTTTTAGGAATTCTAGTTCAGCTGAGATACTTAAGTTTAAAGAGAAGGAAAACCTAACAGGTCATTGCAAAGGTAACCTGAACGGATTTTTCATGTTTCAATACTGCCATCTGCTGCCAGATTGAGAGATAGAACTTAATTACCTATTGCTTTTTATTAGGTTTTCTGTTTCCCAGAGTTGGCCAATGCAAACCTTTATATGAAGAGAATAAACAATAAAGAAAATATTCTCTTTGTTGCTTACTATGTATTATGAATTTGCTTGAAACAAATTTTATGGTCTGGCATTTTTAACATGCATACAAAAACACTGGGAATCTCTTGTGATCTTACATTAACATTCCAAATACCTGGAATTTGTAAAGACAGCTATTCGACTTGTATTCTTCCAGGTCTTTTCAAGTTATTTGATAATAGCAGGGAGTCCCTCCAAGTATAATATTTTCTTAATTATAAGCTCATGAAGATTGATAGGGTTTAGTGAGCAAAATAATAAAATTCAGCATGTGCATTTTTTTTAAAGGGAAATGTGCCAGCAAGTATATATATGGCCATCTTAGTTCTATTAAGATTGTTCAGCTGTTGCTTTTATGTCTGTGCTGCAAACCAGGACAAACCAATGTGTCCCCGTGGTCTCTCAGAATGGATTTTGGATGGATTATCTTGCTTTATACATCACAAGATCCAAGTCTATTAGATGATCTTTGAGAACAGAATTTTACTTTGATGTTCAAATAGATAAAATTAATATATGGACCTTTTGACCATAACTATTTTATCTCAAAAAAGAACAAATGAAGTTAGTGAAAACCTGCCCTTAAATTGAAAAAAAAAAGGAAAATTATTTCTCTTCTGACTCTATATGTCCTGTCATGTAGACTGACCTTTTCATATAGTGGTGGCCCTATTCAATATCCTTATCCATTGATAGGCAGGAGATAGAAGCTGAGAATCCTTCCTCTTCTGTAAGTCTCTTTTTAAATAATTGAGGAGAAGCTGTAATGGATGTAGAAAAGTTCCAGAAGACTGTCAGCATGAGTAACCCTATAAATATCTGCTAAATGGCCTTGAACTGTTTTCTAAATGATCTCTGAGAGATCATTAAACTTTAGCAATTGTATTATTGAGTGCTCCCCTGAAAGAAAAAATCAATATCCTGAATCTGATGACTTCTGCAACCATCAGAAACAGAGTTCTCATAAAGAGAAACTGCTACAGGGAGCATGGCTATGGTCCCTGCAATCTGAAAAAAAAAAAAAAGCTGTGATAACATCCCCTTTTAGGTGATGATCTATATAAGGATAGAAGATATCTAATCCTGCACTTACTTTGAGGATACATATAAATGTCCCCATCGATAAATTGTGTATATCTAGAGAAAGTCAGCATAATATAAGTATAAATCAATAATATTAACTGAGCACTAAGAACTATGCATAATCTTGAGTAATTGTTAATGCATTCCTAAAAGTAAATTATTAGAAATTTTATCCTATAGATCATCAAGCAGACATTGAGAAGGATTAAATAAAATATTCAAGTCTACATCCTTAATAATTGACATGCTGGAATTTGCACTCAGTTCTGTTTGATTGCAAAGCTCATTTTTTTCTCAAACTTCAACACAATTTGATATGAAAGCCAGGAAATTTTTAAATATATGCTTAGATATACGAAAGCAATAATAACAATACAAAAGGGCTTTGAAAGATCCGGCTTGCGAGATTGTGCATATGGGAAGGTCTTTCCCCCGCTATGTCAGTAAGGGCTCAATAATCTCTGGAAAGTGTACGTGCTCACACACACACACACACACACACACACACACACACACACGCCACTTTATTACCATTATAAATAAACTTTTTAAATTATCTTTGACATAAAAATATATTCTGGAAAAGGTATTATTACAATTATTAATTGGAAATATATAAATAATGGACCTTGAAATCTGCTCTGTCTTAAGAAGTATTTGTGACCAGGATAACATAATCAAAAAGGCAAACACACTGCAGACATTAAAAGGGAATAAGAGGATATTATGAACAACCAATAAGTTTTCAAACCCAAATCAAATAGATAAATACTTTGGAAAATAAAGATTACCAAAACTAACACTGTATTACGAACCTTGCTACAAAGAAACTTTAGGTCCAGATAGATTTGTTGATGAATCCAACCAAACAGTAGAGAACAAATAATACTAATTTTATTCTTACTTCTTCTGAAATTCAAAGAAACAATAACATTTCCAACTAATTTTATGAGGCCAGTTACCCTAATAATCAAAGATACGACAATGAGAAAAAGAACTCATTGACCAAATATCTCTCATGAATAGTGATAAAAAAAACTTCTTAAAAATATATTCTCAAATCAAATCAAAAAGGTAATAGATATCACTCAACAAATTGATCAGATTTATTATAGCAATGCAGTGTTGGTTTAACATTCAGAAATCAGTGTAATTTATCCTATTAACAGAATAAAAGAGAAAAACATCATCTCAATAAAGGAAAGGCATTATAAAAATTCAATACCTTTTCATGATAAAATTCTCATTAAACTAGCAAACTAGTAATAGAAGAAAACTTTCTCTACGTGATAAAGGGCATCTATGAAAAGCCTTTAGCTATTATCCTACCCAGCGGTAAAAGATGAACAAACACTTTTCTCTAAGATTGAGAACAGGGCAATAAAGTCTTCTCTTACCACTTTCTACTCGATAATTGTAGTGGAAGTCCTAGCCAGTACAAGGACATAAGAAAAACAGGTAAAAGGCAGAGAGATTGAGAAGGTATTATTGCTTACAAAGAAAATCATAAAAAATCTACAAAAAAAAGCCACTAGAACTAGTACATAAATGTAGCAATGTGCAAGACATAAAATCAGTAAACAAAAAAAATTGAATTTCTATATACCAGCCAATAAACAATTAGAAAATTAAAGAACACAAATTTCAACAGCAAAAACATGTATTCTTAGGGATACATTTAACAAAATGTGGACAATATATGTATCCAGAAATTTATGGAAATTGCTGAATTAATATCGAAGACCTAAATAAATGGAGAGACCTAAATAAATGTTCATGGGTGAGAATACTTAATATTGTTAATATGGTACTTCTCCCTCAAATGGATCTATAGATTCAGTGCAATAAATTTCATTCCAAATAATAGCGATCTTTTTGTAGAAATTGAAATAGTGATTTTTTTAAAACGTTCATGATAATGCAAAGGACTTGGAATAGCCAAAACAATTTTTAAAAATGAACAAATCTGGAGGACTCGTATCATCTGATTTTTAGACTTATAATAAAACTACATACATAATATGTGTGATTGTGAATATTTCAGAGGAAAAAAGAGGATAAGCCTGATATATAAAATTTGCAAGTTATCTCATTTTAAAAAAAGTGCTTGGAAAAGAGATCACCTAAAAAATGGTATAGAGTTCTGAAGGAACCTAGTAAAGAGTCATTTAATGGCCAAGGAACAGGGTATAAATAAAACAAAGAGAAGCAGAAAGACTGGTAGGAGGTCATGAGAAGGGAATATATGAACAATGAAGCTGTGAACAGCATTGCTCAATGCTGGCAAATGATCAAGCAAGAAAGTTTTAGAAAAGATTTTTTGGAAATCATTGCTGACTTCAGTGAGCGCTGTTTCACTGTAGTGATGGAACTTGAATGAAATAAACTGAGAAATCAATGGGGGTGGCCAGTGTTAAGAAAAGGGAGCCAACAAATACAAATGTCACATATTTTATCCAGGAGAAGGAGAGACAAGGAGTTAAGTTAGTAGCTGAAAGCATATGAGAGTTTGGATGATGGCTTTTTCTTAGGAGTCAGTACTTAACAGGAGCACAGTTCTTTGTCTTTCTTTTCTGTTCTTTAACTCATTACCCACTTTATTATAATAGAGTGCAATTGATAGTTGGTAGATGCTGTCTCACATGAAACAATAACCTCCTTATAGTAATCTGTCTGGCAGAAACAACAGGACTTTTTCTTGTTCCTTATACCATTTGAGGAGGATTGTGTTAGAAGACCCAGTGACATTTTTTATGCTTACCTTTGACTTTTTAAAAAAATTTTATATTTGTATTTTTTTCATTATAGTTCACATACAATATTATATTGGTTTAAGGTGTAAAGCACAGTGATTAGACATTTATATGTGATCGCCCCAATAAATTCAATACCCATTTGACATCATGCATAGTTATTATAGTACTACTGACTATATTCTCCATGCTATATTCTACATCCCCATGACTATTTTGGAACTATCAATTTGTACTTCTTAATCCTCTCCCCTGTCACTCACCCTCCCACTCCCTAGTGAGACAACCATCAAAATGCAGTTTCTATGAGATCGTTTCTGTTGTTTGTTTGTTATCTTGTTCTCTAGCTTCCACATATTATATTTGTCTTTCTCTGTCTAACTTATTCCACTCAGCACAATACCCTCTAGGTCCATCCATGTTGTTGCATAAGAAAAGATTATATTCTTTTTTATGGCTGAGTAATATTCCATTTTATATGTGTGTGTGTGTGTGTGCGTGTGTGTGTGTATACACATCTCACCTCTTATCAATTAATAAACACCCAAGATGCCTCCAATGTCTGGCTACTGTAAATAATGCTGCAATGAACATATCGATTCACATGTCCCTTTGAAGTAATGTTTTGAGTTTCTACAGATAAATACCCAGAAGTGAGATAATTGAGTCCTTCTTTGTCTCTTGTTATAGCCTTGGTTTTAAAGGCTATTTTGTCTGGTATAAGTACTGCTACCCTAGATATTTTTTCTTTTCATTTTCATGAAACATCTTTTTTATTCCTTTACTTTCAGTCTGTGTGTGTCTTTTGATCTGAAGTGAGTCTCTTATAGGCAGCATATGTAAGGGTCTTGTTATCCATTCAGCCACTCTATCTTTTGATTGGAGCTTTAATTCATTTACATTTAAAGTAATTGTTGATAGATATGTAGTTATTGCCATTTTATTATTCATATTTTTTATTTCTTTTTTCTTCTTCCTCTTAAATAAGGCCCTCCAACATTTCCTATAATACTAGCTTGTGATGATGAATTCCTTTAGCTTTTTCTTGTCTGGGAATCTCTTTATTTATCCTTGGATTCTAAATTACAGCTTTGTTGGCTAAAGTCATTTCGGTTGTAGGTCCTTAATTTTCATCACTTTGAATATTTCATTCCAATCCCTTCTGGCTTGCAAAGTTTCCGTTGAGAAATCAGCTGACAGTCTTATGGGAACTCCTTTGTAGGTAACTAACTGGTTTTTTCTTGCTGCTTTTAAGATTCTCTCATTATATTTAACATTTGGCATTTTAAGTATGCTGTGTCATTGCGTAGGCTTCTTTGGGTTCATCTTGTTTGGGACTCTGCACTTCCTGGGCTTGTATGTTTATTTCCTTCACTAGGTTAGGGAAGATTTTAGTCATTATTTCTTGAAATAGGTTTTCAGTTTCTTGCTCTCTCTCTTCTCCTTCTGGCAACCCTATGATGAAAATGTTGGTATGCTTGATGTTCTCAGAGGACCCTCAAACTATCCTCATTTTTCAGATTAATTTTTCTTGCAGCTATTCTGATTGGGAGTTTTCTGCTACCTTATCTTCTAAATCACTGATTCGATCCTCTGCTTCATCTAATTTACTGTTAATTCCTCCTAAGGTATTCTTTATTTTAGTTATTGTATTCTTCAGTTCTGACTGGTTCTTTTCTATGTTTTCTATCTCTACTTTTGTTTTCTATATCTTTGTTAAAGTTCTCAGTGAGTTCATCCACTCTTCCCCTAAGTTCATTGAGCATCCTTATAACAAGTGTTTTGAACTCTGCATCTGCTAGATTGCTTGTCTCTATTTTGTTTAGTTCCTTTTCTGTAGCTTTGTTCTGTTCTTCCATTTGAGATATATTTCTTTGTCTTCCCATTTTGGCTGCCTACTTGTGTTTGTTTCTATGTATTAGATAGGGCTGCTTTGTCTCCCATTCTTAGTAGAGTAACCTTCTGTAGTTGGTGTGATGTGGGTCCCAGCGGCACAGTCTTCCCTGGTCACCGGAGCCATGTGCTCCAAGTAGGTTCTTCGTATGAGTTGTGTGTGCCCTCCTGTTGCACTTGAGCCTTGGTTGCTATTTGTTCTTCAGTGGGAGAGACTGACCCTGGGACTGATTGGTCGTGATTACTGGAGGAGCTGTTGTGCAGGGGCTGATTCTACAGAGCAGGAGTCATTTTAGCAGGGCTCTGGTGACTGCCCTGTCCACTCTTTGGGTGTATTGTTCTCAGATGTGATCCCAAGTGTGGTGCTCCAGCTCAGACTGAAGCTGACCACTGGGCATGCAGCCCAGGGCCTCCTGGGAGGGGCCCTGCTGCAGGCCAAGTTCAGTTGCCCTGCCTGGGGCCACCTGATATGAGCGACCAAGCAATCTGCAGATGGCTGCCACCCACGCTGGGCTTGATGTGCCTCATGAGGCTAAGCTGCAAATAGGCCGGCTGCCAATGGTGCCGGGCTTGGGGCTGCTTAGCAAGAGGCACAAGGCACATTGAGACCAGATGTGGCTTGTTTAGGTTTGTGAATGTTTGAGAGATTTTATGAAAGTCTACTGCATGAACCAAGATAGGCCATTTTGATGGAAGATCTACTGGAAGTGTCTTGGGAGGGCTCTCGCATTGGTCAGGGGTGGAGTCTCAGAGAATAATCAGGGGGAGGTGACCAATGTTAGCTATGTTGATGGAGACTCAGGTATGGTACCCACCTAGGTCTGCAAGCAGGTGGAGGAGGGCTCAGCAAAGGAACAAATGCCCTTTACCAGCACTTCTATCCAAGAGAAAGCTGCCCCTCCAGCCCTTGTCCTGAAGCCAGACAACTCTATAACTCCCCATATGACCCTGGCACCTCTCGAGCTGCTGCCCTAGAGCTAGAGCTCAGAGCAGGCGAGTCCATCCCCAAGTAAGTCTGTGACTCCTTCAGCACTCTGTCTTACTCAGCCACAACCTCCACCCGTGTGTGGGATCACCCTGTTTTGTGTCTCAAAGTGGCCTCTTCTGTGTGTCCTTGGTTGTAGAACTTCTGTTCAGCCAGACTCCAGGTGGCTCCCAGCAATGGCTATTCTGTAGTTTAGTTGTACTTTGATATGGTTGTGAGAGGAGGCAAGCACAGCATTTACCTACTTTGCCATATTAACTGGACACTACCTCTGACTTCTTGACAAGTTTTGTTTTTTGTTTTTGTTTTTTTTTTACCCTGGCACTGCTCTTTCAGAGTTTAGATATACATACTAAGTTTTATGATGAGGATCATAACTATTTTCTTTGCTCCAGCTCTTGACTTTATCTCACAGTAAACAGCTCTACTTTCAAATAGTACAAATAGCTCTTATAGACTACAGCTGCTCTCCCTGATCCACTCACCACCACCCACTGACCCATGCCTCTTGTCTCTTGTCAGTTCCCAGATCTGTTGTCTCTCAACATTATTTTCCATCATATGGTCAATTAGCTCGTTTTTCTTCTCCTCCTCCTCCTGCTCCTTTTTTGGTAGAAATTGGTTTCCCCTCTTTTCTGGGATCCAATATATGGTTTTCACAGAATAGTTCCTCATGTGCTTCTGAACTTCTTTGAAAGGACCTTAAAATTTATAGTCACAAAGAATCTTTGAATAGGTCCCATTATATACTTTCATTACATCAAAATGTCAAATTGTGTGTTTAGCTTATTCTCCTTCCCTACAGTTTCAGTAGAAGAATTTTCTAAAAAAATTTTTCCATCTTTATTTTATTTTTAAAAACATCATTTTTTCTTTTTTAAAAACAGATTTTTTGAGATATAATTTACATGCCATAAATTTATTCTTTAAAGGGATATAATTAAGTGGCTTTTTCATATATTTACAGAGTTGTGCAATTATCACATCGCTATCTAATTCCAGAACATTTAAATCACCCCAAAATAAAACTTCAAACCCATTAGCATTCACTCTCCACTGCCCCATTCTACCTCCTCTGACAACTACAAATCTTTCTGGCACTACGAATTTGCCTATACACTACATTTTTTTCATGTAAATAGTCTAGAATAATATGTGGTCTTTTGTGTCTTTTTTTTTTTCAGTTAACAATGTTTTCAAGTTTCATCTATGTTGAAGGATATATAAATACTTCATTTATTTTTATAGCTAAAAAATGGTATGTATATACCACAGTTATTTTATCCATTCATAAATTGATAAATATTTAGTTTACTTTTTCATTTTTGCTATTATGTATAACGCTGCTGTAAACATCCATATTTAAGTTTTTTTGTGTAGACATTTTCAATTCTCTTGGGTATATACGTGGAGATCAAATTGGTGGGTAACATGGTAATCATCTGCTTAAGATTTTGAGAAACTGCCAAACTGTTTTTCAGAGTTATGTATCATCATGGGTCTATTGAGATGATCATGCGATATTTGTCTTTTATTTATTATTTGTTTGTTTGTTTGTTTGTTTGTTTAATTGAATAAATGACTTAATTTTTTTTCCCCCGTCTACCTAACACATGATGATTTTCATGTGTTAAATCTATGTTGCATTGCTGAGCAAAATTACAGTTTGGTCATCATGTATAACCATTTTTATATATTAAATTTGGTTTGCTAGTAGTTTGTTGAGTATATTAACACCTATATTCATAAGTATATCAATCTATAGTTTTTTTGTAATGTCTTTGTCTGGTTTTAATAACAATGTAATTCTTACCTCATGTTCCCTTCTCTTCTATATTTTGGAAGAATTTGTGAAAGTTTGGTATTAATTTTTCTCTAAACATTTGGTAGAATTCAATATTGAAGTTCTCTAGGCTTTTCTCTGTGGAAAGTTTCTTCATTACTACTGTAGTAGGTTTATTCAGATATTTCTAATTCTCTTTCAATTTTAGAGGTTTGTGTCTTTTTACAATCTTATCCATTTCTTCTATTATTTAATTTGTTGGCATACAATGGTTCATAGTATCACCCTATTCCCTTGCTTTTTAAAAAACTTCTGTAATGTCTATGGTTATTTCTCTCTTTCACTTTTGATTTTAGTAATCTGAATTTTCTGTTTTCTTGGCTAATTTAAGTATCAAGTTCTGTTTTTGAGTTTGAGAAATAAATGTTTGTCATTATCTCTGATCTTATAAAAGGACCAACTTTCAGTTTTATTGACTTTATTGTTTTCTTTTACTTTATTTACACTCTAATCTCTATTATTTCCTTCCTACTATTTGCTTTGATTTTTAATATTTTTTCTATTTCTAATTTCTTATGGTAGAATGTTATGTTATTGATTTGAGACCTTTTTTCTTTTTGAATATAGCTATTTAGAGCTGTCAATTTTTCTCCAACTGCTTCTTTACTGCATTTCATAAGTTTTGATATACTGTTTTCACTTTCATTCAAAATATTTCTAACTTATCTTGTGATTTCTTCTTTTATCTATTGGTTATTTAAAAGTGTAATGTTTAATTTCCATATATTTGTGAATTTCCTAATTTTATTTCTAAGATTAATTTCCAGTATAATTCCATTGGAGTGGGAGAATGTACTTTATTATAATTTCAATCATTTTAAGTGTTTTTAAGCTTGCTTTGTGGTCTAGCATATGATCTGGCCAGGAGAAGATTCTATGTGTACCTGGGATGAATGTCCATTTTCCTGTTTTTGACTGAGTGTTTTATAGATATCTGTAGGTCTAGTTGTTTGATAGTTTTGTTCATATATTTTATTTCCTGTTATCTTCTGCCTAGTTTTTCTACCTATTACTGAAAGAGGAGTATTAGAACTTTAAACTATTATTGTTGAATTGTCTATCTTTAATTCTGTTAGTTTTTGCTTTGTGTATTGTGGATTTCAGTCGGTAAGTGCAGATATATATATTATTTCTATTTTGTTCCTCCATTCCTCCATTGCTACTTTATTTTGTGTTAAGAAGATGTTTTTTGGTAAATCATTTTAATTATCTTGTTTCTTTCCATACAATTAAAAATTCAAACAATCTATTTAGATTAATGCCAAGTTTTTTAAAATCAACTTTTTATCTTAAATCTACATAACAAAATTTACAACTGTAACCGGTTTTTAATAGCTAAGACTTTTTTTAAAAATTATTTTTCAGTTACAGTTGACATACAGTATTATTAGTTTTAGATGTATAACATAGTAATTAGACATTTATATACCTTATGAAGTGATTAGTTCAATAAGTCTACTCCAATAAGTTTACTCCAATAAGTCTACTCCAATAAGATCTACTCCAATAAGTCTACTACACATCTGACACCAATAGGTTATTACAATATTATTTACTGCATTCCCTATGCTGTACCTTACAGCTTCATGACTATTTTTATAACTGGCAGTTTGTACTTAATCTCTTTCAACTTTTTCCCTAATCCCTCTGGCAACCATCTGGCAACCATCAATTTGTTCTCTATCTGTGAGTTTGTTTCTGTTTTGTTTGTTCATTTATTTTGTTTTCTAGATACCCCTGGCATTAATCTTAGCAAAATTTTTGGACATGTCTCCCAGGACAAAGCCAACAATAGTGAAAATAAATAAAGGGTACTTCATCAAAATAAAAATGTTTTGCACCACAAAGGAAGCCATCAACAACAAAAGGCAACCTACCAAATGGGAGAAGATATTTGCAAATGAAATATCTGATAAGAGATTAGTATTCAAAATATATAAAGAGCTCATATGGCTTAACATAAAATAAGAAAGAAAGAAAGAAAGAAAGAAAGAAAGAAAGAAAGAAAGAAAGAAAGAAAGAAAGAAAGAAAGAAAGAAAGAAAGAAAGAGAGAAAGAAAGAATTAATAACTGATGAAAAAATGAGCAGAGGATCTGAAAAGACATTTCTCCATAGAGGACATACAGATGGCTAACAGACATATGAAAAGATGCTCAACAACACTAATCATCAGGGAATGCAAACCAAAACAATTAGATACTTCCTCACACCTGTTAGAATGGCTATCATAAATAAATCAACAAATAACAAGTGCTCGTGAGAATGTGGGCAAAAGAGAATCCTCATTCATTGTAAATTGGATTATAAATTGGTGTAGCCACTATAAAAAAAAAAAAAACAGTCTGAAAGTTCCTCAAAAATTAAAAATAGAACTATCTTATGACCCAGCAATTCTACTTCTGGTATTTATCCAAAGAAATCCAAAATATTAATTTAAAAAGCACCTCTATGTTTACTGATGCATTATTTACAATAAACAAGATATGGAAACAACCTAAGTGTCCATCAATAGATAAATGGATAAGAATATTACTCAGACATTAAAAAGAATAAAATCTAGCCATTTGTGACAATATACATAAATCTAGAGGGACAGTATTATGCTAAGTGAAATAAGTCAGACAGTAAAATAGATTAATGCCAACTTAATTTTGACAGTATGCAAAAACTTTCCTCCAATATAGTATTGTTCCTTCCTCTTGCCTTTGAATTACATCTTTATAAGCTGAATCTTCAGTTTTATAATCATTGCTTCACATTACTGTCTTTTAAGTCAAATAGAAGAAAAAAATAATTACAAATGAAAATACATTTTTATTCTCTCTTATATTTACCTATGTAGTTACCTTTACTGATGCTCTTTGTTTCTATGTGTGGACTTGAGTTACTGCCTTTTGATTCTGCCTCTGTAATCACAATTTTCTATCTATTTTCTCATACTAGACTGACTTGTCATCACCTAATATTAAGTTCTCTTAGAAGACTGCTGAACAATAAAGATCATTAGAGGAGGCTGTGATAAAAGCTGAGACAGGGAAGGTCTTTCAAAGTTGGAAAAAACTTGGAAAGTTGAAATTTAGTTTCATACTCAAATATCTACCAAAGTTCACCCCCAGCTCCTCACATAGTACAAGATACATAGTAGTTGCTTAATAAATATTTGTGGAATGAATTAACATGAGTCCACATGACGATTAAGATTAAAATGTTGAATTATATGAGAGCTAGAACTGGAAAGAATGCTGACAGGTACGCACAGGGTCAAGTAAACTAAGAATAAGCAGGTCTTAAAAAGAAGAGTTTTAGAGAAGAGTCTGTAGGATTTCAAGACTGAGTGAATTCTCAGAATCACACTGTCAAAGAGGTGATTTAAGTTGTTGATTAAAGCAAAGCATTGGATAATTCTTTTATTGGGGCATAAAGTTCTTGGAAAAGTCAGACAAGGACACACACTTTGCTCACTAATTACCTTATACTTACTAACTCCAAAATATTCAACAGATTCCATGCATCTTTGTAAAATGAGCAAACAGGACAAGGCCTCCATTCGATGGCTCACTTGATTTAGCCCATGGCACACATAATGCCTTGGAATTCTGTTTATAGACATTAAGAGTTGGAAATTGAGAGTTGCTCAAGCAGAATTTTACAAAATCACCCATTTGGGGTTAATTTACTTTATTGTGGCTGCTAAAGCAAACTCAGCTGAACTTGCCATTTTCTATTTCAATATGTTTTGTAAATGTTTTTAGCTTCACAGCCAAGACATTTTACTGCAAATCTTTTGATTCATATGGCTCATACTAACCAGGACAATTATTCAAAGGAATGTGTGTTATTTCTAAACTTGTAATACAATTTTGAACTTCTTTTAGAGTTTGGGAGATAAAGAACCATAAGCTTAAATAACAAGGAAGTAAATTTGTTGGGGTTTGGTAGTCATACAATTATTCAACAAAATTTTTTCGAATACTTCATTGTGCAAGGTACAACGTTAAGAGTTGGGGATACAATGATGAATACTAAAGATTCAAGTAGCATCAAGGAGTTTTAAATTTATGTCAATCTGTAAATAAATGAAAATAGCAAATATACGAATCTATTATATGTAATGCATACTAACCAGTAAAAATATAAAACTGGTAAATGCTCTTAAGACTGAACATTCCTAGTCTAAATCTAAAATAATTTTTATTACTACATGCCCATTAAATGCTTTTTCTCCAAGAAATTTTTCAAATTCTAATTTTCCTCTGAACTTTTTTTTCTGAGTGACCAGGCAATGGATTCTCCTTGTCCTCTTCTATCTAAACCTTGTAAGCACTTTCTCCTATCCTTTCACTCAACTTTTCCTTATAAAATATTTATTGAGAAACTGATATGAGCTAAGCATGTACTAAATGGAAGTATACAAAATGAAGGCAAGAATGTACTGTCTTCAACTTAATAGAGTAGAGGAGATAGACAAATAAAAATTCATGATAGTGTTATTTAAAAGTGCTAAAAAAAGAGATCTATTTATGAAAGTAGTGAGTTCTGGTCGAGATGGTGGAGTAGGTAGATGCTGTGCTTGCCACCTCTGACAACCACATCAAAATTACAACTAACTTGCAGAACAATCATCACTGAGAATCACCTTAAGTCTAGCTAAACAGAAATCCTATAACTAAAGACATACAGAAGAAGCACAAAGACTGGTAGAAGAGGAGAGAATTGGAATAGTCTGGTCTCACACCCATGTGTAGTAGTAAAAAATCAGGAGAAATAGGAGTAGAGGTCCCCCTGAGGAGTGAGGGGTCCAACTCCACACCGGGTTTCCCAGCTCAGGGCTCCAGTGCCAGGAAGAGAAGTCTCCACAAACTCTGGCTGTGAAAACCAGTGGAGATTGTGGCTGAGTGAGATGAAGGGATGCTGGAGTCCTAAGTATTCCTCTTAAAAGGCTTGTATGTGAACTTACTTGCTGACAGACTCACTGGCTCTGAGCTCCAGCCGTGGAGCAGCAGCTTGAAAGGCACCAGGAACATATGGGGAGGAACTGGCTTCAGGGCGAGGGCAGGAGGGGCAGCTTTCCCCCAGATAGGAATGCTGGTGAAATCCATTGTTTCTCTGTGGAATCCTTCCCTCTCCAAGTGTGCAGGCCTAGGTACTGCCATATCTGAGTCTCCATCAACATGGCTAACACTGGTCGCCCTGCCCTGATGATGCTCTGAAACCCTGCCCCACTCAGCTTGCAGGCCCACTGAAGCCACTTCCAGTGGCTTTTGCATACAAACAACCTATCTTGGCTCATGCTGTGAATTTTCTTAAAATCTATCAAAAATTCACAAACCCCAAATAAGCAGCATCTGGCCTTGGTGTGCCCTGTACCTCTTGCTGAGCAGCCCCAAGCCCGGCACTGGTAAAGCTGGCCTTTGTTCAAGGGCTGGCCTTTCCTAGGCACCTCTAAGCCCAGCACAAGTAGCAACCATCTGCAGATAACTTTGTAGCTCATACCAAGTAGCCCTAGGCCAGGCACAGGCTGCAGCTGAACTTGGCCTAAAACAGAGGTCCTCCAAAGAGGTGCCAGAACCAACACACCTTCTGGCCAGCTTCAGACCACATCATACTACCCAACCACCTCTACAAAAGACACACCCAAAGAGAAGACTAGGAAGGCACCAGAGCCCTGTAAAGCAAATCCTATTCTATAGGATCAGCCCCTACACAACAGCTCCTCCACAATTGTCATGGACAGTCTTCACAACCAATCAGCCTGAGAGTCAGTTATTCTCATTGATGTGGAAACAGCACTCAAGGCTCAACTACAACAGGAGGGTACATACAATCCACACAAGGGACACACCTGGAGCACCTGGCTCGTGACCAAGGAGAGCATGCCACTGGGCTGCACAGGCCACCTACTACATAAAGTCACTTTACTAAGACCAGGAGACACAGCAGCTCTACCTAACACAGAAAAACTTCATAAGTTATATAAATGTCTAATCACTGTGTTGTACACCTGAAACTAATATAATATTGTATATCAACTGTAATTGAAAAATTAAAAAATATATAAAATATATAAAAAAGAAAGTAGTCACATATACCAACTGAACATATGCTTATTATTTTAGAAATAAAAGCAGAATTAGTTGAACATCTGAATAACAGCATATATTATGAAAGTATTTTATTTAATGAATACTTACTATGCTCGAGGCACTTGAATTAATTAATCTAACTCTAACCTCACTGTCATGTAGATGCTATTTGACCCCACTTTAAATATGATAAAAGACTAAGAAATTTAAATAATTGGCGAAATTCAATAGTTGTTGAATCTGGACCTAAATTCATACAGTCTGGACCTTGAGTATATGTTTTTGACTTCTCTGTACTATATCACTTCCAATTATTCACTCTCCAGCTTATAAGAAGATCCCCACTGACCTTGGCTTTCGGTATCTTTTTGTGAGAAAAGAATACTTCTCTTCTTTATGGTCAAGCTTAACAACATATCTTGTTTTGAGCAATGAAATGTGAAGAGACATAACATATGCCAGCTCAAAGCAGAAATTTTAAGAGACATTACATATTTCTTCAAACTTTCTTGCCCTTTCCTTCAGTTCCAGAATGGCATGTTCCAGAAAGTGCTGTTCCTTCAGACTGAGTTTTGGAATCAGAGGACAAGTGAAGCAGAGCCACAACTCATCCTCACCATTGAGTTGGAACTTGAGTGAGATAAACTGTTGATAGAAACTACATATTTTGTGGTTTTATTTTTTTCACAGCTGACTAACCTGGCAAAAATTGACTAGTATGATAATAGTCACCAAATACCAAATACCAAATACCCAAAAATACATGAATTGACTTCATGGCTATATCAGAGTGTTAAGGATACTATCATTAGGATGTGGAAAATCACCACTTACCTTTTACAATGGTACACATTTGTTACCATACAGCCTGGACCTTGAGTAGTCACACATACCAAAACTATTGGGGAACAGAGTGCTAATAAGTATTGGTGCTGGCTGCATTTATAAAGTCATGAAAGAAATTATTTCTTTGAAAAAATAGAGGAAAAGAAAAAAAATTGAAATTATGGGACATATAGGATTGAAAAATGTAACTGTTGATCATATCCAACCAGTAAAAGATGGTCTTAAAAACTGCTTTGAGTAACACAGGTTGAAGAAGACCCAAATTAAAATTCATCCTCAGGAAAAAAAAAAAAGTTTTATGAAATTCTTTTAATCAATTAAAATGACCCAATAAATTTTTTAATTGGATAAAATACATCAGAACAAACAGACTAAGGACATGGCTTTCCACAAGCCTGGTAAGCTCAAAGTACGGGCAGTAACTTGAGAGAGAGAGAAAGAAAGAGAGAGCATGCACAAGAAAGAGGAAGAGAGAGAAGAAAGATACATCTGTAAGTAATGTGGCATTTTAAGATAGAATTAACAAGTAAAAGACTGAGCTATACTCTTAGTCTGTACCTTTATAAACCACTACATGTGTTGGTTGGTGATTTCCTACAAATCATCATGATTCAACTTAAAATTACCTGCTCTGAATTAGATCCTCCTCCACTAAGCCTTCTTCTGATTCCCTGTGCTTATATTTATTATGGTGATTTTCACTCTGGATCTGACTCTTCCCCTCCTATAGACTATGAATTAATCAGTGACATAGACTGGAGCTTTTAGCTTTTAATCAGACATGCAGGCAAAAAGAAATATGGTAAATATTTGGTGAATGAACAACTGCATGAATGAATACATTCACTGACAGAGCAGAATTATCTAACAAATTCCATTATTCACAAATCAGAACTATAACTTCTAAAATTCTAAATTTTGCTTGGTTCTTCTACTGTTATTAAAAAAAAAAATCTTTGAAGTTGGAGATTTAACTCATAAAATAAAATGTATTACATTAATTTCATCAAAAATATAATGTTCTTTACTTATAGTCTCAGGAATCTTTAAAAGAAGTTTATTTCTTATTTCTTATAAAAAGTAAAATTTGTATTATTAGTTCTAGACAAAAATTGTCAATTAATCACAGATATTTAAAACTTAAAGTTATTGAGGCAGTTCATAAAATACATTCCCTAAATATCACCCTAAAAAATGCCAAATCATATTGCATAGTCAGAGCTTCATTATTTTAGAAGAATACACAATCCTTTGCTAAGCATAATTGTTGGTTCAATCCACTCTGAAATTTTGTTTTTAAGTACTTCCTAAGAAAAACAGAAGAAAATTATTTGAAATGCATACCTGTCGGCACCAGAGTTTACGAAATATTTGCAGATAGGCCAATATCATAAGACACAGTGGTGCCATGTATGTCACCAGAAAGAAACAGATGTGATACATCTTGGGGTAAATTTCACCTGGAATGAAAGTCAAAATAATAATATCTTATAATTCATAGATTTTTTTAAAAGGTAATTTTGTCAATGTTTTGTCTTCAGGGTACATATTTACCTACATTTACCTTCTATACGCATTCACTGGCACATATACACACAAAAGCGAAAAATAATTTATAATATTTACATTTGCTCGTATATATTTATATACACATACTAAATGTGAAATTTTAATTTCATTTAATGTACACAGAGAGGAATAATTAGCCGTTTCTTAACTTGTACTGCCACAATCTATCCAAAGTCAAGTGTTCATTTATTAAAAAGTCTTTTTTGTCTTAATTAAATATGGCCACTTAATGAAAATTAATTTGGATTGTCCTCTACTTGCATTTATAAGAAGGGACATGATTCAATCAAAACTAATTACTAATACTTTATTTAAAATTAAAAGAGCATGTAAATTCAGTTGATTCTTTCTCATTAAAATACGTTTCCTGAGAAATGGGAAGCTGTTTTCAGTTGTACCTTCAAATGTGGAAAAAAATTCAAAAAAATAAATATAGCAAACATTTGATAATGATTCTTTTTGTTGACTTACTAGAACATATACAAAATTATTCTTTAAGTATGTTGTATATGTATGTATATATGTATGTATGCATTCATTTTTAATAAAAATGAGATTTTTAGGGCTTTTTTACAGTTAATTTTTAAACCAATATGGGTATTTTTTTAAATATCTATCTCACTAGGCATAAGCACCTCTAGGATTATAGTCATTTCTTATTTATCTTTAATTCTATGTACACAAGTGATAGCTATCATAAATTAAACATTTATTAAAGATCAATTAATCAATTAATAAATGGCTTAACATTGATTTTTTTGAGATTTTCTAAAATATATTCATTACTAAGTTTTTAAATGCTTTAAATCAGCGGTCCTCAACAGTTTTGGAACCAGGGACAGATGTTCCTATAAGAATCTAATGTCTGATGATCTGAGGTGGAGCTGAGGCAATGATGTTGATACTGGGGAGTGGCTGCAAATACAAATGAAGATTCACTTCCTTGCCCACCACTCACCTCCTGCTGTTCGGCCTGATTCCTAACAGGTCATGGACTGGTTCTGGTCCATGTCCCTGGGATTGAGGACCTCTACTTTAAATAATATATTAAATCGTATTTTAATATATTACAGTGATCCAACTACTTTTAAATGTAAAACAGAAAACAGAAAATATCCTACATGAATTTCATGAATATTAAATGCAATAATTAAATATAATTCCAACTAAATACTAACAAAACAAAGGGGTTTTTTTCACTTCTAAAAATTACATTCATTATTTTGACTTTGATACTGGCAATGGGGTTGGTTTCATACTATCATTGATAGTTAACGCTATCACCTCCATGCATTTTATTATTTTCGTTACTTCAGAAAGGACATATAGAAACATGAATTTTTGTTATGTAATCAAATGTGGTAAGGACAATTTATAGTCAGGATTAACTAACAATAATTGTGATGATGACCCCATAATGATAATGTTGATTGAACAATCATTCATTTAATTCTTATTGAATATATTTTAAACATATCTGTGGGTTGAATACTCTCTACTTTCTCAATTCCATAGCCTTATCTTTTAGAGTTGGTCAAGTTTAATATTCTCCTTATTCTTCCTTCTTAAACTGTCTTCTTTCTGTGATAGATGTTTTTCTCCACCTTAATCTTCAGAGGAGACAGCAGGGTGCATGTGCTGCTAGGTCTAAGAGACTTATTCGAGGTGTCATTTTTAGCTTCTCTGTG
Source organism: Pteropus medius (assembly GCF_902729225.1). Taxonomy (NCBI): domain Eukaryota; kingdom Metazoa; phylum Chordata; class Mammalia; order Chiroptera; family Pteropodidae; genus Pteropus; species Pteropus medius. Next base: position 29,767,017 of record NW_024354500.1, read on the forward strand.
GCCCAAGTGGCTCACACCTAGCTCATCAGTTTCTAACTTCCTTTCAAGCTTATCCTGTAAAACAGGCCAGTTACATAAAAAGTGATAGAAACCAAGCAGCCTGACTGGAGGAATAACAAACAGCCTTTCCCTTTGAAGTGAGCAGAATTTGGTGAACCGATTTCAAAGAAACTGAAGAGTGACTTCAGCACTTTCCAGGCACCAAAGTGGCTTTGAACTTTTATTTGTTTTGAAGGTGTCGCATGAGCTTCCCACATAAAAAAATACATCTTTGAAGCTTACATACCTGTGAATCCTTGATGTCTGCATCAGACTAAATTGAGTAAGTAGAGGAAGGTAGATTTGGATAGGTAATTTTTTTTTTAATACAGCTATGGATACCTTCACTGTGATAACCGTTTAGTGTTTAAAACATGAGAAAGGAAGCTCATTCAGCAGTCAGCAGTCAGCATATTTATAAAGAATTGGAAAAATATGTAATTGGCTTGTAAATTCATATTATGATGATGAACACCCACACAGAGAAAAGTTGATCAAGCAAAATTACACTTTCAGGCTAGGATAGATTGTTTCAATAAAAAGATTTTTATAGATAATTAGAGAAATATCATAATCTTAAATTCCTCATTTCATGTTTAGAGTCTAAGCTAATTGAAAACCTAGAAATACCATTGAAATTTTAATTTGTAAATATTGAAACTATCTTTGAAGTCTCTCTGTACTTGATGTGCCATGTCTTCAATAAATTTCAAAGCATTCGTATATAACCTAGAATGTAGCTACATGAAATTTGTTCCACTTAAAGATTACCTAAATTAGAAAATAGCATTTTGAAGATTGACAACCATTAAAAATTGGTGTCTCCCCTCAACTGATGAATAGGCATATCTGAATAAATTCTTGCATATATACCAACCAACAAATAAGGATCTTTAGGCTTTGAAATCAGAGATTAAAGAATAATATCATATATTAGACAGACAAAACTTAATTTCTCTCAGATGAGTTAAGGTCTATTATTGAGCCAATATGTTAATCTAATTATCTAAAAACTTCATGTTACACCTGTGAGGGACTTAATGAACAAGTAAATAATTTCCCAAATATTTAATTTAGATTGTCTTTTCAAAGTTTATGGATTCATTAAAGTTTACCTGAATCTTTAATATATTTTATTATATTCTCCCTAAAATATTTTCAATAAATATTCCTATTAATACACATACACACATATTTATATACTTTCAAAATCTAATAGTAGGCCAGATGCCATAATTAATTTGGCTGTAAAGAGGGAATCCATTTTTTTTTCAGACCACTGAAGAACAATTTGGCAATAAAATCCAAGAGGAGAGAGATTATGAATTTCTAGTATCCAAAACAATGTTTGACAAATAGTACATGCTCATTAAATGTTGGATGAATAAACAGACAATTATATCTGTAATTTAGTGCAAAAAGAAAGTTAACTTTCCTTTCAATAGGATCCATCCTGTGAAACTGCATTTATAAACCACGTAATCAAGAAAGTATGGATATAACTATAGAAAAATTTTTTAATTTTACAAGAATGAATTGATATGACTGAAACAAATAATAAACATATTTAATATTATTTAAATAAATATTCATATATTTTATTTTTTCCTGAGTGTCAAGTGTGCCTGCCAAAATTTATGGTTTATAGAGGAAGGTGGATTTGGATAGGTAATTTTTTTTTAAATACAGCTATGGATACCTTCGCTGTGATAATAGTTTGGTGTTTAAAACACATTTTCTAATATGCATCAAGCCACAGGCAAAGATGAATATAATAAGTTGTAGAAATAATTTATCTGTAGAATAGTACATCTTTCTAGTACTATTTTCAGTAAGACAGAGTTTTCAGTTATTTTGCACCATGAATGAGACAGCATTTTCAAGAATTTCCCAAATGTAATATGATAGTTATGAATCAAGTGATCACATTGTTTACTGGCTTTTTCCATACTGTAATCTTGGTTATAAGACACTTATGATATCACGATCTGCTTTTTATAACTACATTATTGACTTAGGATACAGAGAAGAAACATGGTTCATGAATTAAACTCAAAGAAAAGATATTTCACAACAAATTTTTTTTTAAATCAGGCTAAATGATATTTAGACTCTAAAGATGTTTAAACTTTAGGGAGCTCACACTATAAGATATAATTTTCTATGATGACTTTGGGTCATGATTATCACACATATGTCCAAGTTTTAACATTTTAAGTTGAAAATGAACTTATAAATAGCCTAAATTAATAAAGCTCGTGTTATATAAAAATTATTACAATAAGTAAATGTCTAATAAGCAAAATGATAAGAACCTTCTTTGAATTCTTTCTATTCTTCTTGAAAACATTAAGTGATTAACAATTTTATTTAATATTTAAAAAGTTAATTTCATAGATCTTATTGTTTGATTTTGAAGATGATGAAATTCAATTTGGTATCACTTAATTTTAGCCTTTAAGTAATTATGGGCTAATGTAAAATCATTTTTAAATAGTTTTCCTAAATGGCTTCTAAAGGCTGAGTTTAGATTTGAAGATATTAAACAACAGTTGCTTTCTTTTTGTTTTTTTTGAAAATGTCCCTGCTAGAGTTAGATAATAAAAATGCTTGAGATTGAAATGAGTTTTACCTATTTATTGCTCAAAGGTGATTAGAAAATGATGTGGCTATTTATTTAAACATAATTACTGACAAGATTCCCTAGCCTTGTAAATTTTTTGTTAATTGGAATTATGCTACTCGATTATTCAGGGCAACATTAAAAAAAAAAGAAAAGTTTATAAAAGCAGCCTACAAACTTATGTGAAACTAATTACCAAAATATTTTAGATAAATCATTACTGACACATATTGGCTAATAAGTGGATATTTTACCTAATTACCATCCAACTTTTGAGTTGGAAGCTTAGATTTAAATGTACTTGTTTGCTTCATAATATTGAGCCAATAATTTATGACTCAGTTTTATCATGAATTAACTAAAGAATTCTAACCAAGAGAACTTAGACTATTTTCCAAATATAACTCGTTATAAACCAATTACATAAGAGACATGTCACCATTGGTCCTCAACTTGCCTTCTTTCCAAATACAATTCATTAGACGGCATACCCCTACATTCCAGAAACTACCAGTTCGGACCCTTCTCCTTTCTTCTTCAAGTGATGGTTCCCATTTTGTGGATTTTCTTGCTTTCAGAAACACCCTTTTCCTTCTCCTCTGTCTGAAGAAATTCTGCTTTTCTTTAATGCTTTGCCAAATATTAGCACTTCCTCTGTAAACTTTTGTCCAAAATACGCTTTTGTCCAAGGCACATTTCACACTCAGAAAAAAAGGTAAAGCTCAGCAGCAACAACAACAACAATAACAACAACAAAATTTTAGTATTTGGGGTAATAGAAAAAGCGAATTATGAAACTTTAGTTATTATAGGTCTCTGGATAACGTATAGAAAAATCCCAGTGTATGCCTAATTTTGCAGTTACTGACATTTTTTCTTTTTGGTGTTCCAATAAAAGTATCAGGGTAGGGATTAACATGAATTCAAAGATTTAAACACTTAAAGATATCAGGTTCATAACCAATCCCTTGAGTGCACTGTGTTTTTTTTTATTTGATACATTTTCTAATATGCATAAATGCATAGCTTTCAAATAAACTAAGGCTTTCCTAATGTTTAAATTCCCTAATTATGAGCCATTATGACATTCTTATCCAGAAGAGAACAGATGGTTTTCTTCAAATTTCATGCAACAAATTTGTAACTTGTGCATGCTATGTTGAAATGCAGGATTATTTTATTTTCTGTCATTCTTTGCTATGTTCAGATTTGTGCCATCACCATGCATCGCTAGAAGTGTTTCCACTGTTACAGAAAAACCTAAAAGACTGTCACTAAGTGTTTTGAATCAAAGGATATAAGACCTCCAAATTTCTGCTTGTTTTAAATTTAACTACTATATATATCATATGGGAAAACAAAAAGGTCTCATAATATAATTCTCAAATTACATAATAATTATGCCAGCGATCAAGTTTATCATTTAATATGTTATGAACAGAGAAAATTTAGATAATTTGACTCAGAGAGTAGCATAGATCCAAATACTCAATTTCATTTATATTTGCAAATAGGATATGGTTTTAAAATAAAAAATTCAAGTTTTATTTGTAGCCCATTAGGGAAGTTGACACTTGAGGCAATATAACACTATATCACCTTATAAAATGCTAATTATTCCAGAATGCATACTCAGATTCATGTCAATGAGTCCTTTTTGTTGTAGAGAATTTAAGAAAAATTAATATAACCAGATCTGAATTCTGGAATAAGCTCCTCCTTTCATCCCCTATTTGAAAGCTAGATAATAATACATAGCATTTCTCAAAAACCAAAATAGGTGGAGTTATTCTGTAAAACTATTTTGGGTTTCAACTTGGTTTGCATGGTATTGCAAAACTATATTAACAAATGCCAATGAAATGTACAAGGCCAGCTTTACAATGGCTAGGCAAATCAAAAGTTCAGTTTGCAACTATAATATAAATATCAGCTCGTGGGCCATAGTTTACTTACCGCCCCAGCGCTCATCGCACACTGTAAAGAGGGTGGTTTTATTGGCTAAGCCAGGGAGCATGGTGCTGCACTCCATGACAATGGCCTGAGGAATCATTATAATGCAAGAGACAATCCAGATGATAACAATGCTGTTCCGGGCCCGCTTGGCTGTGCTCTTAAACATCAAAGGGTGACAGATTGCATACCATCGATCCAAGGCAATACAGCTCAGTGTGAGGACGGATACAGACACTGACACGGTCTAGAGAAAAAAGTACATCATAAAAGAGAAGCATCAGGTATTAAATGTATCACTTTTAATGTTTTTATCTTATTAAAAAGTAGTCACAAAAGATACCATATTCAAAGTTGCCAAAAAACTTTTCATGCAGTACTTTCTATTTAAAAAAAACTGCCAAAAATAATATTAAAAATATATTAGGAAAAAAAACATATTTCCTATTAAAGATGAAAAAAGTGCACTGAAAATATTGTAACTTTTTTTATGCTAAACATTTTAATTTATAATCTGGCATTCCTTGAATAATTACACTCATTATTTTGTTTTGAAATTTTTTCATTGATAGGAAAAATCATATCCTCAAATGGGAAAAAAATATATGCGTAGTCTGAATTGGAACACTCTATAGAGAGTAATATGACTTGTCTTTCTTTTAAATTATCAAATAGAAATTTGATTGCAGTCGCATTTAATTAGCGCTTTTGAATTATGGGTATCTCATTTCTTATTTTCAAACAACAAAGGCTATTTGGATATCAGTTCCTTTCCAGCATGTTGCACCCAAAGAAAGTCATGATTTATGTTAAAAGAGAATTCTGTATATTGATCTCCTTATTATAGTTTGCTCATAGCAGGTATAAGCAACTGAACTCTAAAATTCAAATAGGCTCACCTAGTCCAGATTTCTATAAAATTAATAGCACCATAAATGATACTTAAACTTGGAAATTTAAGAAAATAGTAAGAAAATGTGTTAAGCATGCCTACACTTACATGATCAGTTTATGCAATTATATTTAATGTATTTTCCTATACTAAATGAACCATTGCTTCTGATATCACTCTCAAAATCCCATCTTTAAAACTAAGCCTCATTCTTTTTTTTCTGTTATTTTTTTATTAAAACTTCTATTTTTTTCTCAGTACTGATAATACGATTATTTTGTTTATTTATTATCTGTCTTCTCTATTTGAGCACAGCTCTATAGCAGGAAAAATTGCTACTCTATTTTTTTCCCCCCTCACAATGTGTCCCCAGTATCTGGCACAGTGTTTTATATACTTAACAAATATATTTTGAATTAATGAATAGTTGTAAGCCTCAATCTAAGGTAATAGATGTGAATCATTTTTCTCTTTTTTCTTTCCTAGTTGTAGTGATCCCGTAATATGGAGAAGGGCAGGTATCTCTGCTTCTTACATCAGGACCTTCCTTATTGATGCATTGACTATTAGTGCATATGAATAAAGGAGATCTAAGAGCCAGCAAAGCACAGGAGAAATGACTCTGGGTTAAGAATAAGGATCACCTATCTATTATCACTCTTCCACCAGCTAGCTAGCTGTGCAATGTTGAGTCACTCACTTTCCAGGTTCAGTACTAATGTGTAGTTGTTGTTATTTTTTTCTGTTAAATGAGTGACATTGCAGAATAAGATTATTGCTGTTGTGATTTGATTCTGGAAAGGCAGCAGAGTGTCATTGAAATCAATGAGGCAACCCGGTTTTTTGGTCATAAATCCCATCTCACTTGATAAATATGTGATCTCGGGTAAGTTACTTAAAGTCTTTATGACTCAGTTTTCTCATCTGTAAAATTGCATGATACTAATACTCAACCATAGAATTGTAGGGAGAGTCAGTTGAGATGTAAAAAGCCTAGTCCTATGTTAGCATATAAATGTGTGTTTGTTGTTACTTATTATGTTTGTGGCAATGATAATGATGATTATACTATTAGTTTTCTTTTCCATTTTCAACTTGAGAATTCTAGCTTTTAATTGGAACTGACCACTTTTCAGTAAAGAATAGTCATAGAAATTACAAGCAAAGTCATGAACTATGTTAAATTCTTGAAGGTTAATTTCACTTTAAATATAACTTAAAGAGCTCAACTTTATCAGAGTAGGCTTAGACTGGTTGATGAGTCCTGGGAATTCCTTGGCATTACCTTAAAGTACGTTCAAGTCTCTTTTCCAAAACAATCCCCTTCTCTTCCCAATCTCCATTACTTCCCTGCAAATATGCCAAGCACCTGAGGCTCCTCGATACTATTGTAAACTTGGGAATAGAATTGTGACAGTCTAGATCTGCACAGTTGACCTTTCATAGTTGTTGGGCCAGGGCTACCTTTATCCAATTGAGAAATTAGAAGTGAAAAATGTTCAATGAGGCTTAGCGGTTTATTATTCATTAATTCTAATCAATGTGGGTAAATGGAATAGAAGTAGCATGGTTCAAATTACAAAACCATTTCTAATATTTTCTTCTACTATTAGATAGTAATAATCAATTTAAAACAGTTCACTTGAAAGACTACCGTCCAGTGCCAACAGTGAGCTGAGGTTCAGTGAGCCTTCTCTGCTATGTGCCATTGTGAGAGAATATAATTGTATGGTTAATCTAACAGTAGAATCCATTGAATGGACCCTTGGAAATTAGTGATTGAATATTTACTGTGTGACTATTATATTTGCTGGTGTATAATACACACTAGTATCCATTTACAAGATTTTCTTGGGGGAAGCTACAAAATTGCATCTTATCCTAAATGATTATAAATTAGATGGGTTTTTTTTGCAATTTTTTCACTTCTAGGAGTGTACTTTTGGGTGCCTTTTTCATTTAGCTTTCAATACCAGCTCAGATCAATCTGATGGTTAATCACTGAGACATGAATCTAGTGAGGATTTTAAATGTGAATGAAGTAAAATGAGATAATGTAAACTTCTGCTGTCAGGTGCTTGACTTTTCACCTATACTATGGGCACCCTATGGCCAGGATAATGTTGGAAACTTTCTTTGGTAGACAATGAATCTGTTTAATGCATGCATATAAATATGACAAAAGGACCTCAGAGATCTATGACAATAAGAAACAAAATTTTGCCATATCACAGATTTGGATGACAGGCACTAATAGATTGGAAGGTGGTAACATGTGACTGAGAGTGAGGGAGCCTACCACCCATATCTCATTTGGCTTTTGTTCTTCTTTTCTTGGCATTTTATGTGCAGAGTCTTTTCTGCAATTTTTTTAAAAAGTCACTCAAAAAATAGCCAACTGCTCCTGTAAGTGTGAGAAGAAAATTAAAATATAACTTTCTAAACAATTCACGATAATTACTCAGCAAATAGCCCAAAATTTTAATGGTCTTGGATTTGTAGAATTATTAAAGATACAAAAGTGTCATTTTAATTATTGATCTGATTTGTTATATTTGTGAGATTTTTAAGATTTTGAGAATTTGCCAATGTGTTATAACACTCACACATCTAAAGTTTGTATTGTATTATATTTAGAAGAAAAAGAACCTATAAATCATAGAAAATTATATGTCCAAAGAATCTTAAATGCAACCAAATAATCTGAAAATTTAGATAGACACTTTATAATATGTTTTTAAATATTCAGTAGTACATAAGTATCACATCAGGAACAAAAGCCATTGGTGTCTGAAGATTACAACTAAGGGGGAAAACCACTCAAATTTAAATAATAAACTTATTGACCTTTAACACTGTTCATTCCATTTGGAAAAATGTATGGGTAATAGGCAATAAATATTGCAAGAATTTGGAGATACTAGTTTTACCAAGGTGCCAAAATTTTTGTGCATTTACAACTTTCCCATCAAGAAGTAATGTTGAATGAGGTAATGAATAGATTTAGTCCGTTCCATCTGACTCAGATCTTGTGGTTAATCAGTAGTTTTCTTCTTGGCCTATGTAGAAGAGGGTCAGCTGAGGAGTTGATTAGATGGGGCACTGTTTACAGAGAAGCAGATTCTCTCAGGAGGTGAACATGGCCCTTCAACTGTAGGACCTGGTAGGACCTGGTGAGCTGTGCTCTGTGAAAAAATACTGTCAATAACTTTGAGAGAGACCAATACCCTGCATCACTCCTGTTTCACACTGCCTTCATTCTGTCCTCGAGTGCTCATAGGAGAATCTGGAATACCTAGTCTGTAGAAAAGTATCACTGTGTATTAGAGCAGGATCGCACCTACCACAGGATGAGGCATCCCTCCCTTATCGCTTCACTCTCCACCAGGAAATCTTGTTTCATGGGGAGAGCATGAAATAGTCTCTCTCAGCAAAGAGAAGATTCTGGGAAACTAAAGCCATCTCGAAACTTAAGGAGATTCCTTAAATTTTCCCCTGGGTGGTTATTGGGACCAAGAGAAATATAAAGCTTGCTGGAAGTACCACAGGGATGGTGAAATATTAGAATTCTCTGCTATTATGATTTCCCCAGTGTTTTCATGGCAATACCAGAAGATCCATTTCTTACTGACTTTTTATGAGGATATTTTTCTCTGTTGCTCAATATACTATATCTCTCAAAAAATTATGCTGCAGTTTATTTTTGTTATCCATCATGGTTTTCAGCCAACTGACACAAACTAACCTCATAGTTAAACTTAATGTTTGTAATGAAGCTTATAACTTCCATGGCATTTCTCACTTATTTCTATCAACAATGTCTGACCTAAATAATTATCACTTCTCCTTTTTAGAGGCCATTGAAGAACTGTTGGGCTGAAGATATCTTTGTAATATTTCAGATCCAAAAGACTAATCAATATAAGTTCTATTAATAAGCTATTGTGGTCTCCCTCAACTTTGATTTTTATTAAGACTTCATTTTTTGGAATACTTTTAAGATACGTCAAAATTTAGGAGAAAATATAGAGATTTCCAGTATACCCCCTGCCTCCGCATACACATAGCTTCCTCTATTATTAACATCTCCCATTAGAGTGGTACATCTGTTACAATTGATAAACCTACATTGACACATCAGAATCACCTAAACTCTATAGTTTACCTTATGGTTCACTCTTCATGTTATACATCCTATGGGTTTGAACAAATATGTAACAACATATAGCCACCATTATATATTATCATCATACTGCCTTAAACTTTTTCTGTGCTCTGCCTATTCATCTTTTTCAGTATTTGGCAACCCCTGATATTTTTACCTTTTCTACCATTTCTCCTTTTCCAGAATGTCATATTATTGAAATCATACAGTATATAGTTTTCTCAGATTGACTTCTTTCACTTAGTAATAACCATTTAAGGTGTCTATCATTTCATGGCTTGATAGCTCATTTCCTTTTAGTGCTAAATGACATTCTATTGTCTGAATATACCATAGTTTATATATCCATTCATCTACTCAAAGACATGTTAGTTGCTTCCAAGTTTTGGTAATCACAAATAAAGCTGCTATACACATTTGTATGTAGCTTTTGTGTAGACATAAGTTTTCAACTTCTTTGGGTAAATATCAAGGAGTGCAGTTGCTGGATCATATAGTGGGATCATGTTTAATTTTATAAGAAACTACTGCTTTCCAAGAGGCTGTACCATTTCACATTCTCACCAGCAGCAATGGATGAGGTCCTGTTACTCCACGTCCTCGCCAACATTTGGCATTGCTAGTGTTCCAGAATTTGTACATTCTAATAGCGGTATAGTGGTATTTCATTGTTATTTTAATTTAGATTTTTCTTACGGCATATGATGAGAAAATTTTTTTTCATATGCTTTTACGCCATCTGTATAACTTTTTTGATGTGGTGCCTTTAAGGCCTTTGGCCCTTTTTTTAATTGGATTGTTTCTTTATAATTGAGTTTTAAGAGTTCCTTGTATATTTTAGATAAGAATCCTTTATTATGTGTGTCTTTTACAAATGTTTTCTCCCAATGTGGCTTGTCTTTGTATTGTCTTGATATTATCTTTTAGAAAGCAGAAGTTTTTAATTTTAAAAAGTCAGCTTATCAATTTTTTCTTTCAAAGATCATGCCTTTGGTGTTATATCTAAAGAATCACCAACATATCATTTAGATTTTCTCCTATGTTATCTTCCAGGATTTTTAAAGTTTTGTGTTTTACATTCAAATCTTTGATTCATTTTGAGTTACTTTTGTAAAGTGTGTAAGGTCTGTGTCTAGATTCATTTTTTTGCTTGTCAATGTCCAAGTATTCTACCTACACCAAATTTTCTTAATTAGGAACATGTTTTCATTCCTCCAAATACTATGATTACCATTTGGGAGATTGGACTGAGGGATGGAGAGAGGATATGGGATATGGAGTATGAGAACACAGTAGGGAGCGGCCATCATTTTACTCACTGCCCAGTTGCTAAAAGGAATCCATGTCTTTGAGTAGTATGGCTAAGGCCACTAGCTTGGTAATTTTTTTTTCAAAGATTTTAGAGCAATCAATCATAAAATTAGTCTCTGAAAATATTTGTTCTTAACTTTTTATAGGGCAATTAGTTCTAGGAAAGCTGCTTTCACTACTGAACAATAAAACAACTAATGATGATGATGATGACATATATACTGAGAGCATACTACGTTTTTTATAGGATTATCTTCAAAGAGCAATCAGTATGCCAAGTGATTTATATAAATTATATAAGTAGACTAATGACAACCATAGAAGAAGCTATAATTAAAATTATTATCCTTTAAAAATAGATGAATCACAAAGAGCTTAAGTTTTTGGCTTGATAGCATACAATTGGTGAATGGCAGAACAGAGATTTCGAACCTGGCAGTTTAATTCAGAACCTACACTAAAACCTGTTTACTGTACTGCTTTGATCATATAGCACTTAATTTCTCAGTATAAAATTAAACCACTTATAAAAACAAATAGCCCTTAATTATTTAGCCCGAAAGAGGTTCAATCATCACTTTGTTCAAATTTCTTATTTTATAATCAGAAAATTAGAGATCAAAGAAGTAAACAGTTTGTGCAGGATCTAATAATGATTCTGTTGCTTTATTTTCACCCAGAACTTAACTCATTTACCCAGAAAGTTTCAAGTATTATTTTCCATAAATTTGTCAATTTCTTGGGCAAGTATATATACTTCTTTCTTAGCTCACTAGTCAACTTAACAGAGACCATGACTATAATTGAAAATACTTTTTCAGTAGTTTCCATGTTTGAACCAAAAAAAGTATCAAAAACAATTACCTGTAAGTAAGGAATCACTTTACAGAGGGACTGTCCAAAGAACCAGGTCTCAGTGATGTCCACAACCAGTGTAGCTGGAAGGCAGGTGATTGTCACGAGCACGTCAGCCAGAGAAAGATTAACTATGAAGTAGTTAGTCACCGTCCTCATGTGGTGGTTTTTCCACACTGCTACACAAACTAATTTGGAAAGAAAAAGGAATAGTAACTGTTAAGAACTGAATTTTTGTATTCTCCCCAAATTCATATGTTGACATCCTAACCTTCAATGTGATAGTATTAGGAGGCAGACTTTTGGGAGATAGCAAGATTGTAAGGGTGGAGTCTTCACAAATAGGATTAATGTCCTTATGAAAGGGACCCTATAGAGATCCATTACCCCTGCCACATAGCAAAAGTCTGCTATCTATGAACTAGGAACCAGACATTGAATCTTCCAGTATGTTGATCTTGGCCTTCTTAACTTCCAGAACTGAGAATAAATTTCTATTGTTTATAAGCCACCCAGATTACGGTATTCTGTTATAGTACCCCAAATAGATTAACAGTAACTAAACAAAGAAAATAGGTATGGATGAGAAACACTGTCTAGTTAATTAATATTCCTGTAAAGTTCACAAATAAGTATTGAAAAGGAAAGATAATTTAAGTCTGTGCTGTGTTTTCACCGAATTGGTCAGTCTGTGTGAATGCTTAATACATGCTTAAAATCAGTTCATTTACCTTGCAAGACATTTCTCAATGGATCATAAGACTGTATTTACTTTTACTTAAATTTAAATTTTGATTTGCAGAAAATAAAGAATCTTTGATTCTTCTTTCTGTTCCTTCAGTGCTTAGCCTGTAGTAGGTACTCAGAAAATATTTGATTGAGATATATTAGTAGCTATCTATTTTCAGTAAAATGCCTACTCATCCATGACATTTAAAACCCTTATCTGCTCTCAAATTCTGCATTTGGAATTTTAACAGATAAAGAGGCTTAAAACACGAAAGTCAACAATTATTCAGCTCCCATTATTGCCAAATACTGAACTGGATGGTTCATATACTTAAGTCACTCAATTTTGGTTACAATCCCAAGGAAAGATATCATTACCGACATTTTATATATGAGGTAATCGAGACACAGGAAATTTATGGAACTTATCTAAGGACAAATGGCACATAAAGCACAGAACAACTGGGATTAAACACCAAGTGAAGAGCTGGTCTTTTCACTATACTGGTTGCCTTCTTTTGTAAAAAAATGAAGGAGTCGTCACAAAGCACATATAAATTCTAGAAGCTCGATATTCCTTTTTATTACTCTTGATGGCCTCGAAACATCACCTTAAATAAAACATACTTTTCAGTACTTCCATAGCTGGTCCTTCTTCATTGTCTTTCAATATATCCTTATGTTTAAAAGCTGTACTATCTCACTGAGTTGTTCTTTATGGAAAGAACATCCAGTCCTTGATTCTCTGCCCTCCCTCTATCTGTTGTATCCAAAAATTACATAATCACTAGCTTCAGAATTGCATAGGTATACGCACTGCTACCACATATATTGATGGTTTGCTTCACTGAAAGTAACTATGAATTTGCCTGGGGTATCATTAACCTGTCAGAGCTGTCTCCTACGTACCCAAATGATGCAGTGATTAGTAACCTTATATAGTGAAGAAATAAAAGTACATTTTGTTAAATTTAAGTCATTGAATGAGGATTTCTTTCTGACAATTACACTTCATTTTTTAAGAGTTTTATATACTGAAAAATGCTTTTACTAGTTTCTGAAGCTGAAATTACCCTTTGGTCACCAACAGATGCTAATGCAATCAAATACCTGAATTTATGAGGGTTTAATTTTGAAAAACTTTACGCCTTCCTGTAACTCCAGCACACTAGTAACCAAAAACTCAGGTGAATTTTATCAGGGTAAACTAGTTTTTATGATCTGAAAGTGCTGCTGCTGAATGATTCATTTCTCAGAAACACTTGTCACACACACACACACACACACACACACACACACACACACACACACACACACACACACACGTATGCACAAACCTATCCTAGCAGCTGACTAACACATTATCATGGCTTGTTATGAGAAAATTGACAAAAGTATCATACTGCTGATACTTGGTCAACAAATGGTCCAAATGATGCAATTTTGAATCTACAAAAGAAAATAAGACTTTAAAAAAGTATAACTACTTCTAGTTTGTCTCCCAATATTTTGGTGGTAATAAATGACAGTGATGGAAAGACAGTGTTAATGCACTACGTCTAACCAATATGAAAGCAAGTATTTTTTAACCAACACTTCTCTATTACTTACTATGTGTCATGCCCTGTTCTAAGCAATTCAAGTTATTAACTAGTTTAATCCTCATAATACTGTGAAGTGATAGCTATTAATACTCCTGTTTAACAGGTGGGAAACTGAGGCTGGAGAGGCAATGAAACTTACCTAATAGCTAGCTAGCTAACTAGATAGCTAACTAGGTAGGTAGTAAGTGCTGGAGCTTATATTTAAATCTTATCCACCATGTTATGCCATTATATTATGCTCTTTATTGAAGCAGAAGATGCAAAGGAAATTGCCAGCATTTATTTGACAGGATTTTAACAGAGTTTCACAGAATTTTGGTGTTGGAGATCATTTAATCTAATTTGCCATTTAAGGCCTAGAACACCTCTGTAACATCCCTGATCTATCCACTTGAACATTTAAAAAAATTTTTTTATATCTATATTTATTTTTTTTATGGTGTCATTGGTTAATGAAATCCAATATGTTTCAGCTGTACACTTTAACAATAAGGCATATATATATATATATATATATATATATATATATATATATTTACACTGTGTGTTCACCTCTCATAGTTAAATTTCTTTCTGTCACCACATATTTGACCCCCTTTACCCCATCCACCTCCCTCCTCCTACCTCCCTTCTATCCTCTGGTCACCATTAGTCTATAGTCCATGTCCATGAGTCCCTGTTCGTCCTGTTCATTTGTTGCTTTTTATCCCACATATAAGTGATACCATGTGATTTTCAACTTTTTCTGTCTGGCTTATTTTGCTTAGTATGATTATCTCGAGGTCCATCCATATTGTCACAAATGGCAGTATTTCATCTCTTCTTATGGCTGAGTAATATTCCATTGTATATATGTACCACAGCTTCTTTATCCAATCATCTATCGTAGGACACTTCAGTTGCTTCCATGTTCTGGACACCATGAATAATGCTGCTATTAACATCGGTGTGCAAATATCTTTTAGGATATGGGTTTTCAAGTCTTTGAAAAAACCAGTAGAAGGATCGCTGGATCATATGGTAGATCAATTCTTAATTTTTTGAGAACCTTCCATAGTGTTTTCTATAGTGGCTGTATCAATTTGCAGTCCCACCAGAAATGTATGAGGGTTCCTTTTTCTCCACATCCTCTCTCACATTTGTTATTTCTTGTCCTCTTGATTAAAGCCATTCTAACAGGTGTGAGATGGTATCTCATAGTGGTTTCGATTTGCAGTCCATAATAGCTAGTGATGTTGAGCATCTTTTCATATATTTGTTGGCCATTTGTATGTCTTCTAGGGAGAAGTGTCTGTTCAGGTCCTCTGCCCATTTTTCGATTGAATCGTTTATTTTTTTTTGTTATTGAGTCTTATGAGTTCTTTGTATATTTTGGACATTAGGCCCTTATCGGAGACATTGCTTGCAAATATATTTTCCCACTGAGATGGTGGTCTCTTTACCTTGTTGACGACTTCTTTTGCTGAGCAGAAGTTTCTTAGTTTGATGTAGTCCCATTCATTTATTTTTGCTTTTACTTCCTTTGCCTTTGAGGTCAAATTCATAAAATCCTCTTTAAGTCCAAGGTCCTTGAGTTTAATCCCTATGTTTTCTTCTATGCATTTTATTGTTTCAGGTCTTATATTAAGGTCCTTAATCTATTTTGAGTTAATTTTGGAGTGTGGTGATAGACAACAGTCTAGTTTCATTCTTTTGCAGGTGAACATTTTTAACAATAGAGAATTCATGACTTGCTAAAGACCTTGAGTTCATTTTGTGGGGCTTTAAGTACTAGCAAGTTTTTGTCCATGCTTCCCTTTCTTTTCTGCTCATGAATTTTTAATTCTTTCCAGGAACCAAAGAAATAAACTTTATCTATTTTTTCTACATTACACTTATATAGTTTCTTAGGGCTGCTGCTCTAAGAGAGTACAACAAATCGTGTGTATTAAAACAACATTCTTTTATTGTCTCAGAGTTCTAGAAGCTAGAAGTCCAAAATCAAGGAGTCAGCAGAGTCATGCTCCCCGTGAAACCTGTAGAGAAATTCTTCCTTGACTTTCTTCTACCTCTTGTTTGCTGACAATCTTTGATATTCTTTGGCATGTAGCTGTATAACTCCAATCTCTACTTCATCATCACAAGGTATTCTTCTGTGTCTCTTTCTTCACATAGTTGTCTTCTTATAATGACACCAATTCTATTAGATTAGGGGCCCACTCTACTCTAGTAAGACTTCATTTTAACTAATTATGTCTGCAATGACTCTATTTCCAATTAAAGGTAGAGGCATTAGCACTTCAGCATCTTTTTTTTTAGGTGGGACACAATTCAACCCATAATGGTCTCTAAAACTTCATGTTTTTCCCCATATATAAAGTATATTCACTCTATCTCAATAGTCCCCCAATTCTTAACCTATTCCAGCATCAACTCTAAATTCAAAATTTCTTCCAAATATCATCTAAATCAAGAATAGGTGAGATCTGGGGTTGAATCATTGCCAGAGCAAAATTCTTCTCAATCTATGAACCAGTGACACCTAAAAAACAAGTTATATATATCCAAAATATAATAGTGGGACAAGTATAGGGTACATGTTCTCATTCTAAAAGTGAGAAATTGACACTATGCTCTACAACTGAAACTAATATATTATTATATGCCAACTATAATTGAAAAAAATCATTGAATTGTACAATGTCAATAGGAGCAACTAATTGTCTATTGTATTTTAATAAAGCTGGAAAAACAAACAAACAAAAAACTCATTGAACCAAAAAAAATAATGATAAAAAAATAGTGAGAAATTGAAAGGAAAAAGGAGTCACTGGTCTAAAGCAAGTTTGCAACTCAGCAGGGCAAATCACATTAGGTTTTAAGGTTTAAGAATAATTCTCTGTGTCTTGGTGCTCTGTTCTCCTAGCCCAGCAAGGTAGAGGACACGATCCCTCAGCCCTGGGTGGTGGGCTGCCGTCTGGAACCTGTAGGAAAATCCTTCCTTGATACTTCCTAACTTCTGATGATTTATCAGAAATCTTTGGTGTTCCTTGGCTTGCAGCTATATAATGTCAATCTCTGACTTCATCATCATATGGTGTTCTTCTGTGTTTTTATCTTCACATAATCAACTTTTTATAAAGGTACTAGCCCTATTGGATTAGAGGCACACTCTACTCCAGTATGACTTCATCTTAACTAATTACAGTTATAATGGCCCTATTTCTAAATAAGGTCATGTTCTGGAGTAGTGAGGGTTAAGACTTCATCATATTTTTGTGAAGACACAATTCAACCCATAAAAGTAGTCATTCAAATATTTAAATGCCACAGCTATGACCATTCCACAAACCTTTGATTACCCAGGCTAAATATCTCCCAAACTGTCATGTTCAACTGCAGAGTTTTGCATCCCATGTCACCCTGATCTCTTTATTGTGAACACATGCAAGATTATCAACAATGGCTCAAAATGAGCTATCTGTAACTGCACACACGTTTCTAGGTGTGATCTAACCAGAACTGCAAGGAACAGGATGATTGCTTTCATCGATATCTCTCTATTAAGACAACCTGAAATCTTGTTAGCTTTCTTATAAGCCAGGTCATACTTTTTTGGATCATATATGTATAGAATTACTAGAAATTTGTTCTCTTAAGTAGATATTTTTTTTACTTTTGAATCTTGGGGAGAAAATGGGGGAAAAAATCTATAAAAATATTTGGGCAATCGACGAAATCTGAATATGGACTTTATGCTATATAATATTACTGTGCTATTTAAAAATACCGTAAGTATGGTCTTCTGATTATGAACATTCAAATATGAAAAACTATGGCCATATCTATTTCCCTAGACTTTGCTTCTCTAGGCTAAAGAGAAGCAAATCCTCCATATCCTCCATAAATAAAGGCATGATTTTCCCTCTAATCACCCTAGCCATTTTATTGCGAAAATGCTGAAGATTACCAGTAGATATCTCTAAATGAGCTAGTGAGAACTTCACACACATCTTTTAGGGACCAGCTGCATATTTTCTAAATATGTGTCGAACAAATGTCCATTTGTTCATTCACCCATTCAAAGTTTTAACGGTACAAGGTGAACACCACTTTCAATAAATAAATATTTATGGCACTGATTTGCTCAGAAATTATAGTATGCTGCTACCATTGGTGTGATGCTTTTACCCAGAAGCTTCTTTAAAAAGAGAGAGAAAGCTTAGTTGCTTATCAATTATTTTCTTGGCTCATGATTCTCCATATACTACTTTCTGAGTAGCTTTGGTAGGACCCAATACATGAACTTGGTACTACTTTTAAAATTAGTTCCCTGGATGATCATAATATGCCAATATTAAAGTCCATTTATAATGAGTTTTCACTTAAAAGTTTGCCTTCATTAACCATGAACAAGGGAGGACTAGCTGATCACTAGTTGATAACAGAAGGCAAGAAGGGAGAGTCAATGTAACTCCAGCTCTAACGCAGACGTTATTGAAACAGATTTCTAAGCAGAAGTGCCAAAAAGCTAAAAATCTATTTCTTTCTCTCTCACTCCCTCATTTTGTTTATCCTCTCTTTTTCTTTAAGAATCTGATAATATGTATCTCCTGTCTTTTTTGTTCAGGATTGACAGATAAAAAAAGTGGCTCAAGATATATGAGAACATTTGTGGCTTGTGATGCAGAAGGATTTTAAAAATAATATATAGATATAGTCTTTAGAAATAACCTTAGCTATTCCCCTGTTATTGTATGGGCCAAAGGTTAAATTGACTTTCAAATGGGAAAAGAAAATATTAGTTTAAAAACACCTTTGACATTTTATTCTGTACTTATAATAAACTGGTTTTTGCTTTAATATCTATCACACCCTCATATGGAAAAAGTTACTTTCTCTCTCAAATCAATAATTATACTTGGAAAAATTTAAACCTAGACCTTATAAGATGATATACTGTCAATCTGTTGGTAATATGATGATTAAAAACATTCAAACTGCATAGACGAAATTGAATCTCTTATTAAACATACACTCTCTGAAATGTCAACCAATAATACATTTTATGATAACAGGAGGTAATTATGCATGGTATCTTGTATGTTACTGAGCATCTTGAAAAGATCTGTACTGAATATATCAATTTTATTTAAAGCATTTTCAAATTTATTTAATTTTTATAACATTAAAACAAAGTATAGATGTTATGCTAAGTGAAATTAGCCAGACAAAAAAGGATATTGATCATATGGTTCCACTTATATCAAGTACTTAGTTAAATTTATTAAAATGCAAAGTAGAATGGTAGTTGCCAGAAACTGAGAAAAAGGGAGAATGGGGTATTATTTTTTAAGGGGATCAGTTTCAATTTTACAAAATGAAAAAGTTCTGGAGATTGCCTTACAATGTTAATGTACTAATGCCATTGAACTATATGCTTAAAAGTAGTTAAAAGGGTGCATTTTAAGTTATGTGTATTTTGTCACAATTTAAAATTTCAATTAAAAAGGGGGCTATAAAATAGAAAATAAAATTTCGAATCATAATGATATCTCTCAATAGAGAATAGAAATAAAAACTTAAACACAGAATAAAAATTCCAGGGAGAAATCATAATCACTCATTTTATGCATTTTTTAAATTCACAAACAGCTAAAATAGTCAAAGAAAACACAATTATTAAAAAATACTGTAGTTCCACAATATTAATGGCAGTGTTAAAGATAGTAACCATATGATTTTCATATGCAATTTTGTTTGTAAAATCAAAGTATTATTTATAGTAGGTTATGATATTATAATTTATATAGCTTAATGAAAGGTTGTTCATTTCTCGTTTTTTTAATTTAATTTACAAATATATGTATATAAGTATATAAGATAATTCCTTGATTTATTATACATATTATACATATATATTATTTATTATACATATATAAAATGATATCATTTATTATACATATATAAAATGATAAACATGGCAGGAAACACTTTAGAAAAATGCTGTAGTTCCACCTTTTGCCACAAAGGGTCAGTGAAAGCCTTTGAAACTGCTTACCCTGCCATTTAAGGGAAGAGCTAAGCATTAAATTAATTGTAATATTCTTTATAACGTAGAAATGAATAGATTTGTTTCAAATAGGATTTTCTAAGCCAAAAAAGGTTTTTTAGAAAAACAAAATGGCCAACATCTCAGTTAAATACAAAAAAAAGGGTTAAAAGAAACAATTTTTCTAAATAAAAAAACTACAAATAAAGTAATTGTATACACATAGAAAATAGACTATAATTAACTCCTGTAAGGAAAGCAGATAGAAATGGAGTCATCCAGAATTATTGCAGAATGTAGATTTAAGAAGCAGGAAAATTGACTAGTAGTTCTAAAAGGGTATTACAAACTCTCCATGAAATCTTAAAGTGTTTTTCCCTTTTTCTCACCTTCTTTGCACCTCATCACTCTGGCATTGGTTTTCCTTCTTAGTGTTAGTTTTGCCTCCTTCTCTTTCTGGGCCAATATGCCAATAAACTGAGTTCAGTCTCCCATTCTCCTCTTCTCCACCTTGGCAAGGTTGTCTATAAATCTCTCTGTACGCAGAACAGCAGGCAAATGTGTCACTTCTTATTTTTTTATAAGTCTGACAGATGGGACACTGCCAAGAACCACATCTGTGATGTGAAATGTGCCACCCAAAGATTATCTAAGACTAATAGAAAGCAAAATTTTTTAAAAAGTTACTATATGTGCGCACACAACAATGTGTCTAAAATATCTTTCCACTTTGTTTCTTCTTTAGAGAGGAAAAATACAGAGGAAAGTAGGAAACTAGCGTTGACTTTTCACCTATTTTTGAGTGGCATGATTCTTCTCAGGGAAGGACTCAACCTCCTTGGCACCAAGGGTTCTACATAGGAAGGAGCTGCCAAAGACCAAAACAGCGCTGTTATTAATAGGTATTCCTAGGCTTTTAAGGCTGGCCTGTGGAGAAGGTTAAGGGTGTGGAAGACTCCAAGGTCTCAGCATCTGCAATTCTACTAATGGCTACATCTTGTAGTTCTGATTTCACTTCAATAAAATTTGTTTATAGGGAAAATACTAACTTCCTGGTTACACATGCCTTTTTACTCTTTACAGGTAAGCCACTACACGTACTTGTCCCCAGAGTAGCCTCTCAGAATTGCATCTGGATCTTTACCCTGTTCTCAGAGCTGTTCGGAGACCTATGGTCAGTCCTCATTATTGTTGCCTTTGCGCTAATTAACACACCCACAAGCAACTTCTGTTTATCTTACTGCTTGCAATGAACTTATTTTTTTGTTGTTGTTTTTTAAAGAAATGCTGTTTTCTTTTTCACCCCATATATATCTTCAATCCTTCTGTCTTTTACTTCCCCTGTTCTTGTGCTTTATTATTTATTCTCACAACTTCAACTCTCTTCTCTAGGAGACTAATTTCCAAATTATAACTCTATTCCATGGTTCTCTATTACCTTCCATATCAATATTTCTAAATATTTTTTTTTCCATCTTCTAGATGTTCCATCTTTACTTCACACTCAACACATAGATTGTAAAATGGGTATATACCATGTTAAACCATTTGGACATTGTCCTGCAGATTATAAAAAATCAGTGAAGGATTTTAAGCAAAGGAGTGACAGATTTTATTTCTATTTTCAAAGATGACTTGAGTGGAATGTGGATATTATATGTACTCTTAAATTGAAAGGAGAGGGACAAATTTTGAAAGAGTTTTCTAATTTCAAGGAAATAAGGTAGTGACAAAATAAAATAAAAATTTGAATGAATTCAAGCAATACAATGAGGTTAAAATATGAGGCTTTGGTGAGAGATTAGATACAAGGATGCAGGAATGGGAAGAATGAGAGTAATTACCAAGTACACTACTTGGCATTTGAGGGAAAACACTATGTTGCTCACTGACCTATGGAATAAGGAGAACGAGGTAGCTTCATTTGGAAGTAAGGTAGAAGATGGATAATTCTGTATTGTATACGTGAGTTTCAAATGCTCGTGATTTACCCCACTGTCAATATCAGTTTGTCATCTGGATTTATGGATCTATATTTCAGGAGACATATTTCAGTTACAAGTAAATATTTGGGGTTCATCAGAACAGAGATAGAGATTAAGCAGGAACTTGAGTGGTTTTAAAAAGGCAACATCTGGAGCTCAAAGTCTACCAACTAAGTAAACAATCCTGGTTTTCAGCTGAAACTCCAAAGGGTAAACTCTAGTAGGGATAAACCTGAAGGAGATAAGCTCTCCTAAAGAATGAAGCCCAGCTCCAAAAGCCTTCATAGACTGACTGGATAGAGGTTTTCTGTCCCAACAGATTTCCAAAGCAAAGGCAAATTCTCTGAGAAAGAAGATAACTATCTAGAACACCAAATAATTTCTATAAATACTCATCAGGCATACAAGATGGCAATAGCACATGACAAAAATTCACACACACACACACACACACACACACACACAAAATGAAGCTTTTAAAAACTTTTAAATAATTAGATCGATAAGTTTACTTATATAATATTATGTAAAATGTTAACAAATAATTGAAAAAATATTCAAAGAGAAATTGTAAAGCTTAAAAATTGTAAAATTAAAACTATGTTCATGAAATGCAACAGATGGATTTAACAGTAGATAGACAGAGCCATCTAGTAAAACTATCCAAACTAGTAGAAAAATATTCAAACTAAAATAGAGAAAAAAAGTTAAAAAATGCAGAACAGAATATAAATTATACATGGTGCAAATTCTAAATTATGTAATTAAATTCTCAATATGTGAGAAGAATAGAATGAAGAAGAAACAATATTTTAAAATACATTAGCCAAGAAGAGATACTATCCAATAATTAAAAAAAAAAAAAACTAATTAAAGGCATCTATCCACAGATTTCGGAAGTGCTACCTCTATCAATCAGGGTAAATATAAGAGAAATAGTTATATTACAGTAAAATGGTTGAAAACCAGTGAAAAAGAGAAAAATCCTAATTCGGGGAAAAATGCATCACTTTTAAGGAATCATAATGGAATTGTCAGCTAAATTTTCAAAAAAAAAGAAAAGTAAAAGGACTATAAAATAGCATCTTCCATGATGAAGGAAAGTAATAACAATCTAGAATTGTTTATTCAATGAAAATATACTTGATAAATGAAAGTGAATTAAAGATATTTTCAGACAAACAAAAGCTGAAAGAATTTGTCAACAACATCCCCAAACAAGGGAAAAACTAAGGGGAATTAAACAAACAAACAAAACGGTCAGTTGAAAATACGAAAATGTAGAAAGTAATGAAGAATAATGGCAAAGATAAACATGAAAAAAATATTAATTATATTTGACTGTATAGGCTAATAATAAATATCATTATCATGTTTATTAATATTTAATTAATAAGAGCAGAAAAAGAGGCAGGGGTAAGTGGACCTAAATAATGTTCCAAGTTTACTGCACTGTTCAGGGAGTGTTAAAAATACGAATTTATATTAAAATGTATTATCGATGACACATTTTGTCATCTATCGGGAAATCTCTGAAACAATATTAAGCGACCATATAACCAGTAAGCTAAAAATAAGAAAAATCATAATTTTTTTAAACATAAAAGGCAAAAAAACATATTGAACAAGTGAGAAAAAGAGAAAACAAATAGTAAGATGGTAATTTTAAGCCAAATAGACCAGTAATTACATTAACTGTAAAGGGACCTAAAACTCTAATTAAAAGACAAAGATTATCAGAGAGAATAAAAAGAAAACTTAACCATATGCTGCTTACAAGAAACACACCTTTAATAAAATGAAGCAATAAAATTCAAAGCACGAGGGTGGAGAATATCTTCCTTAAAATACTAATTTAAAAAGTGATGGTATAGCTAAATTAATTTTGGATAAGGTAGATTTTAAGGAAAGATGTATTACTAGAGATAAAGAGAAAAATGTTACAATGATAAAAAGATCAATCCATCAGAAAGATATAACGATTCCAATATCATAGCTTCAAAAAGTTATGAAGAAAAATATGATACAAAGTGGGACTCATACTTATTCTAAGTTTCTAATAGAATAAACAGACAACAAAATTCATTTCCTATTCATGTAAATAATAAATTTTACCTAATATTATCTGTAAATCATAATCTCATTCTACATCTATCTGAAACATTGTACCTCAAAATGAAGAACACACATTATTTTCGAGTGTAATAGTTGGATCAAAATTTACCATATTTGAAGATCTATAAAGTCTGAACAATCTTTAAAGTTGGAAATCATGAAAGATATCTTATTTAAACTTAGTAGAATTAAGATAAAATTCGTCAAAAAATTGGAAATGTTTGAATCTTAGGTAATGCACTTCTAAATAACACATGAAACATCGTCAGATTGCAATACAAAATAAAATACATTGAACTAAATAACAGTTAAAATACAAACTATCAAAATCCATGGACTGAAGCTAAAGTTATGCTCAAAAGGATATTAATAGCTTTGAATGAATACATTAGAAAATGAATGCTGAAAATCAGTGTTGTAAGTATCTAAAAAGTTTTTTAAAATAACAGAAAATTAAAACCACAAAAAGTTTTAAAAAATAAAAATAAAAATAAAGAATTGTGGAATAAATATGAAAGAACTAGGGCCCAAAAGCTGAAAGTTGGTTCTTTATGAAAACTAGTAAATTTTTAAATTCATAGCAAGAGAAATAAAAAACGATGAGATATCAAAAATATTAAAATCAGAAATTAAAAAATGGAACTTCATTACACATCTCATGAGCATTTATAAGAAGAATTTGTTATTAAATTAAAAAATAAATATAGTACATAATTTCCTTACAAATATAGCTTATTCACAACTGATATAAAGAAAAATAAAAATTGGAGATGCCTTATATATTCTAAAAATAGAATCTATAATTAGAAAAATAAAAAAACTTTCCACAATGAAAATCCAAGTCTATATGGCTTCACTGATGAATCTGTCAAAATATTAAAGGAAGAAATTAAATCTTTCAAAATATGCTACAAAAGTAAAGCAGGGCGCATGTGTCCCAATCTTTTATGATGCCAGGAAAAACCCTTGGTATCAAAGACCTGAAAAAGATATATCAGGAGAGAAAGTCATGAGCTTATGAACTTTTTTGAAAATAAATGCTAAAATCTTGAACAAAATATCAGCAAAACAAATATAGTGATATGTATCAGAATAAACCGTCACTACCAATTAGAGGCCTATTTCAGAAATATAAATTCTTTTCAACATACAAAAATCACTCAATGTAGTTCACAATACTAACAGAAAAAAATGCACAAAATTTATATGAATTCGTAATGCAGGAAAATGATATAATTCAGTATCTAATAATAAATAAATTCTTAGCACATTAGGAATAGGACTCTTCTTTAATCTGAAAGATATGAAAAATATAACAAAAAGTTTACTAATTCTCAATTTTCTCCCCCAAAGATCAGGAATGAGTAAATGATTTCTCCCAAAGCTCCTTTCTATTCAACATTCTGCTGAAGCCAATGCAATAAAGTAATAAAAATAAATAACAGTCATGAAGGTTAGAAAAGATGCAATAGATCTATCACTATTCACAGAAGGCATAATTTTGTAAGTAAAAGTGTGGAAGAATCTCCAAATAAACTATTAATCTTACTAAATGAATTTATCACATTAGTCATATATAAAGTAATATCAATATATAAAATATACAAAATTAATATACGAAATATATAATATAGAAAGAAATAAATTGTTTCTATAAACCAATAAATAACTAGAAAATGCAGTTTAAAAAGATGATACCATTTATAATAGCATTAATAATATTGAATATCTAGAAAAAGTTTAATGAGAAATGCAAACAACTTCTACACAGAAAATATGAGGGTATTGAAAAACAACCTACATAAATGGAGGGATAAACCATATTCATGGAGTAGGAGATGAATATTATAAGGATTATAATTGTAAATTTTCTCTAAAATTGTTGTATAGATTCAATGTATTCCCAATCAAAATCTCAGCTTTTTTCGGTGAAGATTGATAAACTGCTTTTAAAATTTATATGAAAATGCAATGGGCCCAAAATAGCCAAGATAATATTAAAGAAGAATAAATATAAATGATTTACATTTATCAATGATCAAATCTTATTATAAAGCTTCAGGAAACAAAATAGTGCAGTATCATTACAGGGTAGAAAAATAGATTGAGGGAACAGAATCAAAGGCTGAGAAACACACCGACACATATATGGACTTGATGTATGACAAAAGTGCCCCACTGCATTAAGAAAAAAGTTCCTTCTCTATAAACAGTGCTGAGTAATTTGAAATCTATACAGAAAAAGTGAAATTTGATTTCTATATCACACCATATACAAATGTCAATTCCAACTTATTTAAAGACTAAATATGAAAGATAAATGTCCCATCATTTTGACCTTGGGGTAGATAAGCATTTCTTGAACAGATTTTCTCAAAAATATTAGACGGAGACAGATGGATAAAGCAGTGGTATATATATACAATGGAATATTACTTGGCCACAAAAAAAAAAAGTGAAATCTCACTATTTGCAACAACATAGATGGACCTAGAGGGTATTATGGTAAATGAAAGTCAGACAGAGAAAAAAATAATGTTTAATTTCACTTGTACATGAAATCTAAAAAAAACAAAATAAATGAAAAAAACAAAACAGAAACTAACTCATAGATACAGAGAAAATGATGATTGCCAGATAGATGGGAGTGGGTGGGTGGGTGAAAAGGTGAAAAGGATTCAGAAGTACAAACTGCCAGCTAAAAAATTAGTCATTGGGGTGTAAAATACCACATAGGGAATATAGTCTATAATGTTGTAATAACCACGTGTGGCGCCTGATGGGTAGTAGACTTCATGTGGTGATCATAAAGTACAAAAATGTCTACTCACTATGTTGTATATATGAAACTAATATAATATTATATGTCATCTATAATTTAAAATAAAATTTAAAAACTATTAAAAATAAATAAAAATGTGACAAATAAAATAACTCTAAAATTAAGATATATCAAAAGTATTAGAATACATGCCACAGACTGAGAGAAGATATTTTCAATGTATATATTTGAAAAAGGTCAATTTGCATAATTATCTCTTATAGTAATGGGCTTTGTTGTTGCTATTTTCTTGCTATTGCTATTAATATGCATTTCATCGAAGAATCACATGTACAAAAGTGTATGAATCAGAAGTATATCACTAGACAAAGTATACAGACCCTTGTAACTAGAGCAAGAAATAGAATATAATAAGAACACCAGAAGCTCTCATATTTTTTTCTCCACCAACATGTACCCTGCAACCAAAAGGAAACTTGTATCGTGATTTTTAACACCATAGACTAATTTTTACCTATTCTTTATTTAGGTAGAATTGAAAGGCATGGTATTTTGTTTCTGACTTCTTTCACTTACCATTATGTTTGCAAGATCATCCATATTGTATGTGTAGCTATAGTTCTATCATTTTCCTTGTTGTATAGTATTTTAATGTGTACATAGTTTGTCATTTATCTACTATTGATGGACATTTTAGTTGGTTCTATTTCAGGACTATTGTAAATAAAGCTGCTATTAACATTCTTGTATATGCCTTTTGGCAGACATATGTATAGATTTCTATTAGTTATATACCTAAGAGTGAAATTGCTATCATATCATAGAATATACATATGACCACCATTTCTACATAATTGTCAGAGTTTTCCAAAATGCTGTTGCAGTATCAGTTTTTACTCTCACTAACAAATGCGAGTATCCCAGTTGCTCTGTACTTTTACTAACACTGGGTACTGTCTTTTTTCATGTTTGATTCAAGTGTAATACATTTTTTATGTTTATTGGCTATTTGGAAATGAAAGCGAATATTCCTCTTTAGGACTTTCGTTATCTTAGAGAATTATTAAAATTTTATGAGCTAAATTGATGGCTACTGTAGATATGATTTCCTTTATGATTAAGATGATAGTTCCGTGACATAAATCTAGATTTGTTTTAAAACAAGTATCCTTCAAAGTGTTCTAGCCATTTCTCTCCATTCTTTCTACAGCAGTTTTCCAACTTCTATATTTTTACTAATATAGTTTATATTTATTGAAATTGTGTCACTTTAAATATACATATATATTATTTAGAAAAAATATATATTTTTCCTAAAGTTAGAGCCTTTATTCTGAATATAGTAAATGTCCAGTAAATGGTTGCTTGATTGTATGAGGTTTGCTTGATGAACATAAGTGAATCTGCTACTTATTACTACATGCTTAACTTGATTCAGTTATTGCAACTATATTCAGAAGTAACACGTGAAATATGATTTAAAATTACTTAGTAAAGTTAAGCTTGTAGTAATGAGTAACAGATTCACTTATGCTCATTAAAAATAAATTATTCTAAAATAGAAATCAGTATGGTTTGTAGCAGAAATTTGACTTTTCATAATTATAATGTATGCCAAGGCAGAAAGGTTGCCTTCAGTCTCTAGCTTAGGTGCAAACACATTTAATGTGGTCCATTCTATCATCTAAAAGGTCGTTCTGTTGTTTTTAGTCTCCATCTAAGACACTCTCAGACACTACTTCAGGGATTTATGTGAGCAAAATGATCTAAAGTGCCAAAATAGAAGCAGATACTATGATTTACCTATAGTAAAGAATTTCATTTTCTCTAGGAGCAATAGTCATGATAAATTCTCTAATGGAAAAGACAAAATCACAATTATGAAAATTTCATGCAATCGGGCAATCACTCGGCAACCATCTATTGGATCTACTACATTCAAGAAAAGTGAAGTACATTTCATAGAGCCACCTGGGAGATAAAGATGAAATTTTGAAAATTAATAAAGCCGTTGTTAAAAAATGGGTTATTATACAATATTATCAAACTTCATTTGAATTTCATAATCTTGGAAAAGATTAATGTTAATAATATTTGGGGAAGGGGCAAATAGTCTGTCCTTCTACTTTTCTTGGATCATAAAACATTCAATTCTCCAAATAACTGTTGAGTCTGGAGTATTATAAAAATATTGTTTTCTGAAAGAATATAATAAAAAGAAGAGAACTTAGTTTTTAAATAATCAAATAGTTTATATTATAATTATTCTCTTCAAACAAAAATGGATTCTATAGGGGTAAATATTATACATTTTGGAGTTTAAAAACCTAATTAAAATTCCAACTTCAATATCATTTAAACTTGAGCGAGTTACCTAACCTCTCTGTGCATCAGTTTTGACATGTATATGATTGAGATACCTGCAATATTATTGTAATGGCTGTGTGTAGTAAGAGATGAGCTCTAGAGTAATCAGGGGGATCACTTTATAAATTATATAAATGTCTAACCATTGTACTAGATACCTGAAACTAATATAAAATAATTTTTAAAATGCAAAAAAATAAAATAAAATTAAGATACCTATACCTATTTCCTAGAATTGTTTTAATGAACAAAAAAGCACCTGGTACAGAGCTTGCAACATGAATATACAATAGAGTTCCACTAAAAAAATATATTTTCAACAGAGTGAAACGTAATAGAATTCTCCACAAGTTACCTTTGTCATCTGAAAACAAAGGCTTTTAGCACTGGCTATTTTTAAAATTTCACTTAGCTTCTGATCTTTATTCAATAGTTAAAATTTGACTTCAATCAGTGATCAATAAACATTTCATAGTTTTAGGGCTTGCACTGAGTAAAGTAACATCTTTCTAGACAGCATGTCAGAGAAAGTGAGAGTTTTTAAAATTTCAACTCAATGGAAGGAGAGAAAACAAAACAAAAAAAAATGAATGTCCACCTGGCTCTTCTGGGCAACAAGCGCAATGGCATAAATGGCCGCAGCTGTTCAAAATTCACATCTCATGGATTGTCAGAACTCCCAAGAAAATAGAAATTGTGTGGTGCATTTTAACAAGTGAATATGTAAAGATTGTATTAATTAATTGTCCATTTGACTAAGTAATATTCATACCCCAGTGAATGGGTATGAAAGTGAATTACATGCAAATGAATGTAAATAGTTGCACATTGACAAAGAGAAGATGCTTTTTGAAGCAACTATTAGTATTGTTAAGTTTTAATTACATGCTGAAGCCAAATGTTTCTGTTAGAATAAATCTTGGAAATAAAAAAAAAAGGAAATAATTTGATATACAAAATTATGTTTAGAAAAATGGGTTAGGACACATCTGTTCTGTAGAAGACGGTGGACAATTAAAAGAGATGGAGAAATTAATCACAGCAGGAAGAGCAAGGTGGAGGTGAGGAGATTATAAATTTCAGTTTGGACATATTATATTTGAGGTGCCTAAGGAATATACATCAGGAAATGTGCTGTGCTGTACTTAAATTTAGAGAAACAAAAATAAAATACATGATTGAAGATACTTGCCTAGGATGATAGCATTTATTAAAGGGAAGGCTTGTCAAAATAGCCCATGTTGGCTTGTCTTTAATTTGTCATTTCACAACCTCATAATCTGGCAAGACTTGACAATCTTTTTTCCTTTAATGGCTGAGTTAATTGCTTTTTCTTCTTTTTCTTTTATATTTTTTGGTCATATAATACTTTATAATAACTGAACCTGCCATATTAAAGAGTCATACATTTCTAATTTGAAAAGACACAAAATAGACATTTGTTTTTACAAATCATTGCTTCCTTTCCTTAAAAATAATTGTTAAGTACCATAGTTTAAATTAGAAATCAACAACCCTGAAACTTTGATTGTTAAAGTGGATGTTCCTTTTTAATTCTTTTCACTGCGAAAACAAAGAGAATGATCTACTGTACAATTTTATATATTTTATTATTGCTTCTCTTCTTAAAAGAGAGTATTCTCTCTACACATTTAATTTTGTTCCAGTAACAAAAAAAAATAATGACTATTAAAATTTTTGCTAGTCAAAATTAAAAAAAAATCAATAGAACGTCTAAATCTATGTCTATTATGAAAAAATAAAGAATTGTTATTTATAAATATTATGCATTTTGCTTACTTACTGAAATGTGTATAGATAACCAGTATAAGTAGAATATTTATTGGACCATGTTTTTCAGGAAAAAAAAAACAACAACATCTGCGTTTTCTCTTGGTTCTTACTTATACCACATCTCTGAAAGACACTCCATTCTGGAAGTAGCATGGGAAAGAGCCTATGGGCACAGAGGTTCCGGAGTTATGGAAAGTAACAATTACCTGGGCTAATCATAGAAAATATTAAATTACCTAATCTTCTTAACTGACTCACAGCCCTCAATAAAGGATTTTGTACGGAGGTGAAGTGAATTCTGTCATTCCAGGAATACATGCTAGAGTTGGGGTAAAGGGTGTGTGGTTGGTTCTGAAGTAGGGAAAGCACAGTGGATGGGCCTTTGTCTTGTTGGCTAGAAATGAACTATAAAGGAAGTCTTCAAAGTGTTTCTTTGGGTAATGACACTCAGATGACTGAGGCACATTTGAGTTTTTGCCTGAATTCTTATTCATAAATTAATTTTTTCAACACATATTTATTAAAGATAATATTTTAGTTTGCAAAAACAACTTACATATGTTTTAACATATGATTGTTTAGCTTGAGCAAAACACAAAATTATGTACTTTGTTTTGGATTTTTAAAATCCGTTTCCAAGTATACGTGTATCCATTCATATTAAGCGTAAATTTATATAGTAACTAATATATGCCATTATGCTATGCATTGCTTTGCTAAGTTATGGTAACAATGTTCTGATTGTATTTCTTTGATATTCCCCCCAACATCTTGGGATACATATTCAGAAAAAATAATATGTTTTCTCTCATTCACTTTTATTTAAAATCATGCATAAACTCATCTTTTTTTAAATTTTATTATATATTTTGGAAAAATTCTTGAAGTTTCTGGATCAGGGGATTACTGTAGCTGGTCTATGAACTGTACTTTGAGTAATGTGGCTCTAAGAATACTATTATCTCAAGCTTTTTCTTATTGTTATTGTTATTATTATAACATTACTAGAGATATTGCAAATACCACATATAAAAACCATTTAATAAGCTTATGGTCATTGGTCAAATCTTAGTAGTTTATTATATCTAGACTCTACTGCAGAATTTTAAATGGAATGGGGAGAACTTGAAAGTCATTTTAGAAAAAAGAAAGTCGTTTTAGAAATAAGAAACACTGAATTGTTTAATCTAAAAAGGTTTAAGAATATAAGAGAACTTATTGTCTTAGAAAGTTGTTTCCACTTGAGACAGCAAGTTGAATGAGACCTTGGCAAAAAAATGGAATGTAGATGAGATCTCAGAGACTATCTTAATGCTATAAAAGATTGGGACATATTATTGGAAAAAATTTGTTTCACTTATAATGTCTATCGACATTATAACTAGTAGTTTACTTTAGAAACCATGTGGTTCCTATGAGAAAAAATGGATGTAATGAATATTATGGCCATGACTTCTCAACAGTCACAGACTACTATATGCAGAAAGTCTTATATTTCAATATACATTTCAAGTTAAAGATGTTATGAAACAGCATCACAAACTGAATTCATGTGCTCAGGGTGGCCAAACCCTACAATGTAATGTTATGTATTCAATTTTTACATTTTTATTTTTGCTTATTAAACTCTCTTATTTCCAAATTGGAAGTAAAAATTCTTTGTTCTCCAGGTTTTAACTTCCTTCTTCAAACTTTTACATACAAATTTCAAACCTTTACTCTGTCCTCATTCTGCTTGACTTATTTTCCCCTAGTCCTATCGTTATTCATGTTATGATATGAGTCCACGTGCTCTTTCCGCTGTGCTTCTGTTATTCATCACTGTCCTAGTAATCTTCTTACTACTTCAAGCATGACTTCTGCTTTTGTTCTGAGTCTTAACTCACTCCTCCGTCACTATCTGTTTTCACTACAGTGCCGTAGGTCCAAACAAGCTAATCTACTGCATCATCTTTCAGATTCTAACCAGTGCCTAAATAATCTCCTGTCTTTCAACTGTCAAGTTACTATTTATTTGGCTAAATAATAATTGTTATGCCCATCTTTATATGTCTTATCTGAACTCTCTGTCCCAGGATGTTGATAATTCATTATATAGATTTTTCTACATTTCTAAATCTCAATTCATTTTTAGTTTAATTCCATTTATCTTTCCTTTCCCTCCTTTCCTTGTTCACAATAGAAATTGACTGTTCATTCTTAATTATCCTCATTCTCCCCACCAAGTGTAACCAAGAGTATCTACTTTGAATCAAGTAGATTCACTATAGGAAAACTAGAGATGCATATGATGCAGTACCTGTCCTCAGAACAACATGGTTTTCATGAGAATAGAAAATAATTATAGGAACATACAAGGATGGTCAATAGTCAAATATTTAGTTCTGTGTGATTGACTAGGTATATCATACACTATAGTTTTCTACATTGTATCAAATTCCCTATTCAAACACATATCTTAAAACATTAATTATTTCCATGTTACAGAAAATTAAAATGAGTTTTTATGCATGTGTGCATGTTCGTGCATACACATATACACACACACATTGAAAAGATATGGAAGAGCAACTGGAGTCGGACAGAATTGGATTCCAATTCAGATTCCAATTTGTAACAGCTCTGTGACTCTGGTCAGCCTATTTCAATGGTCTAAAACTAATGGGGGCACTAATTTCTATCCCGTGGAATTAATGTAAAAATTACTTGAAATAACACATTTTGATATCTCCATGCTTAACTCTCAGTTAAAAATCAACAAATATTTGCTAACTGAGTTTGTGTCAATGACTTATTACTAATATATAACCTTGGCTAGTAAGTTAAACCGCTCTTAAACTCCATCTGTAACATCAGAATAAAAACAGTACTAAACTAGTAGAAAACTCTAAACTCTAAGAGAGAATATCCTAGTAATAATAAAAGCTTTGCATCTAATAGAAATACTCAATAAGCATCAATTATAATTATTATTAGATTATGCTGATTTCCCTTGTTTGACATCACTCATATTTTAAAAATTAAATTCTATCACTTTTATAAAATAGATGCATGAAATTTGCAATAGGAAAAGTTATGTTTTTAATGAAAAAAAAAAAAGCTTCAGTAATCTCCACATCTTGTTTTCATGAGTTATTTGATATTACAAAAAATTTGGGGGGATTTGCTATCACTCCATAGCTCATTTAGCTCAGAAATTGAACAGAAGTACAGTGAATTCAGGTGTTCTTATACTCCTCTTATGTCATAAAGGTTTTTTTTCTTTTAGATTCCATTCTTAACAAATAGCACTTTAGAGCACTTTAATTCATTTTTCATTTAACATGGGTTTAATGAAGCAATTAAGACATAGAGGGAAAAAGAAAAAGGAGGAGAACAAGAAAGGAGAAAATTAAGAAAACAGAGAAGGCAGGAGGATCAGCACACTCTAAAGATATATGAACTGGAGACATTTGATAAGTACTGCTCTTGTAAATCTCCCAAGGATTCTACGACCCAGTGCCCCTGAACTTAAAACCATCTTGTTTACTCCTCCCATTATACATTGATGGTCAGTTAGGGAAGAAGCATAAAATAGCCAGCTTGTCTTTCTTTCAGTGCTAGGAGCAAATGAAAATACTTTGTCAATGATAAGCATATGAAGTAGGGCTTATTTTTAATATTTCAAGTCAATGATAAGCATATGAAGTAGGGCTTATTTTAAATATTTCAAGTACATAGTACATAGTACATTATACTTTGTCAATGATAAGCATATGAAGTAGGGCTTATTTTAAATATTTCAAGTACATAGACCCTTACATAAGGCAAAGACTGTCAGGCATTTAACAGGGGTTATATTTAAAATAAGTTATACTTAACAGAAATTACACTTTTAGTTTCTGTTGGTTAAGACAATGTTGCAATTTGATTATAGCGAAATGTTTAAATGTATTTTCAGTTTATTAATTACATCATCATTTTTCATACATCTAAAACATATAAGTATATGGAATAATAATACAATGTTGACATTACCAGGTACTTGAACATCGTTGAATGAATAAATGGGAGTGACTGAGTTGTGTTCACATTTTTATTATCTATGTCTTGCACATGTTCTAGAACATATTATAATAGAAACTTTCAAGAAGCATTTGATGAGTTATTTATTTTTGCCTACACAAACCATCTTTGCAACAACTCATATGGTTTTGGTCACCATTTGGTGAAGGCTCTACCACTATTCTGGATTATGGTCAATAATTCAACTGATAGGAGTTTGGAAATGAGAATGAGAACATATTTTGTTAAAAATGTTTCAGGCTAAAAACATAACTATGAAGATAAAAGACCATATGCGCCATTTGTAAAGTCAGGTTTCTGTCTGCATATTTGTATGATAAACACTTAGAGACAAACACTTAAGTGAATGTAGACCAATACACTATAAATAATTTTCACATCCTAATTTCTAACTTCCTTTTATCTACATTAATGTTTAGAAAATAAAATTATTTAGGAAAATAAAACATTTTAAATTGACTTTAAATTAAATCTAAAGAATATACATGAGATATCTCTAAATCTGAAAAGATACCTCATCCTCTAAATAGAGGATAAATACACATCTGAAAAAGTGTCAGCAACTCTCTAAAATGTGAGTTGCAGAAAATGCACCCTCTTGGAAAAATGCATGTTTAATTCTTAGCAGGTAGAGAGCTGGCTTATAGGTTTACTGTTATGAATGGAGATAAATATGAGTAATTTCCTCCTTATTGATAATGAACAAAATTATTCTAAAATGATCAATTAGGTAAAAGCAAATATATGATGTATGTGAATTAAGAGTGATTACATTTTATGCCAGGTGAACTATCCGTTTTTCTTCAGCTTTCTTTATGATGGCCAGATTTTTAATTGAACCTATAGTTAATCTGAAATTTAGAGGGGTTGCACATCAGATAGAAATTTGAAAATTATAGCATAAAAAGTATTCAAGTGATAAAAGATCAACAGGTAACAACCTTAGAATTGTTTAGAAATCTGAGTTAACAAAAGTAACAACATAATGACAAATAAATAGTCAAAAAAAAATTTCCTCTGATCCCTATCAATTAAAAATAATTTTGCAAGTATAGTTTCTAAAAGTTAATTAAGATCAAAGAACACCAAAGAGAGGGACTGTATCCCATTTAATAGTATAAAAATTCCTTCAGGAAATTCCATAAGTGATGCTGTATTTTTAAAGGATATTGATAATTCAGAGAAGGCAGAAAGGAGAAATGAGCAAGGGCCTATTCACCAAAGCAACCAGATGGACTATTTTCACAAATTGACCAAATCTACTAATTGCTTGTCATCACATAGATACAGCTGAAAGAATTCCAATTGCTACTGGAGAGTTTAACAAAATATCAAATATTGTGTCAATAATTTAGGTAAATTAATTAGCAGTTCAGAAAAAAATGGGAAATTAGAAGAAAAAGTGTCATTAGAAAAAAAATACTTTATATACTGCTTCAGTAAAAATTCACTAAAATGACAATACAGATATATTGGCAAAGTAAGTAGATTCTACTATTTTTTTAAAGCAACATCTTACATGAACTCAAGTTACTACGAATGCATTTGGCAAATTCTTTAGCAACTAGTTCTTTTTTTTATTGCAGTAAAAAAATATGTAAATCTATCCTCTTGACAAAATTTAATGTACAGCAGAGTATTGTTAACTCTATACCTATGGCTACACAGCAGATATCTAGAATTTTTTTCATATTCATGACAAAAACTCTATACCCACTGAACAGAAAATATCATTCTCCCCTACCCCCAGCCCTGGCAACCACCATTCTTCTTTTCGATTCTATGAGTTTACTTAAAAAACCTCATATAAGTGGAATAAAGCAATATTTGTTCTTCTGTGGTAGGATTATTTCATTTAGCATAATGTCCTCAAAGTTCACCCATGCTGTAGCATATAATTTATGTAAGGTTAAATAATATTCCATTAAGGTACATACCATGTTTTCTTTTTTTTATTAAAAATTATTGGGGATGACATTAACAAAAATAAGTTTCAAGCGTATCATTCAACAGAAAGTCATACGCATATTGCATTGTGTGTTCACCACCTGGAGTTAGATTTTCTTCCATCATCCAAAATTTGATGCTTTTTACCCCTGTCTACCTTTTCTTCATCCATTTATCTACTGAAACTTAAATTGTTTCTTGATTACTGAGAATAATGCTTAGAATATTGAGAATAATGCTATAATGAACATGGCAATCCAAATATCTCTTCTAGATCTTGTTTTCAATTCTATTGAATACCCAGAATTGGGTTTTTGGATAATATAATTCTACTTTTAATTTTATGGAGAACCTTCATACTATTTTCTATAGCACCTGCACCATTTTGCACTCCCACCAATGGTGCATAAGGGTGCCAATTAACCCACAACCTTGCTAACACTAGTTATTTTCTGCTTTATGTTTGTTTGCTTGTTTTGATGATGGTCATTTAAATAGGTTTTGATTTGCATTTTTATGATAATTAATGATGTTGAATATCTTTTCATGTATCTGTTGCCTGATCATATGACTTCTTTGGAAAAACATGTAAAGTCTTTTGCCCATTTTTTAATTGAATTCTAGTTTGTTTGCTACTGACTTATAGGAGTCTCTTATATTTTGGATTTTAACCCTTATCAGATACAGAATAGGCATACTGTAGGTTACCTTTATTAAAAAAAAAAAAAAGTTTTTTTTTGTTTTTTGTTTTTTTTTAGAATAAGATTTGCAACAAAGTTGAGAGGAGGGTACAGAGATTTCCCATATATGCCTGCCCTGCCACACACGTAGCCCTGCCTCCTGCCCCATTATCAACATTATTCACCAGAATGGTAAAATTTTACCTAGGATGAACCTATATTGACACATCACAATCACCCGAAATTCGTAGTTTACTTTAAGGTTCACTCTTGGCACATACATTCTATGGCTTTGGACAAAAGTATAATGACTTGTATCCATTATTATACAATCATACAGACTATTTTTACTGCCCTAAAAATACACTGTACTCCACCTGTTCATCTCTCCCCTGGCACACTTCTGGAAACCACCAATCTTTTTGATGTCTCCAAAGTTTTGCCTTTTCCAGAATATCATATTATTGGAATTATAGTATTTTTACATCTTAGATTGGCTTCTTTTACTTAGGAATATGCATTTAAATTTCTTCTATGTCTTTTCATGGCTGGATAGCTCTTTTTTTTTTTTTAATGCTGAATAAGATTCAATTGTATAGATATACCAGTTTATTCATCTGCTAAAGAACTTTTGGGCTACTTTCAAGTTTGGGCAATAATGTAAAGCACTATAAATACCCATGTACAGGTGTTTGTATGGACATAGTTTCAACTCCTTTGAGTAACTACCAAGGAGTGAGATTGCTATATATATGGTGGGACTTTGTTTAGTTTTGTAAGAAACTGCCAAACTATTCCAAATGGCTGTACCATTTTACATTCCAAGCAACAATGCATAAAAGTTCCTGTTACTCCACATCCTCACCGGATTTTGGTGTTATCAGTATTCTAATTTGGGGGCATTCTATTGGTATGGAGTGATATCTCATTGTTGTTTTGTTTTATATGATGCATATTTTCTTTTTATATGCTTTTGTTGCCAGTAAAATGCTGTTTTGATAACTGTAGATTTGTAATGGGTTTGAAGTGGAGACATGTGACTTTTTCTTCTTTCTTAAGATTGTTTAGGTTGGCTAGGGTATTTTTTTGTATGCATTTTAGAATTTTTTAATTTTTCTGCAAAAAAAATGCCATTGAGATTTTAATAGGAATTTCACTGAATCTGTAGATCACTTTGGGTGGTATGGGCATGTTAACAATATTAAGTTTTCTGCCACATGAACAAGGTTGTCTTTCAATTTTTTTGTTTCTGCTTTGATTTCTTTCCTCAGTGTGTGTTGTTTTCAATGTGCAGGTCTTTTGTCTCCTTAATTTTATTCCTAAGTACTTCATCATGTTTGATGTTACTGTAAATGAGATTGCTTTCTGAATTTCCTTTCTGGAATGTTTTTTGTTAGTGTATACAAATGCAACTGATTTTTAGACATTGATTTTATATTCTGCACATATGATGAATTCTTCTTCCTGTAATTTGTCATAACTTATTGTTTATATTATTTAGTCTAACAAGGTTTTATTGGTGAAATATTAGTGTTCTCTACATATAGATTATGTCATCTGTGAACAGATAATTTTACTTCTTTTCTTTCAATTTGGATGCCTTTTATTTCTTTCACTTGCCTAATTGCTATAGCCAGTACTTTCAGTTTAATTGAAATTAGAGTAGGCATCCTTGCTTTGTCTTTGATCTTAGAAGAAAAGCTTTCACTTTTTCACCATGAGTATGATGTTAACTATGAAATTTTCAAATATAACCTCATTATGTTGAGGTAACTTTTTTTATTAATAATTTTTAAGTATTTTTATTACAAAAGAGAGTCAATATTAATAAATTATTTTCTGCAACAATTGAGATTATTTGATTTTTATTCTTTATTCAGTTAATGTGGTATTCACATTGATTTACATGTTGAAACATCCTTGCATTTCAGAGACAAATCTCAGTTACACTGTATGATTTTTTTAATGTGCTGTTAAATTTAAATTTCGTTTGTTAATGTTTTGTTGATAATTTTTACATCTATATTCATCAGAGATACTGGTCTATGGTTTTATTTCTTATAGCATCTTTGTCTTGGTTTAGTATCAGAGTAATGTTGGCCTCATAAAGTTTGGAAGTGTTCTATTCAATTTTTTGAAAGAGTTTGATAAAGGATTGGCATTGATTATTCTTTAAATGCTTCGCAGAATTATCC
Organism: Pteropus medius; assembly: GCF_902729225.1. Taxonomy (NCBI): domain Eukaryota; kingdom Metazoa; phylum Chordata; class Mammalia; order Chiroptera; family Pteropodidae; genus Pteropus; species Pteropus medius. Next base: position 29,807,149 of record NW_024354500.1, read on the forward strand.
AGTGAAGGCATCTGGTCCTGGTTTCTTTGTTGGAAGGATTTGATTACTGATTTAATCTCCTTAGCTGTTACTGGTCTGTTCAAGTTTTCTATTTCTTCATTATTTGGTCTTTTAGGTATGTTTCTAGAAATTTACTATTTCTTCTAGGGTATCCTATTTTTGGTGGATATTTGCTCATAGTAGTCTCTTATCCTTTTTATTTCTGCCACAGCAATTGTAACGTCTCCTTTTTTATTTCTTATTTATTTGAGTTCTCTCTTTCTTTTCTTTGTCTAGAGAAAAGTTTGGCAATTTTATTGATATTTAAAAAAATACTCAGTTGTGTTGATTTTTTAAATTGTTTATGTATTCTGTATTTCATTTATTTCTGTCTAATATTTATTATTTCTTCCTTCTGGTAACTTTGAGATTAGTTTGTTCTTTTGTTCTAGCAACTTGAGGTATAAAGTTATGTTGTTTATTAAAGGTCTTTTTTCTTTTTTAATGTAGGTATTTAACACTATAAAATTCCCTCAGTACTGATTTTGCTTGATTCTATGGTTTTAGGTTTGTTGTGTTATAACTTTGATTTGTCTCAATCTATTTTCTAATTTTCCTTTTGACTCCTTTGACCTTTTGGTTGTTCTAGAGTATTTTGTTAATTTCTACATGGTTTTTTCAGTTTTCCTTTGGCTGTTGATTTCTAGTTTTATTCCATCATGGTATGACTTCAATCTTTAAAAAAATTTTAAAGACTTTTTTTTATCTAACATGTAATCTCTCCTGGAGAATGTTCCATGTGTGCTTGGAAAGAATATGTATTCCCTTACTGTTGAGAGAATTGTTCTGTTATATATGTTAGGTTCATTTGATCTACATTGTTGTTCAAATCTTGTGTTTCATTATTAATCTTCTGTATGGATGTTCTATCCATTATTGAAATTCAGATATTGAAATATCTTACTATTATTATATTGCCATTTATTTCTCTATTTATGTCTGTCATTTTTTGATTAAGATATTTTTGTGCTCTGATGTTGTTTGCATACATACATTAACATATTTATATTTATTTATTTATTTATGGTCCATTGATCCCTTTATAATTATATAATGTCCTTTATCTTTTGTGATAGTTTTGAATTATAGCCTATTTTGTCACGAAAGAGAGTCAATAATATAAGTATAGCCACTAGGCTTTCTCTGAATTACTATTTGTGTGTAATATCTATTTCTATCACTTCACTTTCAATATATATATATGTCTTTAAATCTAAAATGAGTCTCTTTTAGGAATCGTATAGTTGGATCTTGATTTTTTTTTTAATCTATTCAACTATTCTATGTCTTTTTATTGCACAGTTTAGTTCATTTACATTTAAACTAATTAGTTAATTAGGAAAGTACTACTGCTATTTTGTTCATCTTTTTTTATCTTGTAGCACTTTTTGTCCCTCTTGTCCTCTCATTTACTTCCTTTGTGATTTGTAAATTTTTTTATGTAGTGATATACTTTGATTCCTTTTTGTTTTTCTCTTGTATATCTTCTATAGGTATTTTCTTTGTGGTTACCATGGGGCTTACATAAAATAGCTTATAGTTATAAAAGTTGATTTTAAGATGACAGAAACTTAACTTCAATTGCATACAAAAACTGTACAGTTTTTTCTCTCCCACACATGTTTATGTTATTGATGTTATAATTTCCATATTTTTAAATTATGTATCAATAACATATTTTATAGTTATATTTATTCTTAATACTTGTCTTTTAACTTATAATAGAATTAAAATGACTTATAAAGCACCATTACAATATTATAATAATCATTATTTGTTTATATATTTACCTTTACTAGTGAGTTTTATATTTTCATGTGATTTGTCCTTAAATTTCAACTTACAGAACTCCTATTAGCATCTTTTGTAAGGCAAGTCTAATGATGATGATTTCTCTTAGCTTTCATTCCTCTGGGAAAGTCTTTACCTCTCCTTCATTTTGAAAGAGAGTTTTGTCAATTACAGTATTTTTGAAGCAGAGGTGGGTTAGTTTTTTTTCAATACTTTGAATATATTATTACACTCTCTTCTAGTCTGCAAGATTTCTGCTGAGAAATCCACCAGTGGTCTTATGGAGGCTCCCTTGTACATGATGAATTGCTTTTTTTTCAAGACCTTTTCAAAACTCTTTGTTTTGACTTTTGATAATTTGATTATAATGTTTCTCAGTGTATTATTCTTCGAGTTCCCCTATATAGAGTCCTTTAGGCATCATGAATCTGAATGTCCACTGTCCTCCCCAGATTACAAAAGTTTTGGACCATTATTTCTTTAAATTACCTTTCTGACCCTTTATCTCTCCCTAATCTTTCTGAAACGTCCATATGTTAAATCAATCTGCTCGATAGTATCCTATAAATTCCTTAGGCTTTCTTCATTCTCTTTTATCATTTTTTTTCTGATTAGATTACTTTAAATTATCTGTTTTTAATGTATGCTGATTCTTTCTTTTGATCAAGTCTGTTGTTGAATCCCTCTAGCAAATTTTTCAATTAAATTGTATTCTTCAGCTCCAGAATTTCTATTTGGTTCTTTTTTATATTTTATTATTATTATTTTTTTTATATTTTCATTTTGGTCATGCATGATTTTTCTAGGCTCATCGAGCACCTTTATGATGGTTATTTTGAATTCTTTCCCTGATAAATCATTTACCTCTATTTTTTAAGATAAGTTTCCAGAGATTTATTTAATAACTTTGATTGGACCAAGTTTTCCTGTTTCTTCATGAATCTTGTAACTTTGTATTGGAATCCATGAATTTGGACACACACACACACACACACACACACACACACAGCTTGCCCAGTCTTTATGGACTGAATTTGCACATGGAATGACCTTCACCAATTAGCCCAACTAGAGATTCTGGGGGCCTCTCAAACCTTTTCTGCAGATGAGTTTTCTCTGGACTTGTGCATGTAAATTCCAAATTAGAGGGATTTGCCATTTTCTTTTTTTCAGGAGTTTGTAATCTCTTATTCCTTTAGGTGTTTGTTGTATGGTAGGTACTCTGGAGCAGTAGCTAGTCACTCAGCTCTCTTTTGTTTTCAGTGACCCCCAGGCATCTAGATTATGCTCTGATCCTTCAGTGTTCTGAGACAAGTGAGTCAAAAAACTAGTGCTTCTAGCACTGCCCCCAAAAGCTGGAATTTTGGACAAGTGCCCTAATTCTTTCCTTCTTCGGGAAGCTTAGTGTTGGGAGTTTTGTCATGCTTGTTCCACACTGAGCCAAGGGGAGGTACTATGATGAGTGAGTGCAGGTTAGTCTAAACACTGTCTTTATTCTCAGCAGGCCCCAACACGGTGCCCTTGCCTATCAGTAGTTAGATTCAGGCAAGACAGAAACAAGTTCAGGGCATCCCCCTGAAGCCTGAATGTTGATTGCAGGTTTTAGTTTTCTCTTCTTTCTCACTGAGAAGCCAGAATCAGGGACTTTCCTTCCAATTGCTCTGTGGTGTGCTGTGAGGATGAATCATGGTGAGTGAATGACAAGCATTTTCCTACCAGCTTTGATGTGGCTCATTTCATGTTAGCCTGGGAAGCAGAAACCTCTTGATTGGTTTCTAAATTTTTCACAAAGGGAACTGGCCCATGTATTCTTGTTGAGTTTGTGTCTGTTGGGTGAAGAAAGGTCTGTGGTTTCCTATTCTGCCATCTTGCTGATGTCAAGATACAGTTGCTGGTTCATATTGAATTCTCCCCCAAATTTCAATAATTGGCAAGATCCATAGCAAATTATTTAAATAATTGTTGTTTTCATTATATGTTGATAATTTTAAGATGCTACAAGATTGATTGTCACCTTACTGAAACCTATCCTTTAGTAAACTGCCAAACACCCTCTGCATGCCACAAGACTCTTCATGCTGACATTTCATGTTCTTTCTTCTTCTTTCCATTTTACATTCCCAAGTTCCCAACACTTCAGGCCTATACATTCTATACTGGCAGCTTCTTATTCCTACCCAGAATTTGAATTTGTCCTGCCTTTCTTCTTTCTTGTCTGCCCTCTCTCCTCCTACCTCTCTTTTCTTTCATGTACTTTAATTTTATTCTCTCCTCTCAAGTCACCCAGCTATAATCTGATCCACACTGAATAGAAACCAAGATTAGTAGTTACAATGCCAATGAAACAGGATAGGAAGTTATTGCCATTGAACATATGAGCACTTTTTTAGTATCTTTTTTGAGGCACTGACCTTATTTAGGATGCCTAAATAGTTAGAATTTTAAACTAGGTGACTTCTTGTCAGGTACATTTCGATGAACCAAGGGCAAATTGCTTCATTTATAATGTATTTATTAGTAGAGAAGAGTTTAAATCACATGGAGACTTATTTAATAAGAATCCAGAGTTCTGGTCAAGATGGAGGGGTAGGTAAAAGCAGTCTTCACCTTCTTCCATGACCACATTAAAATTACAACCAAATTATAAAACAAACAACATGGTAAACCACCTGAAGTCTAGCTGATCATAACACATTCATCTGATAATACAAAGAAAAAGACACATTGAGACTGGTAGGAGGGGCAAAGACATGAAATGGGCCGGTTTCACACCTGTACATAGTGGTTGAGCAGTAGCAGGGAGAGTGCAGCTTCAGAGGCCCCATGAAGAAATGATGGGCCCTAGCCCCACACAAGGGCTTCTCAGCCTAAGATTCCAGTCTTGGGAAAAGGAGTTCCCACAAAATCTCACTATAAAAATCAATGGGGACTCTGGCCGTCTCGGTGAGATAGAAGGAAACTGCAAACCCAGATATCTCCCTTAAAGGGCTCACACACAGACTCACTCGCATGCAGACACTTACCCTGGGCTCCGGCGGAGGGTCAGTAGCTTGGGAGGTATAAGAGACATGTTGGGATATACTGAGTTGTGTTGCACTAGGGCAAGGACAGCAGACAGCCACCATTGTTCCTTTGTTGGCCTCTCTCCAGGAAAGCCTGCTGACAGGTGCCATTTTGCTTGTGTTGAATCCGGATAGCCAATTCTGAAGTTGCTTTGAGCTAGCGAGATCGACTTGCTCCACCCTGTATCTCCGTGGGACCTCTCCCCATCCAACCCGCAAATTGCCCACAGTAGACCCGTTGCCAGGCAGCCAACCCCACCCTGCATATTCCCTGAGCTGGACATTCATTGTCAGGCAGCAGCCCTCAGCTTGAGCCACCCACAGGTAGCTCACACATTATGAGTGATACTTTTGGTGGTGGGCCACTGGAGCTGGCCCAAACTGCAATGTCTTTCTTAGACAAATCGCTGGGGTATGCGAGCCTATGGAAGATAGCAGATGGCCTCCCTGTGATCCATGGCTTTTGTGGGAGCCTGTGGGCTCAGCACTGCAACAATATGCATTGGTCTGATGAAACGGGCTTGCTCTACCCTGTGTCTCCCTGAGACTCTGCATGACTCAACCCACAAATTACCCTCAACAGACCCATTTCCAGGCAGCCAACCCCACCCTGTGTTTTCCCTGGGCTGCAAATTCAACAGTAAACAACAGCCCTTAGCTTACACGACGTGCATATAGCCCATGCATCATGGGAGAGAATTTCGGTGGCAGGCCATAAGCCATGCCCCGAGCTACAGTATTTCATGAACAAACTTTGGGTATCTGTGGGCCTGTGATGGGCAATAGCTGGCCTTGCTGTGATCTGAGACTTTTGTAGGAAGCTACAGATTCAGCTCTAGAACTAAACCTGATTTTGCATTGGCCAAGTGTAATCTGTACACTTTACTCTGGTGACTCCCTGGGTCCCTGTCCCACTCAATTCCTGTACCAACTAAAGTCTCTTTCAGCTATCAAAACTTATGAGCAATTGGCAAATAGTCTCAGGCCTTGAGGTGTACTGGTGCTTTAGCTGAGCTGTTACAGGCCCGGTACTGGGGGTAATTGCAATGTGGTCTCTTCCACTTGCCTCCAGATCCAGCACAAGCAACAACCATTTGTGGATCACTTTGTAGCTCCTATCAGGTAGCCCTGAACATTCAAAGGCAGCAGTTGACCTTGGCCGACATGGGAACTCCTATCAAGGGGCTCCAGAACCAACACACAAGAGGCTGGTGCCAGATCACAATAGAGCACCACCTGACTAGCTATAAGTAGCACATCCAAAGGGCTGTCTCAACAGGTACACAAGACTGCTGGAGCGAATCTCACTCTATTGTGTCAGCCCCCACACAGCAGCTCATGCCCTGTGGGCCAATTCCCACAGCCAGTAAGCCCAAGAGTCAATTCCATCCACTGACATGCTAACAGCAATCAAGGCTTAGCTATAAGAAGAGAACACATACATCTATGCAAAGAACATACCCAGAACTCCCAGTGCAGGTGATTAGGGAGAATGTGCCACTAGGTCACACAGGACACATGCTACATAAGGCCACCTGGCCAAAGCTGGGAGATGTAACAAATCTTCCTAAGACATAGAAACAAACTCAGGTATCTAAAATGAGAAAACAAAGAAACATGCTGCAAATGAAACAACAGGAGAAAACTTTAGAAAGAAACTAAACAAAATGGAGGCAAGCAACCTACCAGAGACACGATTTAAAACACTGGCTATAAGAATTCTCAATGAACTGAGGAAGAGAATAGATGATCTCAATGAGAACTTCAACAGAGAGATAATAAGCATAAAAAAAGGACATATAAATCATAAAAAAGAACCAGTCAAAAATGAAGAATACAATAACCTAAATGAAGAATACATTAGAAGGAATCGACAGGGGATTAGATAAAGCAGAGGACCTAATCAGCAAGTTGGAAGATCAGGTAGCAGAAAACACCCAATTGAAACAGCTAAAAGAAAAAAGAATCCAAAAATATGAGGAAAGTTTAGGAGACCTATGAGACAACATCAAACGTACCAACATCTGCATCATAGGGGCACCAGAAGGAGGAGAGAGAAAGGGATTGAGAATCTATTTAAAGAAATAATCATTGAAAACTCCTCTAACCTGGTGAAGAAAATAGCCATACAAATCCAGGAAGTGCAAGAGCCCCAAACAAGAGGAATCCAGACAGACTCACACTCAGACACATCATCATTAAAATGCCAAAGGTTAAAGACAAAGAGAAAATCTAAAAAGCAGCAAGAGAAAGGTAGCTAATTACTTATAAGAATATCAGCTGATTTTTGAACAGAAGCTTATGGATTGGCATGAAAAATTCTAATATTATTGATGAAAAACAAGAACCTACAACCAAGACTACTCTACTGAGAAAGGCAATTAAAATTGAAGGTGAGATAAAGAGCTTCCCAGACAGAAAAAAGCTAAAGGAATTCATCACCAATAAACAAAATTATAAGAAATTTTAAGAGGACTTCTGTAAAAAGAAGGGAGAAAATCCCATAAATACGAATAATAAGATGGCAATAACTATGTACCTATCAATAATCATTCTAAGTGTAAATGGATGAAATGTTCCAATCAAAGACATAGGGTAGCTGAATGGCTAAGAAAACAAGACCCATACATATACTGTCTACAAAAGACCCACTTCAGATCAAATGACGTAATAGACTCAAAGGAAAGGGATGGACAAAGATGTTTCATGCAAATGGAAATTTAAAAATGCTGGGGTAGCATACTTATATCAGACAAAATAGACTTTAAAACGAAGGCTATAATAAAAGACAAAGAAAGACATTACATAATGATAAAGAATCAATCTAACAAGAGGACAAAACCCTAGTAAACATATACTCACCCAACATAGGAGCACCTACATATACTAAAGCAATTATTGATCAACATAAAGGGAGGAATAAGCAGTAATACACTATAATAGGAGATTTTACCACTCCAATAATACCAATGAACTGATATCTCAGACAGAAAATCAACAAAGAAACAGCAGCGTTAAATGACATACTAGACCTGATGAATTTAATCGATATTTTTATAGCATTTCACTCCAAAGCAACAGAATATACATTCTTCCCCAAAAGTACAAATTAGCAGTTATAAAATAGTCATGGGCATGTAGAGTACAGCATAGGGAATATAATCAATATTATTGTAATGGCTGCATGTAGTGCCAGATGGGTGCTAGAATAATCAGGGAAAAAAATCCAAAGGACATTTATATAATTCATAAATTATATAAATGACTAACCATTGTACTGTACACCTGAAACTAATATAAAATAATAAAAAAAGAATCCAGATAAATTCTGTCTCAGGGTCAGGTCAGCACTTTGTGAAGTAAAAAGGACCCAATCTCTTTCTGTTCTTCCACTCTGCCACTTCATCACGTGGTTCTTCATTCTCAAGTTAATCATCAGATAATTATAAAACATCTACCTCAAATCTTGGTATCAGACTTTCTCATAATTGCATCCAATAAATGTTAAATTAACACACACACACACACACACACACACACACACACACACACAGGCCTATCTTTACTGATATCTCATGCATATGCTGAATGTCCAGCATTTGTTCATAAATTCCTATGCCAGTACTGAGAATGAAAGATGAATACGACCTGTCCTAAGAACCCCATCATGGCTGCAGTCCTATATCAAGTATGTCTTTGCTTTGAAGTGCAAATGGAGGAATTTTGACCCCTCAAGGCTATATATATTTGGAAATAACATTGTTTCCCTTTCTCAATTATTGGTATGGAGGTGGACATGTAAATAATCTCGCCAATGTGATTTAAAAGGAATTCAATTTTGGAGATTCTGATAAAGATTTTTCTTTCTAATGAAAAACACAAGCAGAACCAGGAGATTCTTTTTAAAGATCTTTTTTTCTTGGTTTGAATGCAGTGCTGAGTTAGCTAGTTTTAAATAATATCATTCTGAAAAAAAATCCAAAGGACATTTTGTGAAAAAAATATTTTATTCAATGAAGTATTCTATAATCTTTTTCTAAGTAAATTTTCTTGATCAATAAACAATTTGCAATGATACTTAAATTTTATGTTAAGCCTCTTTAATGACTCTAGTCTGTGATTTCAGGTAGCCTAGAAATTAAATCATACCTTGTGAACCATGAAAATAACAGACAGTAGAATATAATTGTTTACAACTCCCTTAAAAGGCTCCACTTTAATGTAGTTAAAAGACAGTCTGGATTACCTTATCATTATGTTAACAGAGCACATGACTTAATATGGCAAAGAGTTAACTTAGAAAATACATCTATAATAAAAGAATCATGGTAGTAAAATCAAAATAATTTTTCAATTTGCAAATATTTTTCAGTACTTCATATCTTCTTTCTGAGAGATGCCTCAGAAAAAGTACCCATATTGGGTCTTGAGTTAAGGCCCAAAATACATGTTATAAGTAACAATATAATTCAAGATGGTCCTTGTATTCTAAGTTCTCTGCTTAGGTCCATGTGAACTCTAGTAATACTTTTGCACAAATGTGAATTTAATTAATTTACATAGTTCATCTATGACTGATGTTGATTAAAACATGGTTCATCATTGAGTCCATAGCTCATCACTGAGTCCAATATACCTATAAATATTTATCATGACTGAATTTCATTACAGATTTAATCTGAAGATCCTGAAATACACATTGCAAAAAAAAAAAAAGAAGAATGACATCAACTTAAAGTGTAAGGCGCAACTTTATCGAGATTTATCCATATGTATCAGAGCAGAAATCAACAGATAGTGTAAGAAACAACTTTGAATAACCTTCCTGTTCTCATCAAAATATATATCCCTGCAGGTTTAGATCGAATCAGCAATGAGGCAAATTTATGGGTTATACATTCTTAAATGGGAGTTTACAGATAAAATTCAGTATTCTGCTTCTTTTGTTAAACAAAAAATAGTTCTTGTTAAAACTATTAAATGCCACGCCTCATTAAAGTAGCAATTCATGGTTGCTCAAAACTTTTCTAAATATAAATCTCAAGCCATATCCCACAGTGATGTCATTAAAGTTCGGCTAGATTCAAGAAAGATATATTAAAACAGGAAAAGTTGGCATGATTTTAAAAGCTAAATTCATTCTAGGATCACATAGACTACAAACTGTTTTTTTTTTTCAATAGCTGGAGTTGTAGCAGATTATATAATGAAAACAGATCTTTTGACATTTGAGCAATAATCTATTGCTTGAATTCTCTTGATACTAGATATTTCAGAGGATAAAAAGTAAATTGTGTTATTTTACTGTTAGAAGAAACTTCATAGGTTACCTTGGTTGATCTCTCACTCAAGGCAAAATCTTTAGTACAATAGCCTTGTTACAGTAAAATGTTTAAACATTTGAAGTGTTTAGAAGATGATATAATTATTTCAGCCTATTATATCATTTATGACAATTCTTAGAGTTTCTTCCCTATTGTAAGCTAAAATTTTCTCCCTGTTGTTTTCACCCTTCTGTCCTAATACATCCCCACAAAAGTATCAGTTTGGTCTTTTTCTCCTACATGCTCATAATCTAATTGAATTTTTAGTTTATTTTTCAAATGGCAAGTTTAAAAGAAATCATATCTATATTTTTTCAGACTTGATATGGAAATCATTAAAAAGAGAAAAAATAATCATTAAATATATGAAAAACTGAAATCCTTAACTTACTAATTTTGACATTTAACTTATTTCAAGGAAAGAAAACATTGTTTTATATATTATATATTACATATTTCATTTAGAATGCCAAGAAATGCTTTCATTATTGAGTGTTATTATTTTACAAGCTAGGAACACACTGCTGTAAAAATAAATTGTCCTCACCTTAGGGAACTGTGTTTATTTAATGATGAATACAAATTGAACAAAATTCAAAATTGATTTCTAACCCTGCTATAAAGCACAGTAAGATGACTCGATCTAAATAATCTATAAATTTCCAGATCTTAATGCAAAAGTCATTTGAGTTATGAAGTAATTTGGAAGTCATGTTCAATCCTCCCATTTTATAGAAAAGTATACCAAGGCCAACAAGGCTAGCATATTTTGTATAATCACACATCAATTAGTTGTAAAGACAGGAATATAATAAAGTCTTTTGTCTTCTAAACTTCTTTTTATTACATGATAAATCCTGAACTTGGAAATTGACCCTGAATTGATAATACTCACAAAAAAATTATTCCACACTAACCATTCGATTATTTTTACCTTTTTCTGATGTAATCTTTACAAGAGGACTAGGACATGTTAAAAAGCTTTGAAATTAATTAAATGATAAAATCTTTCTGATGTATAATAATGTATATAAAACCTTTCTTGTTTCCAATAACTGTCATATACATTATTATTGCAGCTATTATTTTTTATCTAGATAGGATGAGCTATGGACATGAACCTTAATTCTTGGTTTCTTGATACTATTAAAAGCATTAGTGGCTTTCCAAATCCTAATACACAGATATTATTTTTCACTGTATTCCTTATAGTCATTTTTCTTTTAAAATAAACCAAATGCTTATTAAATTCTTAATAGCCTCACATTGTTTCCATTATCTCCAATTTCTGTTTGAAAATCTGTATCTTTCCTTATACTTCAATTTTGCGCATCTTTTGAACACACAGTTAATTTCATTAAAAAATATATAAATAGGAGATTAAATATTTTCTTTTCAAAGAAGATGAAAAAAATTCCCAGGGTAATCTCAGTCATGAGATAATTTCTTGTTTATATTTGTCTTGCAATTTTACATTTTCATAATTATTGCTAGTAGTTATTTAATTTTAAAATTGTTTCGAATAGTATAAACTCAATAAAGATTTTAATTTTTATAAAAATTAACTGATAATTTGTATACTATACCCACACTTGTATTAAAACTGGTTAAGCCATAATTTAGTCCTTTCTACTATCAAAATATCTGAAATTTTATTCAGCCAATACTTGGCTTTTTCATTTTATTAAATGTTTCTTAAAGCCTTAATAAGGCTTTTCAGGCCTCAATCTTGCAAAAAAATTAAAGAATGCTTTCAATAAGTGAAGAGTTAGTAAATATTATTTAACAAATATTAAAAATCTTTCAAAGTTGTAAAAATGGAAGTACGAACATAAGTGCATGAGAAAATCCAGTCTAGGTAAACTGTATTAATGATAACTATAGATATGTTATATTAGGCAGCCAGAGAAAGGATGAAAACATGGATAAGAATACAAATGACAAACATATGAACCAACTAACAAACAAAAAACTCAAGAAATCATTCTTGAGGCTGTTCTGCTCTCCAAGCACTTCCCATTTTGTATTTCTCTCTTTAATTTTAAAACTCATTGAAAGAATTGTCTTGGAGGTTTCTCAGAAAGTTAAAAATGGACATACCTTTTGACCCAGCAATTGCACTCCTGGATATTTATCCAAAGAAAACCAAAACAATAATTTATAAAGATCTATGCACTCCAACATGCATGACAGCACAATTTACAATAGCCAGGAAGCAACCTAAATGCCCATCTACAGATAATTGGATAAAGAAGTTATGGTTTATATATACAATGGAATATTACTCAGCCATTTGCAACAATATGGATGGACTTAGAGGTTATTATGCTGAGTGAAATAAGTCAGATAGAGAAAGGTAAATAGCATATGATTTCACTTATATGTGGAATCTAAAGAACAAAAACTAATCAAAGACAGACCCACAAACATAGAGGACAATTTGGTGAAAAATAGAGGGGATGGGGGATTAGGGGTTTGGGAGAATGAGATGAAGGGTTAAAAAAGTACAAATTAGTAGTTTACAGATGGTCATGGAGATGGGGAACATGGCATAGGGAATGCAGTTAACATTAATATATTGGCTAGGTGGAAAACCAAAGGAGAGAAGGAACAAATAGGGGGATCATTTTATAAACTATATAAATGTCTGACCAATGTACTGTATACTTAAAACTAATTTTTAAAAAAAGAGAGAGAGAGCTAACAGATCAGAGAAAGAATAAAAAAAGACAGGAGGAAAATTTTTAAAATGTATCAATGTCTCCAATACTCTTCTTCTATTCTCTCTTGAATCACTCTACTTATTCTTTCCCAACCCCATTACTAGACCAGAAGCATTCTCCTTAAGGCCATTAATGATATTCACAGTGCTAACTCCCATGACCCATTCTCATTCCACATCTTACTTGACATCAGTAGCATTTGACAGAGCTGATCATTCTCTTCTTAAAAGTCAGGTATCTTGGCTCTCTTAGTTTCTTCTCCACTGGCCATTCTGTCTCCTCTCATGTTTCTTTGTTTTCCTAATATTTATTAAAGTACTCAACATCCTAATCTTTGTTTTTATTTTATTTTCAAAATATTTTTAAAATTAATTAATTAATTTATTTTGTATGGTGACATTGGTTAACGAAATCCAGTAAGTTTCTGCTGTACACTTTAACAGTAAGACATATGTATATTTACAAAGTGTGTTCACCTCCCACAGATAGATTTCTTTCTGGCACCACATATTTGACCCTTTACCCCATCTACCTTCCCCCTCTTCCCCAACCCCTAACCCTCTTGTAACCTCTAGTCTATAGTCCATGTCCATGAGTCTCTGTTTGTCCTGCTCATTTGTTGCTTTTAGGTTTATATCCCACATATAAGTGATATCATGTGATTTTCAACTTTTTCCTTCTGGCTTATTTTGCTTAGCATGATTATCTTGAGGTCTATCCATGTTGTTGCAAATGTCAGTATTTCATTTCTCCTTATGGCTGAGTAATATTCCATTGTATATATGTACCACAGTTCCTTTATCAATCATCTATCGTAGGACACTTTGGTTGTTTCCATGTTCTGGCCACTGTGGATAATGCTACTATGAACATCGGTGTGCAAATCTTTTCAAATGAGTTTTCAAGTCTTTGGGGTAAATACCCAGTAGAGGGATTGCTGAATCATATGGTAGATCAGTTCTTAGTTTTTGAGGAACCTCCATACTGTTTTCCACAGTGGCTATAACAATTTGTAGTCTTACCAGCAGTGTATGAGGGTTCCTTTTTCTCTGCACCCTCTCCAACATTTGTTATTACTTGTCCTGTTGATAACAGCTATTCTAACAGGTGTGAGATGATGATACTTCATTGTGATTTTGATTTGCATTTCCCTAATAACTAGTGATGTTGAGCCTCTTTTTATATATTTGTTGGCCATTCATATGTCTTTTTTGGGAGAAGTGTCTGTTCAGGTCCTCTGCCCATTTTTTGATTGAATTGTGTTTTTGTTGTTATTGAGTTGTATAAGGTCTTTGTATATTTTGGATATTAGGCCCTTATTGGAGGAGTTGCTTACAAACATATTTCCCCATTCAGACGGTTGTCTCTTTACCTTGCTGATGGTTTCTTTTGCTGTGCAGAAGCTTTTTAGTTTGATGTAGTCCCATTAATTTATTTTTGCTTTCACTTGCATTGCCTTTGAGGTCAAATTCATAAAATCCTCTTTAAGTCCAAGGTCCTTGAATTTAGTTCCTATATTTTCTTCTTTGTATTTTATTGTTTCAGGTCTTATATTCAGGTCTTTAATCTATTTTGAGCTAATTTTGGTGTGTGGTGATAGACAACAGTCTATTTTCATTCTTTGGCAGGTGGCTTTCTAGTTTTCCCAGCACCATTTATTGACAAAGCTTTTCTTTCTCCACTGTATGTTTTGGCTTTTTTGTCAAAAATTATTTGCCCATATAAATATGGGTTTATTTCTGGACTCTTGATTCTGTTCCACTGGTTTGTGCATCTGTTTTTCTGCCAATTTCATGTCGTTTTGATTATTGTCACTTCGCAGTATAATTTGAAGTCAGGCAGAGTGATGCTTCCAGCCTTGTTCTTTTTTCTCAGGATGGCTTTGGCAATTCGGGCTCTTTTGTGCTTCTGTACAAATCTGTGGATTTTTTGTTCTCTTTCTTTAAAAAATGCCAATGGGATTTTGATGGGGATCGAATTAAATCTGTTTTAGGTACATCTTAGTCTTTGGATATTTTCTTTTCTTTATCTATATTCACCTCCTTAGTGATCTCATCCAGACTCACCACTAAGTACCAAATATCTGCTGACATTTCCAAATGTATACCTCCGACTCGGACTTCTCTACCAAACTCTACTCTCATATATTTAAGAACTTACTTGGCTTCTCTACTTGGATATATAATAAACATCAAAAAATTCAAATAACTGAAAATAAAATTTTGATATTCTTGAATTCAAACTCTCTGAAATTCGAGTTTCCACTTAGGACAACATTGGTGACATTTTTGAATTCTCATATTCTCTCTCTCTCTCTCTCTCTTTCTCTCTCTCTCTCTCTCTCTGTCTCATATTCTACAATCCATTTGTCAACAAATTCTGATGCTCAGCTTTCAAAATATGTCCATCCAGAGTGTAATCATTCTCATTATCTTCATTGCTCCCACTTTGACTCAAGCTGCTATGCTCTCTTCTATATCATTACAATAGCCTACGAAGTGTTTCCTCGCTTCTACTCTTGGCCCCAGTCTCAGCTCAGGTTCCTCTAGAATTAAAATATTCAAGCAAATTTAATTTATTTGGAAGTTGTTTCTTAAAAACACTGCTGAGAAATAAAAAAGTAAGTTTGGAAGAGGAGAAAATTAATAAAACTTATGTCATGAAGCAAATACTGTCAGTAACTTGAGCTTAATTAAGAGTGGACCCTCACAGTAATACTGTAGAACATACATGTCAGAGTTATCACTCCAAGGAGGGAGAGATAGCTGGGATATTTATCCACCAACTACCATGAGTCATAGGTTGAGAGTGTCTCTGGTCTGTGCTGCACAGCACTTTCAGTCTGTTAGATATGTGAGCAGATTAGGCTCTCACAGCCCTATGAGAGCATAGAAAAAAGTCTTCATGGAAAAAGTCACAAACATGAAGTCAGGCTGGAGAGCTAAGAATTGAGCAGATAAGATAGAATCAATACAGCATCTGATATATGCATTTACTATTTATTTTCAACCCAGCCACAGAGTGATCCTGTGAAATGTAAATCAGATCATTTACTTTTCTGCTCAAACACTTCTAATGGATTCCCATCTCCCTTGGAGAAAAAAAAAAATAAGTCTAACAATGGCTTACAAGTTCTTATCAGATAGATATTCCATGTGGTCTCCAACTATATTTCTTTTCCCTGCCGCTAACTCCTTACTTTTGTTCATATACACTGCATATAATTCCACAACAGGGCTTTTGCACTAGCTGTTTCTTTCTTGGAAATTTTTTTTTTCTAGGATAGCTGCATGGTTTTTTTTACTTCCTTTTTGAAGATATTTGCTTAAATGTCACTTTCTCAGTGAACAGTTCTCTATCTAGTCGTAAAGTGAGACCACAACCACCAGGCATTCCCTAACTCCTCTCCTATTTTATTTTTTTCCATAGCACTTAACATTTTAATGTACATATTTTACTTATTGCTTTTGTTCATTTCTCTCAACTCTCAATATAAATGAGCTCCACAAGGATAGAAATTGTTTCTGCTTGTTCATTTCTTTTTTATCACATGTACTTACAACACAACTGGCACATGAAAGGCCCACAAGGGAAAAAGCGAAAACAAAAAAACCCAAACCATGACTACAATATTGAATACTATTGAATATCATTGCTTAATAAGAGAGATAGTGAATAAACAGGAAAAAATAAACTGTTTCTCAAGCTTTGAGCTATGCATGTTGTCAAATGAGTTTTTATTGGTAGGACAAAGGACAAATTTCTATCCTTGAGAGAAATTTTATTTTATACACTCATATATAGAGAAAATGTAAAGGTTATGGCACACGGTTTATTTCTTTATAGAGGCAATTTTAGAGATGGGGTTTAGGGTATCTTGACTTAATTATGTTGGTGTTTCCAATTCTAATTTTGACACATCAATAAAACCTGGAGAATTCTGAATAATTAAAAGTGACTATTAATTTTAAATCCGTTGTTTTTACATTATTAAAGCTTTTGACAAGACTTTATCCAGAGAAAAGTAATTTCATGAAAATAGCTCAGATCCTGAAGTCAGACATGTACATATAAGGCAAATTTGATGAAGGCTAAGATTCAGATTAACTGTTTCTTTAATGGAGGTCTATCACCTTCACAAAAAGACGGCATCTTGCACTTATGGATATTCAATAAATACTTTCCGATGGGATTAGATTTTGTAAATAAGCAAAAAAATGTTAGCAGGAATAGGTGAAGGGGAAAATAAATAGATCTATGCAGTTAGTAAGTATTATTTTCTGCCTCGATAGCAAAAACAGAAATTAAAGAAAAAAATTGTATATTATTCAGATTATCAAAGCCTCGGGCTCTCATATAACCTTAAATTTACTTCTGCTGTGACTGTAGAAACTTTTCTCTCATTATTTAATATTATTTTATCTTGTTATTTTCTAATATTAGATTCTTAAAATTGCTTCTTGAATAAATTAATTACTTAGATCTATGGTCAAAAAACATTTCAAAACCAACAAAAATAATACTCATATCGTAAATTTTAGCAAAGACGATATTAATAGTAGATGTTTCTGGCTTACTTTCTAGATACTTGCTGTAAAATTTTAGCTTGTGAAATTAAATAATCTGGTAGGAACTAGGTTAAGCCAAAATTTTCTTGAAGTATAGACTATTAAATGAACATAGATAGGAAGTAAAAATGTAACTCTTAAATTTATATAAATTCCTCCTAAGTATTGTATATGTCATTTGTGGGTTTATTTATACTTATAAAAAATAAGTTTTGCCTGGCCTTTTCTTCTGCTACTAATAAATCGATGTAGCTAAGCAAAAAAAAAAGTATTATGTCTACTATTTAATAATATATTTATAAATGCACACAAAAATCACCAAAAATCATTTCATTTTTTCCATTAGAAATTAGAATTTTGTCATTAAAATTTACTTTTAGAATTTCACATACATGTGGTTTTGAAGTGAACATTTGTGTATTTCGATATACCTTCTCTAAGCTTTCTATTCATGATTACCTAAATAATTAGTATGATCTAAACAGAGAGAAAAGAGAACAGCAAAGGTCTAAGTCTGAATGGAATTTTACTAATTGCATCACTGCTGCAGCTAGATAGAGGTTTTTGGACTACATGCGTTTCTCTGCCTAAAGCAGAATGGGACAAATGGCACCAAGGAAGACAAAGTCTAATACATCCTCTCTGCCTGCATATAATTCCAAAATATAAGGAGCTTCAGTGACAGAGGGAGAAAAGAAGATGGTTGACCTCTAAAATTTTAGAAAACTTACTAAAACATGTTTACCTTCATTGCTACTCTTATCAGCTCAATTCTTTCTATACCTATGCAAGCATGCACCATGAAGCCAAAGAGAAAGGAGATGGGGTTCTTATTTATACAAGTAAAAAAGTACAAATGTTGGTCAAGCAAGAGAGAGAGAGGGAGGATCAATGTTTGCTGAATGAGCCAATCTTTTAAATCTTTCGGATCAACTTTATTTCAAGAATTAAGAACTGAAGCTAATTCTAGTTGAGTTAGAATATCTCACACTTTGTAAAGAAAAGACCAATATTAGCCCGGAAAGCTGGCCTTACAGATTTCATAAATTTAAATAGGTGCTATGCTCATAATCTTGACATTGTGGATTGAATTTGAGAAGGAGAAGGTGCCAGCACTCAAGCTGGCAGGAAGAGAAGGTAACGGTCCTCTGAAATTTACCATTAGGAATGCTTGAATATCACTCCATGAATTTTATTTTATTTTATTTTTTTTAACACCTACAGCACCTGGTATTCCTAGGTGGTCTCCCATCCAAGTACTAATCAGGCCTGACCCTGCTTAGCTTCTGAGAGCAGGGTAGCATGACCATAGATTTCACTCTGTGAATTTAAAAAAGGAATGATGGAGTGGAGTGGAAAGAAAGATACATAATTAAAAAAAAAATAATAATAATTGAAATGAAGACTTAAAAACAGGGCATAGTTAAAAATTATTCTAAGAAACAGATATAAATCTTGGGAAACATTTTGCTTAAGTTTTTCCAACAATGGAAGAGTATGGTGATCTCTTTGGAAGAGTAAAGACTCATAAATGAGGTAAGATGAAGGCAGAAAACAAAAGTTAGATGAATTAAAAATAAAAGACTATAGTGAGACTTGAAATTCCAGGGAAAAATTAAAAACACACATTAGAAGCACTAGAAACTAGAACCAACACTGTGCAGAGAAATGTACTAGAGTTCAGGAGAAAAAGAGAATGAGATAAAACTGTAGAAGAGAAGATAATAGAACACACAGTTTAAGAATTATACACACCATTAGGAAAATTTAGCACTAAGCAAAGAATAGAAATATTTTCTAAAAACAAAACTCAAATCAGATGACATATATTCAGACAATTTCATATAATATGAGTGATTACCAGGGAAGGAGAAAAACATGCTACTTTTTAAAGAGCAAAATGAGTAGAATTGACCAGAACTAAAATGCAAAGACATTTGGATAAATGTGTACAGAATCAGATATTAAAACTTTATTACTAAAGAATTTTATGTCCAATCAACCTTATGTTCACGTGCAAATGTATTAAAATTATATTGTCTGCAAGGAAAGGGAATTTGGATCCACAAAACCAATATACATGTCAAAAGCAAGATATCGACACTGGAAAAACAAAGTACAAATAATCACAGTTAAATAGTGTAATCAATTATACTATAGGACATCAACAAATAATTTCTATATATGCAAACAAAATTCAAAAGAAATGCTGAAAGTTAATACACAGAATTAGACTCATAGAATATATAACAATATTATGTAAAATATACTGAGCCTGTAATTGCAGACAAAAAGTCAAAATTATACTGAATGTCTTGTCATAAATGGCAAACATCAAAAATTACTCTATAGATTTTAATTTTGAGAGTAGGATCAAGGAAATTATAAAGAGATATATGGAATCATGAAAAATTATAATCAGGGAAGAAAGAGAAAGAAGAGTGCATCTCTTTACTAAATAATAGATATATTTAAAAACAACCATTGTAGAATTAAGTTTGCAAGTCCCACTTTCAAAATCATTAAAACAGATTTTAAGAAACAAACAAGAAAACAAACAAGCACAAAAAAAAATAGTAAAATTGATAAAAGAACATTTTAAGGATAGAAAATGCACATAGTTAACATCTATATTCAGCTAAAATTTTTACAAAAGGATCATTAATGATAAGCATTTTCATCTTGATTGCTGCAATCGGAGTGGATCTTCCAGGTGGAGAAATTAGATGGATGGGAATGTTAACCCGGCACAGTGAGTAGGAAAGTCCAGGTTTGTCAGGCACCAAAGATCAATACTTAACCACCTCCGTATTCATTCATGTTCATAGCACAAAATGTAGATTTTTAAAAATGTATTCATTCAAGTCTCAAACACATTGAGAGTATGCAGTGAATTAATAATGTTGTGATGGATTTAGATTTTTGACTGACTAATTAAATCTTTCCTTTATGAATTTTTCATTTCATTCACAGAAACAGGAGAGAAACCTGGAATTTTAATATAATTTTCTCACATCATCAATTGTAGTGAATGTTTTTTTTCCTAGCTTTAAATTATCCTCTAATTACATCTTCTTGTTAATTTTTTTGAAATAAAACAAACGTAATTATTTTAAAATGCACAAAAGAGACATTGAACACTATTATCCTTAAATGCATAATTGTATTTTGTATTTGCCTTCCCCGTTGTTTTTTTTTTAAAAAATAGTTAGAATGTATTACTAGAAAAATCAGTCTAATGTATAAATTTGGGTATGTGTACTCAGGGTGGATAGATTAGGAAAAGAAAGAAGATAACTTCACAGACTAAAAGAAATATATTCTTAAATAGTTACAAAGAAAACAAAGTCATGAGTCAACTTTTCCTAGCAAGCACCTACATTGCCCAAGATAGGTCACTGTTTACATTCCTGAAAATATTCAGTTCTTTCCTTTCTAAACATCTTTGGTTAAGTAGACATCAAATTTTCAAGATGTTGACCCACGCCCAACTCTGACATGTTTCATTAAAAAAATGGTCAAAACCATAATATCCTTATTCCTAACATTAGAAGGTTGGGTTAGAAAATAACGAAGGAAAATTCTTCCTCAAAATCAGTGGTAGACATTTGTGATTTCCTTTTCTCCTTTAAGAGTAATCTGATTTTTCTTTTGCAGAACCCCGTCAAGCCTTCCGCTCTTAATATAAATGCCTCCAGTGGTGTTTTTGAGGATGGGCATCATTTGGAGCTGGGCAAGCAACTCATAATTTCAATTTAGTCATGATTAGTTAAGTATGGCAACCTGACTCAAGCAAAATCAACTAGGTTCAATCTAAACTAAACCTAGAATTCAGGCTTGAGCAATCAAAACTAAAAGGAGGACTCTTCAATTGACATTGATTCTGATATGTTATAGGCCTAGAGTTGTCAGTAGCTGTCTTGTCACAAGAAGCTTGAAAATAAAGCCACAGAGGGAGAAGTATCTGGTGTTGGAGACAGACCAGATCCAGATGGCAGTATTGGAATCTTTGAATCCAGATGTCTTTCTTTGAAATACAATCTGGATTTTTCAGTTCCTTGAACCCATTACACCTGCCCCTGCACTCCACCCTACCTCAAGACACGCATTTATTTATTTATTGTTAAGGTAGTTATTTTGTGTCTTGTTAATTGCAGCAGAACAAATCTTGGGTTATAAAATAGTTCTAAGATCCTGATTCCTCATTGCTATATCTGATTCATTATGTAAATGCAGTGAGGAAAGTCGGAAGAGAGTGAAGCAAAGCAGTGATGCTCAGAACACTAGTGGGTGCTAAGAAAAGCTATGAATTAGGTTTGGAATTATGGTTGGGGTTAGAGCAGGATTTGGTTACTTATAGAATTAGAAGTAGGTTCGAAGTTAACGTTAGGATTAGAGTTAGAGATAGTGTCGGGGTTAATTTTAAAGTTAGGGTAAGAATTAGGTTTGGGGTTAGTTTTAGAATTAGAAATAAGATTAAAGATAGACTTGTGGTTAATGTTAGGCTAAGATTAGAGAAAGATTTGGGGTTAGTTTGAGACTTAAAGTTACTGTTAAATATGGGGTTGTGTGTAGTATTAGGGTCGGGGTATATATAAGGGTTGGGGTTACTTTTAGCCTTAGAGTTATTGACAGTTATGGGATTAGGGTTACAAGTAGGATTTGGGTTTTTGTTAAATCTAAATTTTGCGTTAAATTTCACGTTAGGTTTAGGATTAGATGTAGTTTGTCATTAAGGTGAGATTAGAGGTAGGCCTGAGTTTTTTGTAAGGGTCAAAGGTAAGTTTGGGGTTAATTATAGATTTAAGTTTACAATTAGAGTTAGATTTGGGGTTAGTGTTAGCATTAGAATAAGAAAAGGAGTTAGGATTATTTTTAGGGGTATGGTTTGAGGCAGGGTTGGGTTAGGTTTAGGATTATTATTAGAATTAGAGATGGGTTTACGATTAGTTTAGAGTTAGGCTTATAGATAATGTTAGAGATTGGGTTGGTGCCAATATTGTGATTAGGATTATAGATAGAATTGAGATTAGTGAAAAGGTTGGGGTTCAAGATCGAGTTGTGTTTAGCTTTAGACTCTGGGTTAGAGTTACATTTGAGTCTATATTTCATTTCAGGGTTTGAGTTAGGAATGGGAATTGAAATTTGTGTAATTGTTAGGGTCTGAGGTAGGTTTGGGGTTAGAATGCTGGGGCAGGTTGAAGTTTGGGTTATAATTAGAGAAAAATTTGAGGTTAGGATTATAGTTAGGTTAGTAGGTTTGGGGTAAATGTTAGGGATATGGTTAGAGGTATGATTAGAGGTAAGTTGAGGTTAGTGTTAGTATTAGGGCTTGAGTTAGAAATATAGTTGGTGTTAATTTTATTATTGGATATATAGAAAGAATTATAGTTAGATTTTAGAGGTAAAGTTGAGTTTAGCTTTACAGTTGGTTTTCAGGTCAAAGGTAGGGTTGATGGGATTATGGCTAGAACAGAATCAGAGTTAGTCTTGGGGTTAATATTAGGTTAGGTTTAGACATAGAGTTAATGTTAGGGTACAGTTATGGCTATAGAAAGGACCAGGTTTATTGTTTGTGTTAAGGTATGATTCAACTTAAAGGTAGATTTGAGATTCCTGAGGGAACGACATATTCCTTGACTAATTTAATCAGGTCTTGCTGGAGGACCACCCAGGCTACAAACATATATATCATCTTTATCATTCCAGTTAGAGAAGAAAAATCTCTGTGGAGTGTAAACTATATCAGAGAATAAAGGTAGTCAGAGCTTCCTACTTTTCTTCTCCATTTTTTCTGTTTTTTTTTTTTTTCTTTTACTCTCATTTTCTCTCTCCTCCCTTCTCACTACCTGTATGATGCAGGGTGGTTCCAGTTTTAATCAGTACTTCGCAGTACAACTATTTCAATCTAATAAATGTAAACAAAGTAAATTTCATGTACCTGGGAGGGGGTGGTCTAACTAGATCTAGGGATTCCAACAATATCATTAGGGTTCTTTCCATTTAATGGTCTATATCTCTGGAGGATGGTCTAATTCTCCTACTAGAGATAACTTTCTTTTATGTGGCAAAATGGATCTTAGAGATCGTTGGGTCTGATCATCTCAAATAGCAAAACTTAGGTAATAAATGTGCATTTATCTCCCATAAGTGATATGTAAATTCCAACAGACAAACTCTAGATATTTCCATTTGCCAAGCACTATGATTAGGGGACAGGAAAGAATTGATTATTTTTGTCTCTGCTCCTGAGGAGTGGAGGAGGGAGTGATGGGGAGAGGTAGCGGGTGGTACTGTGATATATATATTTTTTTCCTCTCTCCACCATATTTACATGGAATGGCAAAGGGACAGTTTCCTAAAAGAAGAGGTAATGTTGATATGTGAAAAATGGGGGATGTGGTTGTTGAGAAGACAAAAAGCAGTAGACATATATTACAGATCTTTATGCTATAGTGAAATTTTAAATGGACATTTTAAGCGTTTTTGAGATATGCAGGACTGTATTCCTTTTTATATTCTGTATTCTTTCTAATTTGATATTCTAATTTTAATTTAAGCTATTTCCTCTAGTTTTATCTTTAGTAGGTGCCTAGAATACCTTGATACAACACTTTCCTCATACATTTCAAAGTATTGTTCGTCTTCAATTCATATTAGTATGTGTTTCCTTTCATTTTATTATTGTGTGTGCGTGTGTGTGTGTGTGTGTGTGTGTGTGTGTGTGTTGTGTGTGTGTATGAGATATTTCCCTCTCTGAGGTGTTTTATATTGTAATGTTTCTGTCTTTTTTAAAAAAAGTCAATATCCATAATTTTTTATTTTATCTTCATTTATACTTTCTGTTCTATGTTGTTACTAGGTATTCTCTATAGTTATTCTTTTCTCTTCTTGCCCTTCATTCTGAAAGTTTATTATTTATAATTTTCACATTGTTTTTGATGAGAATTTTACTGGAAAATATGACTAGGGGAAACAATGTTTTTCTGTCTGCATTATTAGATTTTTAAGTATTTTATATAAATTATCCCATGTTTGTTTTTCAATCTAATTTTGTCTTTCTGTATGATTATATTTTCATTAAAAGTCATTTTTTATTGTTTTATAGAAATTCAAGAGGCTAACATCTCTTTCATTGTATAAGCGCCAAATTTAATGATAAAGATCATTAATATCTCCTTGTTTTGGTAGTTCAATAGTCATATTTCCAGCCCATTCAGTGACAAAGACACATAATTAAATACCAAACTATAGGAAACTGAATATAATGAAGCTGAACAGAACAGAATTTCCCAAAATCTCATATTTATTTCTACGACTTTTTTTATCATGTTTATTATAAATTAGACTAATATTAATATTTTAAGTCCTATAGTGCTGACAGTGAAGAATAACACATAATTAGAGATTAGTTAGCATCTCTGATATATTTTCTGATTTGAAATTTGAAAATAAATATCCATATTTAATCATATATTGAATCATTTTTAAAATTCTATTAAATAATTATGGCTTCTAGATAAAATAGTTATTTTTTAATTGAAAACTAAAAGCAACAAATGAACATGACAAACAAACAAAAAATCATAGACACAGACAACAATTTACTGTTTGACAGAAGGAAAGGGGAGGGAGAGAGGTGGATAAGAGTAAAGCGGGTAGAATATATGGTGACAGAAGGAAATTCGACTTTGGGTGGTGAACACATAATGCAATAGACATATGACTTATTATTGAATTGTACACTTGAAAATTATATAATTTTATTAACCAATGTCACCCCAATAAATTGATAAAAAAGAGAATGAGTTGTAATATGAATGCACATATTTAAAATGAATTCTACTTTTTTTTACTATTGTTCAAAAATAAAGTGTTATTCTCCTTTAAGGAGAAGTTACATAGTTACTTAAAAGCATAAAATGTTTTCCCCTATTTAGAATTTTAAATAAACAAACTTACAAATAAATATTTCCAATCATATCATATGCATCCTTAATTGCAAATAAGCAAAAGCTAAGCCTTTAAGTGATCTATAAAGATTCTCAGTCTTTAATTGGATTGTTTGTTTTTTCATTGTGGAGTTGTATGAATTCTTTATATATTTTGGATATTAGCCCATTATCGGAGACATCATTTGCAAATATCTTCTTGAATTCAATTGGTTTCTTCTTTCTTTTGCTAATGGTTTCTTTTGCTGCACAGAAGCTTTTTAGTTTGATATAGTCCCATTCACTTATTTTTGCTTTTCCTTCTCTTGCCTTTGAAGTCAAATTCATAAAATCTTCTCTAAATTCAAGGTCTATGAATTTAGTACCTATGTTTTCTTCTATGCAATTTATTGTTTCATGTTTCATGTCTTTGATCTATTTTGAGTTAATTTTTGGTGTATGATGACAGATAGAAGCCTAGTTCTATTCTTTTGCATGTGGCTTTTCAAACAATCCAATTAAAAAATTGGCAGAGGACCTGAATAGACACTGCTTCCTAGAAGACATACAAATGGTCAATTGACATATGAAAAGATGTTCAACTTCACTAGCTATTAGGAACATGTAAATCCAAAGTCACAAAAAGATACCACTTCCTACCTATTACAATGGCTATCATCAACAGGAAAAGTAATAACAAATGTTGGAGAGGCTGTGGGGGAAAAGAAGCCCTCATATACAGCTGGTGGGAATGTAAATTGTTACAGCCACTATGGAAAACAGTATGGAGGTGTCTCAAAAACTTAAGAATAGAATTACCATATGATCCAGCTATCCCCCTTCTGAGTATCTACCCTCAAAATTTGAAAACACTTATCAATAAAGATATATGCACCCCGATGTTCATTGCAGCATTATTCACAATAGCCAAGACATGGAAACAACTAAGTGTTCTTTGATAGTTAATTGGATAAAGAAAATGTGGAATATATATACAATGGAATATCACTCAGCCATAAGATGAAAACTGCCATTTGTGGCTACATGGATGGATCTGGAGAGATTATCATGCTAAGTGAAATAATTTAGAAAGAAAAAGCTGAGAACCACATGATTTCACTCCTATGTGGGATATAAAACTGAAAGGAACAAATGGACAAGAGAAACAAACAAAAACATAGACACAGACAACAGTTTAATGGTTACCAGAGGGTAAGTGGGGAGTGTGAAGGTAATAAGATAAAGAGGGTCAAATATATGGTGATGGAAGCAAATTTAACTTTGGGTGGTGAACACACAATATGATATAGTTATGACATATTATTGAATGTACTTTTAAGACCTATATAATTTTATTAACCAATGTCGCTTCAATAAATTTAATTAAGAAAAAATAAATTTCCATTTTAAGATTTGTAAGATTCTATTCCCCTTTCTAATAATGTTAAGTCAATAACACAAATGTAGGAGATACTGTCCTTCTAACTCAACTACTTATGACTATGGAAAATAAAGGGAATTTAGACAAATGAAACAGAAATCTTATGTAGGTCACTATTTTTAAATCTGTTATGAAAAAAATAAAACTTTGCCCAGTGTACAGGGGCAGACAACCAACTTGAGATTTTTCACTCATTTATGTTCCATTGCTGAGGTGACAAGTTGAGAACCAGTCTGAGGGAAGCAATTGAGGAGGAAAGGACATGTGAAGTCAGAAAGCAAATGATATTAGCATTCCTTAGCGGAATTCACTCTGTGGTACTGTAGTTCCACATTGATGAAATTAATGATGTTAACTTTAAATGACTTATTTTTAAAAATCAAGTTAAAAGAAAATAATAATAAAACGACCCAACAATTACATTTGATAGGAAATTTGGAAATAATGAATGATACTTTATCAAGTCTCATAGATAAATAGGAGGATGGAATAGAGACAGTGGCAATTTCTCCATAAACTGTGGTTTACCAGAAAGATGAATAAACCCCAAGATCTGTCACTTGAAGTGGAAGAGAAAAAAATTTTCAAGGACAAAGACTATTTTTTGTCATTCTGAGGATACTAAAAATTGGAGGTGGCAAAATTTTACCGTTTGTACCCTGCCTGAATAGCATTTTGTGCTTTATATTTTGTTCCTTCTGCTACTCACTTCTTTGATGCTCTGGTCTCCTGTGTTAATGTTTCTTTCTCATTATATAAGCTAATTTTATACATAAGATCCTATATTTCAATACACTATTCATATCTCTTTAATAGTAGATACCACAATGTATTTTTATTTAATATATTGCATTTCTGTTCTTTTTAGGAGACTATTAACTCCTTAAGGAAAATTATAATATCTTTTTTTATCTTTGTTCTTTCTAGTGTCAAAAATAGTGCCTGGAAATAAATAGATATGGGATGCTGAAATTTCCTCGAGAAAATGGTAGTTCATGACCTTCCAAACTAATCTGTCCTTGTGGCCTTAGAATCATTATCCAGAAACCCTCAGTAAATTTTCTTCACATCTTAAATCTCAGCACAAATGTTTTCTTACACTCACATGATGATAAAAATAGAACGTTAAGCATTTATTTATAATGTTGATTAGGAAAGTATGCGTAAAACTACAATATGTATCCTATTCCTATGTTATATTCGGGACATATAGTTTAACACACAATGCTTAGAGATTTCCTGAAAAAGATGAAGACAATTAGATTTAGCAAAGATTAAGTTTTATTTAAATGTTTTATTAATCAATGCTTATCTTACTTCATCAATACTTTGAGTAAACAAAAAATAATAAGTTGGGATACAGTTGCAGGAAAGTTGAAGATAATGGCTTTTATAATAAAAGCCAAGATAGACTCTAAATATTTTCTTAAAATGCAAATGAAAGCTTTAAACTCGAGTAACTGGAACTGAACATAAAGGAGAATCGAATCATTCATAAGTAATGCCACTAATAACTCCTTAAAATACATATGAGTATATCTAGTTTTTTATGTATATATGCAACATATTTGCTATGTGTAGGAAAAAATTTAGACTTACATATTCCAAATCTGAATTACTGTAGTCCAAAATAAAAATATCCCTTCTCTAACCTATCATAACCAAATAGATATCAAGTCTTATAAATCTTTCACAATATTTTTGTTAACACCTACTCTTTGGAGGTAGAATATTTGCGAACTCTAATATTTTGAAGAAAAGGGTAGGTAACCATCTGTTTGCAGTGAATTTAAATGGAGCTTGCTAGAGTCTTATGTTTCTTCCTTGTTTCCATACAGAGAATTAAGGATATCTCAGTAAAAAAATTGCATTTTCATAATCTTAGGGTGGACAGGCCCTTAGAGGAGAGTTTTTATTTCTTGTCTTGATCTATATTCATTCAGTATTTCAATATATTCAATATTATTGCCAAAAAGTTTTTGTTGTTCTTAAAATTTCACATAATTTTATTATCTATTTTGTGTCTAATAACTCCTAATATTTATAATTTAATAATTCATACCACTAGATCTAAATCAAAGCCAGTCTTTCACATGCTTTTGTAGAGTCAAATTCTCGTAGAAACTCTCTAATTTGTTCCATGACATAACTGATTAACTACATTTATTATGTATGCCAATATATGCATAGATTTTGTCTAATGGTCAAGGGACACACAGTAAAAGGAAGTAAATTTCATTTTAATTGTGAAATAATTACTTCATATAGAAAATCATAAATTAGAAAATATAGAAAAAAACTTTGCACTACTCATTCCATTTTTCTATTTTCCTCTAGAATTTTCCTTACTTATGTATGCAGTAAATCCTTCTTATTATGCCAGACTTCTGAAATATCCTTTTTTGGTAAAGTTGTTTAACAAAAAATGTGTACTCACTACTACAGTGATAAAATGAGCCAATATTAACACTGATAACTCTGCTTAAATGTTATATAACTATTACTTCAAAGTTATCACTAGAGAATTTTTGGGACTTCCACTTTAATCCTTCCTTTTCCTGCTCTAATTCCACCTACTGGTTTTGTGCTTCGTTTTCTTATTTTTCTGCCTAATCCCAGTTCATAGCAGGTCTTTTTATCTTCTCTCCTCTGATAGTGATTCATTTATTTATTATTAAATTTATTGGGGGTGGCATTGGTTAATAAAATTATATATAGGCTTCAAGTATACAACTCCATAACACATCATATGTACATTACATTTGGAGACCTCATATAATAGGAGGCTTACCTTTACATTTCCCTATAGCAGAGATTCTTATATTTGGTGTACTGAGGCCCTATTTTAAATGTAGATTCTAGAGTTACCACTCCCTGAAATGCTAACTGAATAGGTCAGGAATGGATCCTGAAATCAAAATTTTTACCATGTACTCCAGTTTATTGTTTTGCTTTTTGATGTATGGCTCAAGGTGATCCTTTTCATGATTTAGAGAAACAGCTGTGATGATTTCATACAGGAGAAAGCCAAGAATAAAATAATAGGTAAGAAAGAATTTTCTATTTACTATGTAGTTCCTTCTATAGTTTTTCATATAAATAGGGAATATGTGAAAAGATATGGAGATAAAAATCGACACTAATTATAAATCACAGTTTATTTCACCTGGCTTGTCTTGTTACTTGAACTCCTGACTTTATATTCAAATGCTCCATACACCTCTCTGTACTATCTCAAAATTAGAATATCTAGCAACAAATTTGATTCTTTCTCCTTCTCTACTTCTCACCTCTTCCTCCCCAGGGTCCCAAGAAAGGCCCTCAAGAAACGGCATCAACATTCGTTTACTTGTCATGAAAATGTCAACTCCTCTCTTTTTCTCACACCCATATGCAATCCATCGGCAAATCCTATTGGTGCTATTATCAAAATATACCCTAAATATCACCACTAGAATATAAGTTTTCTAAGAGAAGGAGCTTCGTATATTTTGTTTGCTGTTATAGGCACACGATAAATATTTTTGAATCAACAAATTTATTTAGTGTCACAAAAAAGGTCTTATCACTTGATGTACCTATTAAATATTTACCTTTCCTTTTATGCTTTTAATTATTCAAAAAAACATAGTCTAAAGTAATTCTCACAAAAACTGTATGTATTGTTGCTTAGCTCCCTGCCCCTCCCCCCCGCCCCCACACAATCTCTCAGAGTAGCAAACTAATCCTGAATGGCAGGTGGTTGATCAAGTCCTGCTTCCTACTAGATGGTTACACATATATATACTCCTCTGGCAATTCTAACTCATCCTGCCTTGGCAAAATTCATCTCGACCTCACTACTCACAGCACTTGATTCTTCTTCATAGTTCCTGTCTGTGTTTAAAAAAAAAAAGAGAGAGAGACAAATAAGATAATATTTTTTCTTTGGGTAAATACGTCTATTATTCAGAAGATTATTTTCTGTTCTCCATCAATTCCCTACATTTGGCGAGTTGCCAATATCTATCTCCAGACTGTCTATATTTGTTTCATTTATTTTTTTTTTTCCATATTCAATTTCACTACCTTGGTTTTATCCTCACAATCACTTTTCCTGGAAAGTCTCAACAGGCCTCTCACTGGTTTCCCAGTATAAGGTCTCTTCTCATAACTTCCACTCATTCTACCATTGCTCTGGAATAATCTTCCTCTGGGAGCTCTGATATATCTAAATTCAGTTTTAAAGACCTCCAGAGATTTCAAACTTTTAAAAATTGAATCCACCATGATATAACACAACAGGTATCTGTGTGTCAGATACCCACAAAAATAAAGAAGACCACAAAATAAGCATCAGAGGAGATTATTTGAAGTCTCTATTACATTTGAAATTACCCAGACAAGTCATGAAAGCCCATGTTTTACTGAAATTCCCTGAGTGACGTTTTTAGCATGGTTATTTATATATCTGCTAGCAATCATAAACTTACTCTTGCTACTTCATTGACTTAGGTGTAATTTCTTTTCCTCCTTTGGAACTTTTCAAAATTATACTCACATGCCAACTATACCTCAAATGCTACTTCCTTGGCAAAAGAATACTTCCTATCCCAAACCAGACCCAACTTTTATGTTTCTATGTTCTAACATTTAGCATATACCTCTTTAATAACACTCATACTATAGTCTGTTGTTTACATGTTACTCTCTCTCACAAGATTAGAAATTCCTTGTAGGTAAGGACCATGCCTCATTTACTTCCGTGTTTCCTCTACAGGATGCAATAAAACAAATTACACCTTGTGGGTGTTCAGTAAGTATTCGCTGAATGAAATAAGAAAAGGAAATAGCTCTAAATTAGATAAGCTCGAGAAAATCAATGTGTTGGTTCAGTCTGCTTTATTTTTTTGCTCACTTTGTGCTTGTGTAGTTAAACTGTGCTCTCTGCTTCTTCTCTATGCTGCTTTTACCTTCATTTGGATGATCGAGATAATATTTCCATGACTTTAAACCAACAATCTATAGATACTGCCATTGTTGCTGATGGTGACTGAGCACTCAGAGAAATATTATGAACTCCTATTTACCAGGAGAGAAAATCTATGCCAGGTTGATTTTTGCTGCTGCTCCTCTTCTCCTCTCTGTGGCCAGGTACCTACGATGAGTTATAGATCACTGAGACAGTGGTGATTAGTCACTGAAACTCTAATCTCTTTAAGCTGAGTTAAAACATACATGAGAATTTGTGTTGTCCTTAAATTACACACATTGTATTTTTCGACTTGCTATGCACACTAGCATAGATATACTATCCAAGGAGGAAAGGAAATGGAGAACAGAGCACTGCGTTTATTTAGTGTTCAGGAATGGGGAAGCCAAGCAGTGATATGTAAAACTATTTAAACAACTAACATAATAGCAGCTCTCTAATACTAAATTTCACTACCTGAGAAAAACAGTGAAAAATAGCCCAATCACACAGGTTGTTGTAGGATTAACTAAAATGGTGAATGACAAATATTTTTGTTGAAGAGTTATGTAATTAGGACAATATAACCACTCCAAATAGCCTAACATATAAATTCTACTGTAATCCACTTGATTCACAATAGTGAAAAATTTTGATAAAACTGGTTCACTACGTCAAAGGTCTGCTAGAACCAGCAACTCCTCCCTTCTCTGGGCAACGGTACTTTGATTGTTACAAATCTATAATTTGATGGGTATTTCAAGAACCTGAGGACCAGAGTTAGTAAAAAAGTTTACTGTTTTCCTTATTACCCATTAAATGAAGTGTTTAGAACCATCTAGCTAATACCAACACCACTCTTGCACTCCATCTGAAAGTATAATTTTTTTTAACTGTCTGCACTGTTTAGTGTGCTTATGACCAGAATTGTTACAAGTCACTGGCAATGGCAGAATATCAAAGGATTCCTAAAGCAGGGTCTCTGTGGGAATTCCCAAAACATCCTATGCTCAGTCAAGGATGTTTGGCCCTTTTTATTGAAGAAAGTATGAAGTCATGGTAACATTCAGTCTTAGCTCTCTTACCTCATTGAAACACAAATCGTCAAATATTTCCTTAGACTTGTATAAAAACATAAATAACAACTAAGAATTACTTCAAAACAAAAAGCAAAGCAGGTTTAAGTAAGGATTTTGTACATTACATGTTCTCCTTAGTTATTGCAGAAATATATCATGTAATTTGGAAAGATCTTGGTATAACTTCCTTGAGAAAAAAAGAAAAAACAAAAACCTGCTACAGTTTTTAAATCACACTTGCTTTTCATAAGAAAAGCAGAATAGTTTCATGGAAATCTCAAGGGGATCTCAGTGCTGGGGAGAGATTTTCAAATGTTCTCCCCAAATCATTGGTTTAGTAGTTATATAATATTCATTTTAATGTGTGTACTCCTTAAGATAGTGACGAATATTATCACAAACATAATTCAAATCACTGAGGATTTATTTAAAAAGTCATTTCAAAGAAATTTAAAGCCTGCAATGCCTAATTTTTTTAAAAATGTACTTATAACTAAAGTATTCCTCCTGGTGGAAATCTAATACTTTAATTCATTTGGTAGCTAAAACACTCTTCAATGCCTGACACTGTTGAAGACACTGAGGATGCACCCAGAAAAAATAAATAAATAAACAAACGAATCAACATATAATGAATCTATGCTCATGGAACTTATATAATACTTAAGGGAGAAAACAGAAAAATCAATGGATAAACCAAGAATATAATTTCAAATAGTAATAATTTCTATGACAAAAATCAAATGGAATGCTATCAAAGTCCATGAGGTAGGTAGTGATTCTGACTGGGCCTTCTTAGGGACCTTGTCTGAAGATGTGAAATGTGAACTGGGAAGGATCCAGCCATGATAGAGTCAGAGGGGGTTATAAATTGTGAAGACTCTAAAGCAGGAATATATTGAGTCTGGTCAAGGAAAATAAATTTGCTACAATGATCAATGAGATCAAGGGATGTTTCTTCTTACATGAATATTAATTCTAGAATTTACTCATTTCTAATGTATTTATCTTTCTTGCTTCCCTAAAAGCTAGTAATTTACTCAGGAGGTAGTTGAAAATATCCCTTGGCTTTGGGAAGGTCAAGACCCTATATCCACTTTTGGCATTGTTAAAGTTTAGAAAATAGCTTCTTAATCCTGCTTGAAAAAACTAGAGTGTATTAAAATCCTGTTAGCCATATAATGCAATCTCCAAATTGTATCTGTGTATGTACATGTGTATGCATGCACATGCATTTATTTATGTTTTTAAGTTCTTAAATTCTTAATCTCCCTCTTTCCATTGAGACAGTTTGGCTTAATTTCGGTGACTAGTTGCAAAATTCATTATACCTGGGGAGGAGGAATACATAAATCCATAAAATAGGATAATTTTACTGACTTTCAGGAATCTGTGAGTCACCATCACCATTTCTGATGTATTCAAAGAAAAGGTCTTTCTAGGCTTATCCATGTCTGAAATGTAAACTAAGCCCAAGCACATAAATGTTCCAATAATTATAAAGCCTTTTTTTTGCACCAGCTGGTGAAATTTGTTAATGTATCTGTTTTTAAGCTTTCTAAAATTGGGGAACTTTTATATTAAGTATTCTAATTGGATAAAGTTTTAAGCTACTTTTTCATAATAAAAAGTTGACTCAGTTTCACTCAAAGACAAAATGGTTTCATAAGCACTTAACCATACCTCTCTACTTGTATTTCAGAAAGATTAGCACAATCTGTATGTTTTAAGAAAGATAAATTGGCTTCAAAATGGTGTTTATAGTCAATATGGTTCTCTACCAAAGTGAGAGACTTATCAAATTCATTCTTAACTGATTAAATAAGTTATTATATGCAGTATATTTTTGACCCCATTTCTATAAATGTAGTGATAAAATCAAGGCCCCACATGGTTGTGAAACATATGCTTCATAAATTCATTTTAGAATCACTGAGTAGGAATAAAAACAATAAAAATCTAGAAAAAGACATATTTTTAACCACTGTCATATTCCCATTGTGAACTGGAAATAGCAAATAAAATTTATTTATCTTTTTTCTATTTATTTACTTATTTCCAGTTTTAAAACTTCCTATATATATTTGTAAATGTTTTAAATTAAGTTTATTGGGGGTAACAGTGATTAATCACATCATATAAATTTCAGGTATACAATTCTATAATACAACATCTGTATGCTCCATTATATAAAAGTGTTTAAACTAACCTGTTTTACAAAATTTGGGATGTTAACTTATAGAGAAATGTTTCCTGTAATTCCCTAATGGCTGAGCTGGGATCAATTTGATATCTTCATTGATTATTTGAATAATAAAAATGCCATTAAGATCAATTTTTAAATGAGTATATTTAGGGAGTTACAAATAATTTGGAGTAAAAAATTGGAGTTTTAGTTGCAAAATATGAAAAATTTTTGTTAGACCTCAAATTTTTCATCTTTTGGGTTTGCGTGAGTTCAAAAATGATCTAAAGGCCAAAATGATGAATGGCTAGGAGTCTAGTGACCCACTGAAACTCAAAAAAATAAGTTATTACAAAAATAATGTTAGCAAAAATTTTATTGAATATTGGAAAATATTAATACAGCCATGATATACAAGATTCAAACATACAGTTTTCAGGAAAGAAATATGAAAAATTATGTGAAGAGATTTTCTTTTTAAATTTAAACATTCGGCAAAGCAAAAACAGTTTTTCCTATGTTTTAGTCTTCTTTTTTCTTTATTTTTTCCTCTTCATTTTCTCACTTTCTTCTTTTCTCCTTTTCTTCCTTATGCATCATGTAGAAAGTATCATAGAACTAATTATTTAGAAAACTTTGGTTGTTTTATATTATTGATTTTTTTTTCATTAAAGTAGGCTTGATTTAATAAACCCCAAAGAGGACACAAACTCTGGTGTGAAAACCGGAAAGACCTTTACAAGTCCTTCTTCCTTTGGATTTATTCTTTACGTTAACTCCAGGATGTTCTTATAAGAAATGCAAACCAAGGACAACACTCTCCTTCAAACCTTTCAAGGCCTCCTTTTAAACTACAGTGACAAAGCCAGCAGAGACCTTCAGTATTGTACACAAGGCCTTTTGTAACCCAACCCTTATCTAATGCCCTAGCTTCATCTCTAGACTCTCGTCTGCAGTTACACTTGAATTACTCAATTGCTTAACATTCTCTTCCTAGCCCATGCCATTTCACGCATCTTTGATTTTGCTCATTTTGTTTCCTCTTCTTAGAACATCCTTACCCAATCTTCTTCACCTGTATATCTAGAATTTATGCATTAAAACTCAGTTTAGGTGTCATCTTCTCCTGAATCTTTTTCTAATCCCCCAGAGAGAACTAAGTGTCCTTCTTATATACTTTTACTACATTCTGTAACCTATCTATCAGAGCCACATTATATTGAAATAATCTATTAATATGTTTGTGTCTTCTACTGGCTTTTTGGTACCTTGGTTTTTATTATCTTCTTACCCTAGATGCTTAGCACAGTAATCAGCCCAAGTTTTACAAATATTATGTTACTTTTATTGACAAAGATACAAAATGTTAAGTGGATATATCTATCACTTTATCTTATGCTTATGCTATTATTTGTTTCTTCCAAATTCCCTTGTTATGAGTCTATGCAAGTTAAAAAATACTTTTAACTACTGTATAGTTTCTATGACAGAGACTGGGTTCCTATACACTTTCAGCCACACTTGCATTTAGGGTGATACAATGTGACTGATTTGGGCCAAGTGATTATGGCATGATTGACATGTGCTGCTTCTTGGCAAAGACAGTTAAGAGCCAGTATATTTTTTCCAGTTTACTCTTCTCCTACCATGACAACTTTAGACTCTATATCACATCCCCAAATTAAAAATAAAAATAAAAAACTTAAAATAACAAACATGTGTTATCTTACAGCTTCTAAGGGGTCAGGAATCTGTGAGACTCTTAGCTAGTTCTCTGTCTCAGTCTTGTCATTAAGTTTCAGTCAAGATGGAGGGTAGAGGGAAGGGTGATATTGCAGGCATTTGAAGACCCAATCTGGCTCAAAGATTCACTTCCAAGATTATACCTGTGGTTGTTTTCTTCATGGCTGTTGGCTGGATATTTCAGTTCCTTACCACATGGGTTGCTCACAACAAAACAACTTACTTTCCCCAGAGCAAGAAATTCAAGAGCGATAGAGAGAGTGAAGCTCAAGACAGAAGCTGTAACTTTTTATAATGTAATCTTAAAAGTGACATACTATCACTTGTGCCATATGTTCTTGGTCACCCAGACCAATCCTGGCACACTGTGGAAAGGGACTACACAAGGGTGTGAATACCAGAAGATGAGGGGACATTAGGAGTCATCTCGGAGGCTGTTTACCACAGAGGCCACCTGTTAAAGGTGGTACATTAAAAATGGAGAGTACCTAGACCATGAGTTATTGGATGAAACAGACTATCCAACACATGTTAGATATTAAATAAGCAAGGAATAAACTTTTGTGATGCCAAGCCAATGAGAATTCAGGGTTTATTTGGTACTAGGGCATCGCCTAGCTTTTCAGCCAAATAAAGGTCTCATAAAAGGTATGTCTGTGATAATTAAAAGAAAGAGGAGACTATGATAATTAAAAGAACTTCAGATATTCTAGGACTTGTAAGAGTAACTTGTCACTTTAATTAAAACATTGGAACTGTTTTTCTTTTTTGCCATGATTGCTAATTTGGTTAATGTGCATCTGTACTCAGAATGTTACCAAAATCAGCTATCAGAGATGTCATAGCTGAAGGCCAGAAAAGGATAGTTAGCATCCCTTATCTTAACCTCCTCTAATACAGGAAACTGGTAAGCTTTCCTCAAGCTGACACACAACCCCTTGATATTTCTATCTTTTAAGGTGATTTTAAATCATTTCAAGTACTTTAATTTTTTTACTAAATAAGACCTACCTGATAAGATTGTTGTTAAGAATGCATGAGGCTATATATATATATATATATATATATATATATATATATATCTTCTGAAGATTGAAATACTATATGAATATTAAACATTGTTTATATATATTTAATTTGAAAACAAATTACTATAATATATTCTGACAATAATTCCAAAATATTTTAAAGAATAAAGTACATATTTTGGCTCCTTTGTCAAAAATTATTTGCCCATATCTATGGGGGTTTACTTTTGGACTCTCAATTCTGTTCCACTCATCTGTGTTTGTTTTGAAGTTCTTTTAATTAATCAAAACCATGCTGTTTTGATTACTGTAGCTTTGTAGTATAATTGGAAGTCAGATAGAGTGACACATATGGCTTTCTCCCCTTCCCCCCTCAGGATTGCTTTGTCTATTTGGGGTTTTTTGTGCCTCCATATAAATCTGATGATTTTTTACTTTATGTCTTTGAAAAATGCCAATGAGATTTTTATGGGGATTGCATTAAATCTGTATAATGCTTTATGTAATAAGTTCATTTTAACTATGTTGATTCTTCCAATCCAAGAACACGAAATATCTTTTCATTTCTTTGTGTCTTCTTCAATTTCATTTAATAGCGTTCTTATAGTTTTCAGTGCAAAAGTTCTTCACATGTTTCATTAGGTTTATTCCTAGATATTTTATTCTTTGTGTTGCAATTATAAAATGAATTTATTTTATTTATTCTGAAAATTAATTATTAGAGTATAGGAATGGTATGGGGTTTTTGAACATTGCTTTTGTGTCATAAACATACAATGGAGAAAGGAAAGCCTCTTCATTTAAAGGTGCTGGGAAAATTGGACAGCCACATGCAAAAGAATGAAACTAGACTATGGTCTCTCATCATAAACCAAAATTAACTCAAAATGGATCAGGAACTTGAATATTAGACCTGAAAAAATAAATCACATAGAAGAAAACATAGGCACTAAACTCACAGACCTTAGACTTAAAGATATTTTATAAATTTGGTCTCAAAGCCAAGGAAAGTAAAAGCAAAAATAAATGAATGGGACTATATCAAACTAAAAAGCTTCTGCATGGCAAAAGAAACCATCAACAAAGCACAGGGAATGTATTTGCAAACAATGCCTCTGAAATGGGCCTAATATCCAAAATATATAAAGAACTCATACAATTCAACAATAAAAAAACAAACAATCCAATTAAAAAATGGTCAGAGGACCTAAACAGACACTACTCCCAGGGAGACATATAAATGACCAGCAGACATGAAAAGGTGCTCAACCTCACTAGCTACTAGGGAAATGCAAATCAAAACAAGATACCATCTCATCAACAGGACAGTAATAACAAATGTTGGAGAGGTTATGGGCAAAAAGGGACTCTCATGAACTGCTGGTGAGAATACAAATTGGTACAACCACTATGGAAAACAGTATGGAGGTTCCTCTAAAAACTAAGAATTGAACTACCAGCAATGACCCAGCAATCCCTCTCTGGGTATTTACCCAAAAAACTTAAAAATATTTATCTGCAAAAATATCTGCACCTGATGTTCATAGCATTATTCACAGTAGCCAGGACATGGAAGTAACTGAAATGTCTTACGATAGATGATTGGATAAAGAAGATGTGGTACATATTTTCAAAGGAATAATACTCAGTCATAAGAAAAGACAAAACACTGCTATTTAAGACAACATGGATAGACCTCAAGATAATCACGCTAAGCGAATAAGTCAGACAGAAAAAGTTGAAAACCACATGATATCACTCATATGTGAGATATAAAACTGAAAGCAACAAAAAACATGACAAACAAACAGAGACTCATGGACACAGATTAGTGGTTACCAGAGTGGGGGAAGGTAGATAGGGATTAAAGAGGTCACATATTTGGAGATGGAAGGAAATCTAACTTTGGGTGGTAAACACATAAGGCTGTATACATATACAACTTACTGTTGAATAATACACTTCAAACTTATTTGATTTTGTTAATCAATATATCACCCAATAATTTTTAATAAAAATAATTTTAAAAATAAAAAAATTAAAAAGAAAAAAGAAAATATATATTAATTCTGAATAGTTTGTTTTTTGTTTATGAGAAAGTTCTACTGGCAAGAAATTTACTGCTATTTGAAATCTATGTCAAATATATTTACTTGGTTAAGAGATTATCTCTCACTGAGAACAAAGGAATAATAAATAATTCAATCTTAAGGGTCAGTTGTTTAAAATACTGATTGTATATGTCATGTATTTCATTCAACAGCATCCCAAAGTGTTCCATTGTCAGTGTCTAAAGGTCATTTTATTTCTGGTATGATGGGTAATATCTCTTTGGACATATTAAACACCTTATGCTCTAGGAACACTATTATGTGATACAAAGATTGACACATTCAGTCAAATCAGTAGAAACATAATTTTTTTTCTAAAAAGTTAACATTAATTATGTCAAAAAAATAATAAAATGCATGTGTAGGTTTGAAAACTGAAAAAGAAAAAAAATCTTTAGATTATCTGAGATATTAAATGTTTAGACTCTTACCTTAAATTGTGTCTAAAGACAGCATTTTCAATAACAAAATAATCCTTAACCACAGTTCTCTAACATTTATACAATGAGTCACCCCCCAGACCAGGCAAAAGCATTTTTGGCAGCACCTATGTTATCTTGAAATTTTCTCTTGTAAAGTAACTCTAGCCTGACCTTGATTAGTTTATCAAATGAGCTCATCCTCACAGCTGAAGTATTATAGTCTATCAAAGAAATTGCATGACTACATGACAGAACTCTGTGAATTGTCCAGAGGGCACACCTAAGCATCATTTCTACTTTCTTTTCTTCTGTGTTTCTTAATCAGGATGAAGTAATGGAACACAAGTGTCCCATGGAATCTAATAAATTTGTATTTGAAACCTAGTGCTGCTACCTACTATATGACTAAACTTTGGAATAAGTTAAAATAGCTTTTTGAATTTCATTTTTCTCATTTGTAAAACCAAACTATTAATCTACTGGTTAAAAGTTTGTTATGATGTATCAATGAAATACATATATTCAGTGTGGAGCCTGGCATACAGTACTCAATAAATATTTTTCGTTTTCCTTTGCAATGAGAAAAGAAACTGGAGATGAATATTCTCAGCTTCATCCATCACATGACACTGACTTAACCTTAGCAATGAGGCATTACTTAATGGTGCCAAAATCACTAGGAGTGTGGGATATGTCAGAAAGCTAAAAGAAGAAAGATGGAAAGATCTTTCACCAATAAAATAGCACCAGCAGCGGATACTCTTGAAATTTGAGGAACTGATGAGAATTCAAAGACTTTGTAATGCTAACATAGCTAGAGTACCTGAGGATTTGCAAATATATTCTAAAATATGAAATAATAAAAATTCACATAAATATATAAAATACATATGTATGCCCTAATATAATCAAGGCAATACTTTAAAAATGGAATATTGTATTTGTATTCGAGTGTTAGATTTGGCCTCTTGAAAATTGGTATCATTTTCATTATTTCTTTTTCCTCATATCTTTTTTCAAAAATAGGTAGAATCCATTACATTCAAATTATCAGTAGTATGTTATCTCATTAGTGTCTGTCCATGATAAATGTTGCTGTTATCTACAAGACAGACATTTTAAAAGTTTTCACTGAGATTTTTGTTCAAGTCAAAAATATGATTTATTTCACTAAATAAAATAAATGATTATGGTTTTAGTAAAAATGTGGAGGCATCAGGTTAATTATTCAGATAAGCATAGTTTACATTCTGTAACTAAAAACACACAAGTTTAAAGTTTAATGGCTATATTAATATTATCACTTACAGTTACTATCCATGACTTTTATGGAGTCCTAACGGAGATGAATAATGTATCATCACTAACCTGTTTTTGTGTCCTGTGTAGGAAAGGGTGGGTTTACACACACCCACAGAACTGAATTGGGCATGAAGAGAAATATAAATGTCTCTTAGGCTTCGGAGTAGTGAAAACTTATAGCTCTGCCATTTCCATATCTGGGACATAAGAGTAGCTCTGTAAGAAGCAACGCTATTACAGATAATCCTCCCATCCCACCCACCCAATTTAGCTTAACTGTTATTGGGTGGAGTTCTTAAAGGGCAGTGTGCTTTAACTGAGTTAAATCAACATATTACCAGTGTTCATGTCTGTGTGTATGTGGGTGCTATTTAAAACATTAACAGTGACAGACCAACCAACTAACCATTCAAAAACTCAGTGAACGGGACCAGTGCAGGCAAATTTTAACTATGAGGGAAAGAGAGAGAAAATCGTGATAGAAATGACTTTCACCAAGAGGTAGGAAGGCAATGTTAAGCAGTCAGTACAAAGGCACTAAACACCTGTTAGGGGGTGGGTGGGTGGAGCTGGTATGAAAAAGGAGAGTAACATGTGTCAATTCCATGTTAACAATAGCTTTTAGGAAAATACTCGATTGAAAAAAAAGGCTAGGTCCATTTTACTAATTCTTTTTAGGAAAACACTCAGTTCAGAAAAAGGCTACAGCAGAGGTCATAAAGAGCTACAGAATCAAATACTGGCCACAGAGACATAAGATGGCTACAAACCACATCAGGAAGAGACTTTAACAGTGGGACTGAGGGATAGAAATGGGCATTTAGTGTTTACTATGTGTCGAGAAAAAAAATATATATATACATATATACTGTATGCATGCATACATACATACATACATATATATTTATTTGTTCGTAATATATACAGGATATCTATGTATCCTCATAAGATTTCTACGAGGCAGGAATTATCAGCCTTAATTTTCAATTGGAAAAAAAACAGACTTGGAGAGCTCAATAATCTGTGAGTGGTCACATAAGAACCAAGAAGCACAGCTGGACTAGTCATTTGTTGAATGTCCTCCTCATTTTTCATATAGAGATAACAAAAGGGAAGATAGAAGCACTCCAGGTGAAAACTGAAATATCTTTGAATGCAAAAGTAAGAAGAGAGAGAGAGAATAGCTCATTTCCTCCAAATGTTAATGTTTGAACTGACTAGAACCCATCTCTCCATCCA
This sequence comes from Pteropus medius, assembly GCF_902729225.1. NCBI lineage: Eukaryota > Metazoa > Chordata > Mammalia > Chiroptera > Pteropodidae > Pteropus > Pteropus medius. Next base: position 29,850,088 of record NW_024354500.1, read on the forward strand.
GTTTCAACTCAAGGAATAAGCAGGAATTACATTAAATATATTCTTTTGAATGTTCCTAAGAGTTTTCTCCCCACCACACATATTAATTATAAAAACATAATATTGCTCAAAATGTACTGGTCAAATAATTGGATGCATCTACTTGGCTATAGTACAAGATACACTTAGGGATAGGTTATATGGGGCATAATTTTAAAGATATTGGAAAAACACTGCTTCCAAAAAGAATCTTGTCCCATCTTGCCTCCTGGGACTTAAATTCTATAATTAAACACACATGTCTTTTATTAGAACATGTATACTTATGAAATTCCATGTATGGTAATATTTGCCTTCTTTAGAAAATGCCACTTTTTTTCCAGGAAACTAATTTTCATCTCTGGAAAGAAGCATCTGATAGTGGAGAGAGGATATAATGAGAGAGAGGAACTGGAGGGAAGAAAATAAAGTGGGGATGATCAAGACTTCATCATTATGCTCAGGGCATATCCTGTTACATCATTTCACAAAAGGACATTGTGGGAGAAATGACTTCTAACTGGCACATTATATTTGTAAGATCAACAAGGCTGAGAATTTCCAAGTAGTCAGTTACATGCAAGTGCAAATGGGGAATGGACTGAAGGGTCAGTGATTACATCTGCTACCTACACTGTGGTATTTCACTCTGTTGCTGCTTCATCTTTCATGAATAATATAATCTCTTGCCCTGCCACTCCCTGCATAAAACCACTTATACCAGAGGGGTAAAAAGAAGCAATCTAATCCGTTTTGCAAATTTGACAGTGACATCAAAGAGCAGGAAGTTGTCTGTGAGTAATGACACTGCTCATTTGTTTAAATGTCAAACTTAACTTCATCAACTTTCAGGAAATATGTCAGTAAAGAATAGGTTTAAGTTCAATCAGAGAGGATTTCAGTGTCATTCAGTGCTCAGGAAAATAGCTGTCAGTATCTTCAGAGCACAGTGCTTTGAGTAAATCTTTCTTTTTAAGCTAAACGGAATTGGCTATTTCAGCACTTGGTGCTGTGGACAGTGCTCTCTTCCCTGACATAATGAAAACGAGTTGTCTTACTGTAGAATGTTTCCTTCTTGAGATTAAAACACTTCCTAGGCTAACAAGCACGCACCGCACACCCTGCCCCAAACCATTCAATTAGGCTGTAAAGACTATGTATCACAGGTCTGTGCAAAGCCAGAATGAAATGACAGCCAAGAGAAGCAAATTTTATCACAGAAATAAAGCCTGAGATAAAATTAGAGAAAATAAATAGTTATAAATTGTAGCTAGGCCTGCAAAACATGTCAAAATTTTACTGCAATGCAATAACATTTTTCTCTGGATAGGTTTTGTTGGAGAGAATGATAGTCATTAACCCCTCATGGTAATTTATTAACAGTAGACATAGATGCAAAAGAGAACAAGAAGTATATTTAATAGGCTTGCAGACAATCATGAGCAAGGGATTTATTCTCTATATGCGTTCTAGTTCTAGAGTGGAATATCAATGGAGAATTCTACATCTGAGGTCAAAATCTGAATCATATTCTTCAATAAATCATTTCATTTATCCAATTTATTTTTTCTTCATCTATCAAATGAGAATTACTTTGAGGTGTAAGTGAGAGAATGTATATGAAGAGGTCTGGTTCACAGTAGGTACTCAACAGATTTTCAGTTTGGATTATTCACTTATCATTAAGTGTTGGCATAATGCAGTGAAATGTTGCTATACTAGTGGCCATGTGTCTTAAGAGTTGTAATCCTAAGGATAGATGATGAAAAGAAGGGACACGAGAAAGGCAGTATTATTAATAGATATATCTTTATAACAAAGGACCCTAATCATGTGTATTTCCACCTTCATCCACCTTCTTTGCAGCCCCAAAAGATTTCTTTTATGTTTACCTTTTTAAAGAAACCAAAAAAAGAAAAATAGCCTGAAAATAATACAGAAAGAGGAAACTAAAGTTTTCAGAGGAGTCTTAGCTCTCTTATCAAATATTGTTTTACCAACTTTCTCTAGAATGTCTCTCAGTCACATACTACCAACTACTCTGCCGGCTGAATTGGTGAGAGACTACTTTGAATGTTTCCTGCCCAGACTGACACACTTGGGGAGAGAAGGTAAAAATGAGATTAGTGCTGAAAGCTTGGTTAAGTTCTTCCATTGCAGCTACAAATTATTTGCTTCGGACTTCAAAGTTTCCTAGCCTATCTCACCTCACTCATCTTCTTCTCTTTTTATAACCGAAAATCGAGAGCATCTTCTCCTAGCCTCTCCCATCTCCTCCTGTCATTTTCAACAGAGATTCCCTCCACACTGCCCTCTGCTTTTGAAACGCCTCCCACTCTCCATTCATCAAGATACATGCTCCTTCCATTCACAATTCATGTTAAGTCCTCTCTTCGCTCCCTTCCACGGATCCTTTTCTTTAAGTGGATTTCCCAGCTGCCCTAATAAATTCCATCACTGTAGCCACCATATCGCTATTGCAACCCCTGCTCAACCCTCAGAAATTATGCCGAGGTGGGGAGTGAGTAGGAAATTTATGTTTGTGTGCAAACCTAGACAGTGACAAATAGAGAGAGCCTAGCATTAAGCTTGGTCTTGTCTTTGAAAAAAAAAAAAGAAAAAGAATCAGTTATTAATACTTCCCAGGCCTGGCAACAAGCATGCTCTGGAAAAAAATATTGGTCGAGTGGATGAATGAATGAATGAATGAATGATGAATGAATGGGTGAATTATTTGGATCTCTCTGGTACTTTTCTCAGATGCCCCTCCTTCTTCTTGCTTGTTTCCAGCATGGTTCCGGTATAATTCAGCTTCAGTGCGTGAGTACATCTCCCAGCTTTGCCTGTGTCTCCACTCCCTGCCCTCCTTTCATTACCACCTCTAGGCAGAGCCTAAACCTCCTCGCCAAAGGGCACTCTACCTCTCTCGCAAATCCTTTGTGACTTCAACAGCCTAGGCAAGCTTGCTCTTTAGAGGCACAGCTTTCCATTCTGCCAGCTTTACCTCTCCCCAAACCTCCGAAACACCCAGTCACGTTACACAAAAGGATTACTAATTTCCCCACACCCAAAATCCACCTGGAGATCTGGGTCGCTGCCCTTTTCCCGGCACTTGTAATCTAAAGTGTTCGCAAAAGAAATGCAGTTCCTCGCTTCTCCCAGCAGAAAAAGCAATCACCATTCCAGGATTCAGTCCTGGTTCCTAAAATCAGAAACTTTTTTTTTTTTTTTTAAAGGAAACCCTACCCCGTGAGCAGGAAAGCACCCTTGCTTTTCCTCCCGGGGGAGGGAGTGGTCTCAGAGTCTTTGCAGCCTGGGGTGGAGGGGACGAGACAGCCCTCTGGAGGATTGCCCGGGACAAGACTCACCCAGGACGTTCCCAATGAGAGCCACCACGAAAACGATGATGTACCCAGCGATCAGGACCCACTCATATTCTTTCGGGTGTAGGTATTCCCTCCACAGGTACCGCAGGAATTCCTCGTCGTCATAGTCGGTGGGGTTTAAAAACGGCTCTTGAGTTTCATTCAGCTCCAGAGCAGATGACCAGTTGCGACAAGGGGGTGAGTCCTCCAATTTGGTGCCGGACATCACGGGCTCGAGTCCGGTTCCACTCAGTGATGAAAGCTGCTCTTCTCCTGCCCCATGAGCACTGATGATTCGCGGTGGGAAAGGCTGCTCCGAGAGGCGAGAAGGGGCTCCAGAGCAGAAAATGACGTGAAAAGTTATTGAGCCAATGCCTCCAGAGTCTTATGCCCGGCAACTTCTTCAGCGGCTTTCCTGTCTTTGCAGGCGATTTTGCACCGGGAAGAGAGGCAGCTGAGGACCCAGGGAAGGGACACTGGAGGCTGCAGCAATGACACCCAGAGGAGAAGCTACCTCTGGCTCAGCTCAAGCTCAATTACTCCTCATTCCAGCAGAGTCCGCAGCCCACAGCCTCCTCCCGCGCGGAGGGAGAGCTGAAGCTGAAGTAGGGGGGGAAAAAGTAATGAAAATTATTTTAACCTGTTTCCCTGTCGGTTAACTCTCCCTCTTTTCCGCCTTTTTTCTCCATTTCTCACGTTCAGTTTCTGTAAACCATAGGTAGACCTGTGTAGTTTTGTGGCCGTGGCAAGCATGTCAACACATGGTTAATATAGGATTTATTCATGCATTTGTCTCTGTAATGTAAATATAACGGTAATGAGGGGGAGCCGCTGCGTTCCTTCCGCAGGACTATGCAAAAGTCATTTCAGGGAAATATTTTACCATTTGTTTAGTTTTGCCAATTTAGTACTTGCTGAATCTTTAAGGTGTCCCTTCCTCTCCCCCCTCCTCCAAACTGGGGAATGAGACCATATTTGAACTGAAAGATATATTTAGCTGGAATTCCTGATTACAATAGCAAATGTCATATGAGATAAAGCAAATTCTTGAAGGACACCAAGGGTCATACATGTGCTCATAGTTAATATTGTCAAGAAAAGGAGATACAACACACCAAACAGCCTCAGACGGATTTTCAGTAAGACCTAGTGGTATAAGTGGAAGTGTTCTCTCTGGTGAATTCCACACCCCACAGGTCTTCTCATTGACTCAGTACTAATATTACCTGCCATTCTCTCATTTATTGATTTTTGTCTCTAAGAATAGTATTTCGAGATTTGTCTGAGTTCAGGATCCTTTTATTCACAATAAGTGTGATAAGAATATATTGCATATTGCTTTTGATCGATTATAATTTTAGACTTGGGAGGGACCTTGGAATCATCTAGGCTGAACTTCAGGTTAATATTAGAAGCCTCCTGACAACGTTGCTTATGTATCTCCACCTAGTTTAGATGTGATCACCATAATTTACTACCTCCACCATCATGGGACTGCTCTAAAGATTAGAAAACTGTTCCTTACATTAAAATAAAGTCTTAAACCAGCATTTGTCTTTTTCAGTCTTTACCTCCAATTCTCAGTTTGCATGTTGGTGCTACATGGAACAATCCTTCCACAGGACAATTCTTCACATATTCAAATTGAGCATCTCAGCTCCCTCCCCTTCCCATGCTCACTATGTTCACTTTTTTTCCAATTATTTCCATTGTTTTTCAAATAACACCATCTCTACCACCCATATTTGCTTGGTCTCCCTTTAGACAATTGTCAATATCTTACATAATATGCAACTAAGAGGAAATAGATTATTTGGATGCAACCAATGTTTGTACTTAATTATTTTTTCAAAAGTCACAAGACACTGTTGGTTCATATTGAGAATTAAGTCAACTCCCCGCCCTGACCCTATTCATAATTCTTCATAGTTTTTGTACATTATAGTTTACAAAATTCTTTTATACGTATTATTTTAAAACTCTGAAGGATTCACTATTATTAGCCTCGTTTTACAGATGAGGAAACTGTTCCTGGAGAAATTAAATGATTTATCAAAGGTCAAGCGACTATTAAGTGGCAAAACCATTCAGTTCCTCTGATCCCAGCTTAGTGCTTCTATTCTTCTACAGATGTCGTATTTCATAAGAAATACTATTGTTTCATATTCCCATTCTACTCTAGTCAAATTTTTTTAAACAGAAGAGAATAAATATGCATTTTATTTTTTCAACAAATATTTACTTAGCACTCCTATTTCACTCAAGTTAAACAAAGTTATTACTTCTATACATTCTACTTTCTAGTGAAATTAGAAAAAAAACAAATCAACTAATAAATACACTAGAAAAATATTAGGAAGGGATAAGTGCCATGATGAAAACAAAGCAGGGTAAAGTGATGGTGAGTGGAGAATCCCAAAGGCCATATTAGAAACAGATGGTCAGAAAGACTTGTGTAAAGCTATGACACATAAGTAGGATATCCAAATGATATATGCATATGTTAATCTAATTTTGTTAATTTTAGGTTTAACCATAATACTTAAATACTGACCCTATTATTCAAAGCATTAGCCATTTCTCCAGACCTCTTGTCATCAGTAAATTTGACCAACAGGCCTTCTGTAGCTTCATTCAAGTTTATTGATACAACTCTGCTAACTTTATCCTGTGGTGTAATGTGTTCCTCTGATTTATTAATGTCTTCTCTTTCATGTACTATTTTTTTTCAAAATGAGGAAGTTTGTTTCAACTCTAGTACCAATCTATATTCATTAATGTCTGCAAATTCCTTCTCATTGACAATTCATAAATATGGACACGAAATGCTATATACTAAGTACTCAGTGTCCTTAGCTTTCATTTTGTGGCACTTCAAAATGTCTATACTTCAATCTGCTCTTTTTAAGTCTTCTACCTGCAATTAATCATCACTCTTTACTAAAAATGTAACTAAGAAATGAGGCTATTTTCAAGATTTTGTTCTGTTATCTGCTTTATGTTATGACAAGCCTGGATTTATCTTGATCCTACAAGTATTCGATTTCTTTCTGCCCATAATTTATCAGGTGATTTATTTTAAATATGTGGTACTCCAGTGCCATATAAAAATTCTACTCAAATCTTCAAATTACTATTTGTTTTATCTTTTACAAGTACATTCAAGATAACTATTGCAGTATTTATTTTAATCTCCTCCCTTAGATCTTTTGGGACATTTGAAAAGAATTTTTAATTCTGTAGATATTATTATTCTTTTCGATTCAAATCTTTCTGCCAAATGTAGAGAAAAGGAGTCAATTCAACATTAGAAGACAGTAAAAAAAAAAAAGCTTCCATATTTGTCCAATGATGACCTCTTAAAGTTATTATAAGAATTATATGAGTCGATATTTTTAGAACAGTATCTGGTATATAGAAAGCAAGCAATCTGAAAATGTTTGCTGAATAAACTTTTAAACTATATGATCTCATGGTGTGAATACTCTCTGCTATACATATCAATTACTCTTTCTAAGTGCTAATACATTTTTTTAAAAAAAGGAAACATAGCTCACAATAGTCTGAGTAATTCTGTTTAACTATCCAGCTTAAATTTTTGTCTGTCATTTTTATTTTAGGTCTCTAGTTAACCTGAATATATTAGAAATGATATAGAAAAGAAAAATAAAACTCAACACCAGATTTTTTTTTTCTTTCAGTGGTTGTGATTAGGTTGCTCAGAAATCTCAGATTGTATGGGCTGTCCCAGATTTTATATTCTCATCCCTAATGTGAGAGCATACTTTCTGTAGCCCTATAATAACTCTATGGATCCATTTCAATAAAAATTTCAGAGTATCTCCGGTGTGCCAGGAGTTTAGTGAAGAGCTAGGGGCATAAAGATCATTAAGACATAGTCCAGCCTCAATGATCTCCCAGTCCATTAGTGAATTAGAAATGTTATGATTTTGAATAACTGTGAGTTTCTAGGGTAGAGGGATGCACAGTGTCATGAGAACATGAAAGAACACCTAATTTGGCCCAGAGAAAACCAAAATTGTTGGCTCCTCTACAGGGAAAGTCACTTTTGAGCTGATCATTTGAAGAGAAGGAGAAGATTACATAGTGGTTAAGGGTAGGAGGTGTTCAGGCAGAGGGAGCAGCATTTCGTGAAGACTGGGAAGCAGGATGATAACATGGAGTGTGTGGGTAAAAGCAAGGTAAAATGAGCAAGGTCAGGCTTTTACAACAATCTTTGGCAGTGCTGTGGAGAATGGATCAGAGAAGAATGAGACAGAAGATAAGAGTTCTAGGTAGGTAACTAATATAATGATCCTGCTATCAGAAGGTAGTGGTTGTAAAGATTGAGGGGAGTTGGGTATCATTCAAAAATTTAACGATTTGAATAAAGATCTTTCAGAATGCAGTCATCTATTTTACTGCTTCCTGGTGGAAGGTTGACTCCATGGAAATAGTATGTTTGAAGTTTATTTCTGTTTCTCTGTATATTTTGAAGAATAAATCGAAGATAGAAACAGAATGTCCTACTGTTGACTTCCTGGTATTTGAAAAGAAGTTGTTTTCCTTCCTTCTTATCTGTCGGAATGAAACTAAAGTCGAGTCTGAGCACTCTCATTAATAACTGTATTGAGCATATTTATTCCCAAATAAATGCATTAGTTTTGCAGGAAATTATCTGGCATCTCTAAGGCTCCGAACACCACATTTTCTTACAATATGGCCTTGAGCTAAATCTTTCTTGAAATGTCTTTGAAGAGGAGTGGGGGGAGGGCTAGAAATCTATTTTTCAGCTTAAAAGGGAGAAAGGGACATCCGATAACTTGTTACTATTAGGAGTAACTTTTGAGTAGGTTGCTGAGAATAACCTCCTGCCCTAAAACACTCAGACGTTAACAAAGTCATCTGTTGCAAAATATTACAAAAGAATTCTGTTTCTTTTTCTCCCCATTCCTCTTTACTCTCTCCCTCTTTTAATTATGTCTTATTTCAGATAAGATTATCTCTGTTCCTCTTGACTCCTATCGTGCATTATCAGGCCTGACATTTTCCCCATCATGGTTCTTTTATTCAACAGTATATGAAACTCTTGCTCTAGTCCTATTTCATGTTGAGCATAGACAGACACTGTTCCTCTCTTATTCGGTTTTTGTCTCACAAAAAGCACAGATGATTGAGAAAGTACTTTATAATTCAGTAAAGTAAATGCCCTGAAGCATACACCTGAAAGGGTTTGAAAGTGCAAGAAGAGACATCTACTCTATCAAAGTGGGGTCAAGAAGACTATCCAGAGGAGACATTGTCTAAGCTCAGAACTAAAGAATAAGAGCAATAACCATATTATGGAGAGGGTGGGAGAGAGACAGTTGGTACCAGATAGAAGCAAGTGCCTTGTTTGTGAGACAACATGAACAGTCAGCACTCATAGAGGGCTTACATGGGCTAAGGTCTGTGCCAAGCACATTATGTGCATTAACTAAATTGACCATTACAACTCAAGGAAACAGTTCTTACGAATTGTTATACCAATTTTACAGATGAAGAAAGTGAGATATGCAGAGGTTAAATAACTTGCCAAGGTCACACAACCAGAAAGTGGCAGAATCCTTGAGAAGAGCTGTCATGATTCAATTACTGAAATATGGGTGTTTTTTTTTTGGCATTATTCTATTCTGTTTCCATAGTAAAGAAACAAAAAAGGTTTAGTATGACCAGCAACTTTTTTTCATCATAAGTAATAATACAAAGTTTTGATTCTTAAAAAGCACATTTGTAAAGTTATGTAAATTTCATACATTTAGAAAATTCCTATTATAAGTAGTGTTGAAGAGTAGAATTGTAGGTGAAATTTTATCCCCCACAAGGTGATGTCTCCCCCAAACCAAATCTAGCTCTGCTCTCTCAAGTGTAAATGTTTTTGTCCATACTACTCACTTAAGGGCATAAATGTTGTCTAATTCATCTTTAATCCCAGAATTTAGCACAGCACTTTACATGTAGCTACTGGTCAATCACTACCTATTGGTCAGAACTGAACTGAATTAAACGGAGGGATTCTTTTTCAAAAAATGAATATTTTGTGAACAATTATACACATATGTCACCTTAGTTTCGGTAAAACCATGGAAATTCCTGAATGTGTAAGAATTTTTTTGCTTATTACTAAATATTTTGCCTGAAAAGGACTTAGTCTTTTTGTCTAATGTGCTACTCTATTAACCACTTCTTTCCATAAATTAAAGGTTCTTTTTCCTCTTTACAATGGCAAATGATGAAAATGGAAAAGTAACAGAGAGTAGAAAAAGAAAATGAGTTTAAATATAATTCTAAAGTGCAAATTTTAACTTTTGGGGTGCTTGCCCATTCCAGGCACCCTCCCCTGAGAACCATACATTAGCCTCAGCTGCTCTGAAGCATGGCCTCCCCAAAAGGAGAGTGTCAGTGTAATACCTGCCTTTCCAAACAACATTTCCTTGGGCTTCGTTTCATTGAGATAGTCTCGTGTTCTTCCCATAAATGTTATTTTTCCTTGAGCTCATTTGTTGATCTTCCTTGAATATAAAGATAACTGGCTGAGGTAATGAAAATTTACTCTTTGTAGTAAGCAGTGGGTTTGGCATGTAATTAAGGCACAATCTGATTTTTCCATATAAAATAAATTATCCATTTTATTGTGTCACTAAGATCGATTTAATTCTATTTTTAAAGGCTTTTTCTTTTTTAAAAAGTAGATTTCAGTTCACAGAAAAATTGAAAGGATACAGAGCTTTGCCTACCAACCCCCTCATATGCATAGCCTCTTCCATTATCAACCCTAGCAGAGTGGAACATTTATTACAATTGATAAACCTACATTGATACATCATAATGACCCAAAGTCCATAGTTTACATTATGGTTCACTCTTGGTGTTGTACGTTCCATGGGTTTGTACAAATGTATAACCTGTATCCATCATTATATTATCATACAGAGTATTTGCACTGTCCTAAAAATCCTCTGCTCCTCTATGTATTCATCCTTACCTCTCTCCTAATTCCTGGAAACCACTAATTTTTTTATTTTCTCCATAATTTTGTCTTTTCAAAAATGCTATATAATTGGAATCATATACTATGTAGCCTTTTCAAATTGGCTTCTTTCACTTAAGAATGTGCACTTAATGTTCCTCCATGTCTTTTCATGGCTGATAGTGCATTTCTTTTTTAGCACTAGGTAATATTCCATTGTCTAGATATAGTGCAGTATATTTATCTATTTGCTTACTGAAAGACATCTTGGTTACTTCCAAGTTTTGGCAGTTTTGAAAAAAGCTGATAGAAATATCCCTATGCATTCGTTTGTGTAGACATGTTTTCAACTCCTTTGGGTAAATACCAAGCAGCTGAAATGCTGAATCATAGAGTGGAACTATGGTTAGTTTTGCAAGAAACCACAAAACTGTCTTCCAAAGTGGCTCTACCATTTTGTATTCCAAAGAACAGTGAATGAGAGTTTCTGTTGTTCCACAGCCTCACCAGCATTAGATGTTATCAATATTCCAGAATATGGCCATTCTAATAGGATCTAGTGGTATTTCATTTTAATTTGCATTTTACTGATGACATATGATGTGGAGCATCTTTTTATGTGCTTCGTTAACATCTGTTTGGTGTGGTGTCTATTAACACTTTGGTGTGGTGTGTGTTAAGGCTTTTGGCCTTTTTAAAAAATAAAGTTGTATGCTGTCTTCGTTGTTGAGTTGTAAGAGTTTTTTGTATATTTTGAATAACAGTTCTTCATCAGATGCGTCTTTTGCAAATATTTTCTCCCAGTCTGTGGTTTGTCTTCTTCTTCTCTTGATACTGTCATTCACAAATAAAGTAATTAATTTTAATAAAATTCTGTTCATTAATTATTTTTTTCATAGATCATACCTTTTGGTGTTGTATCTAAAAAGTCAAAGACATACTTATGCTCATCTAGGTTTCTTTCTATGTTACCTTCTAAAAGTTTTACAGTTCAGCATTTTATATTTAGGTCTGTAATAGATTTGAGTTAATTTTTGTGAAAGCTGTAATGCCTGTGTCTAAATTCATTTTTTTTGCTCATGAACATCCAATTGTTCCAGCATCATTTGTTAAAGAGACTATCTTTGCTCCATTGTATTACCTTTGTTACGTTATCACAGATCAGTTCACTATATTCATGGGAATCTATTTCTGGGCTTTCTATTCTTCCCCTTGGATTTTTTTTTTTTGTCTATTCTTTTGTCAATATCACATTTGATTACTATAGCTTTATAGTAGGTCTATAACCATTTTAACCATTTTGACCATTATAACTGTTTTAAAACTTTTTTTCCCCATTGAATGATCTTGGCACTCTTGTTGAAAATCAATTAGCCACAGATGTATGTGTTCATGTTTGGGGTCTCAATTCTATTCCATTGATCTATATTTCTATTCTTACACATGTATAATGATGTTTTGATTACTGTAGCTTTGTAATATATTTTGAAAATAAGAAGCATGAGTCCATACATTTTGTTTTTCTTTTTCAAGATTGTTCTGGCTATTCAGGATTCCTTTTAGTTCTATATGAGTTTTAGGATCAACCTGTCTATCTGTGAAAAAATGGAAAAAATGGGCACTTGGAATTTTGATAGAGATTGCATTGAATATGTAGATCAATTTGCACAGTATTGCCATCTTAACAATATTAAGGCCTCCAATCCAAAAACGTGCAGTGTCTTTCAATATTATTTAGATCTTCTTTAACTGCTTTCAACAGTATTTTATATTTTTCGGCCTATAAAACAATTCCGTGATTAAATTTATTCCCAAGCATTTTATTCTTTTGGATGCTATTATAAGTGGGATTGTTTTGTTAATTCCATTTTCAGATTTTTCATTGCTATTTGCATATTGCTCTTATATCCTTCATCTTTGCAGAATATATTACTAACTCTAGCAATTTTGTGTGTATGTAATATTTGTGTTATCTGCCTGAGACAGTTTTACTTCTTCCTTTCCAATCTGGATAACCTCTAATTTCTTTTCTTGCCTAATTGGCTAGAATTTCCTGTACAATGTTGAATAGAATAAGTGGAGTGGACCTCCTTGTCTTTTTCCTGATTTTAGTGGAAAAGTTTTCAGTCTTTCACCATCAAGTATGATGTTAGCTGTGGATTTTCATAGATGCTCTTTGTCTAATTGAGAATGTTTCATTCTGGTCCTTGTTTCTTGAGAGTTTTTATCATGAAAACATGTTGGATTTTGTCATCTTTTTTCTACACGTGTTGAGATGATCATATGTGGAGTTTCGTTGCCCTTTATACTATCACTAAAGTGTATTATATTGGTTGATTAGGTTTAACCAATCTTGTCTTCCTAGGATAAATCCCACTTGCTCATGGTATATAATTCCTTTAATATATTGCTGGATTCAGTTTTCCAATATTCTGTTGAAGATTTTGCATCTACATTAATAAGAGATATAGATCTGTAGTTTTCTTTCATTTGATATTTTCCTATGGCTTTAATATAATAATAATATCAGCCTCATAGAAGAACTCTGGTGTTGATTTCAGTTTTACCAGTCATTAGCTGTTTGAACCTGAGGTAGTCCCTTGATAATTTAACACTTTAGACTCCTCATCTCTAGATTAATAATAACTCCATACAAATTTTTGTGAGGGTTAAATGAGATTGTTTTGTGAGCTTTGTAAACTGTCAATCACAGTATTAATATCAAGCTATAAGAAGTGTTGGTGTCAGTGTTAAGAATAGCAGCAGTGAGTGGAGTGGTAGAATTAGAAATATGTATACTTTAACTAGGATTATTATACCTTATCTCTCTTCATCTTTATTACAGCATCTGTAAAATAAGTCATAATCATTCTAGTTGTGTTATAATAACCACATTAATAACAATAATAATATAACTATAATGATGTGACATTAATATATTACTAATACTATATATATTGAATACATACTGCCCTAAGCCCTTGACATATATTAACTGATTTCATCTTCACAATACTATGATGAAGATGCTGTTATCTTCCCTCATTGGCTAAGTGAGGATGATACCTGCAGTTTGGATAACTTGTCCAAGAACACATAGATCAGTAGTCATGGAAAATCAGTTAAGTCTGTGACATAATAATACTCATAAACGTAGTAATTTTTCACTCATCCAGGAGCTTTTCTCATGTTTATGTAAATAAGATAAATAAAATTTTGTTCAAATATCCTTCAAAAACTTTATGGATTTTCTGAAATAACCAATGAGTTTAAATTAAAATAAAATAAGAATGAATCAATCTAATTTTTCTATCACCTTGAAAACTATCTTTTTAAAAAAGGTTTTTCTATAATGCTGAAATGAATTAACATTATGCATGTTGAAAATATCTAGCTACCACCTCCACACATCTCTGCAGTGAATAGCATTTAGGCCTTGGCAATTCAGACAAGTGTTTCTGAAATAAAACACTATACATGTAGAGAAGACATTAATAACAATGGCTGAATATCTTCTCCTAAAGACAATAAAGCCATTATCTAATTTTTTTTAGGTCTCTAGTAATGATGTGAAATGGGCTTGATTTAGACATCCTTGACTGGTTTTTGTGCTAACACACAAAACATTATTTAAATACAAACTTGACAACCAAAAGAGACTCAGAGTTCTAAGAGATTTTTGTTCTTTAACTGAGTTCGTTATTTGGTATTTTACATAAAAATTAGGGGCGAGGCTTTGAAATTTAATAGAGGCAAATCAGCAAAAGAAAACCTATTAAAATTGGCAGTAAAACTATGTATTGATTTAATCAGTTTAAACATACAGCATTAAATATATGTGATCAATGTGTTGCCAACAGAATGTGAGTTAAGTGTGTTTTAGGGTTGCATCCTGGATGCTGAGGTTGACCTGAGTGAGACATGATTGCTAATGTTGCTTGGTGCCTATATTAAAGATAGGGTCCTTATTAGATTGCAATCATTACTTTAAAAACCTTTTTTTAATGAAAGACAGTACTCAGAATTAAGAAATTTAAGTTTAGCCAAGTGCAGCGTTGAACTTTTTTAACCTTATCAACCATTCTAAATGATTTCCAATTAGAAATTTGGAGTGCCAAATGTATTTGTCTTGTTTAAATAATAATTTACAATTTTTAAAAATAAGTGTAGAAATTTTATATTGATATAATTAAAGATAGATAGAGATTCAGGACAAGTGAAGTCCCCCCTCCCTTAGATTATATTTAAAATTATTTAAATTCATTTTCATCATTAGAAAAAAATTTTAATTGTTTATATGGTTGAGGCATTGATATCATGATGTCAAAGTATGAATAATGGCTGACACAATTTATTTAAAACATGTTTAAAGAGTTTATGCTTAATTTCTAATTTATTGTTCATTTATAGATGGCATGTTTGGCTTTGACAAGATGTTTTGATATGTCCTCATTTGACCTATCTTGTATTTATGCTGAATAAAAAGAAGAGCAAAAAGCACAGCTAAACAAATATTATAATAACAATTTCCTCACCTCACTTACTTTTGTTGGTAAGATTCTGAGAAATAGTGGCCACATCTGCACTATTTAAGAGAAAAGCACTGCTGTGTAATATTAAAGCCTGTTGGGTGCCCAAACTAGTCTAAATATTAAATGCATTGATGACCTCTTTTGAAACAAAGTAACAATCATGAGCAAACAGTCTTTGGACTCAGCATTAAAGGTATTTTTTTTCTCCTACAAAATAAATTCTATAATTTGGTTGAAAAAAAATAAAGCAAAACTTAAGAAAAATTACAAATATAAGAAATAATAGAGACAAAAAGATTTGAAAGTCTATGCTACAGGTAAAAATGTTTTTTTTATAAGGCCTTTTGGCTATGTTTATACTGGAGTAATCAACTACATAATTGTCCTCTAGGGACCTGGCAGCCTAGTGTCTTCGTTCCCTCCCACCTCTTATCGCTGCAGGATGATTTCTTTTTTCTCTCCCTAGTTGTAGGACTTCTGTTCATCTAGACCTCAGGCGACTCTGCTTGCTGTATGTTCTGTGTCTCCATCACATCGATGTATGATTTGGTCACAAGAGCGGATATATAAATCTATCATCTATGCCATTTTTTCTGGGCTGTCTATTTCCATTTTCATGTTTTCTCTTTGTTTAAGTTCTCACTGAGTTTGTCTACACTTTTCCTAAGTTCATTGAGCATCTTTATAACCAGTCTTTTGAACTCTGCATCTGGTAGATTGCTTGTCTTCATTTTGTTTAGTTCTTTTTCTGGAGCTTTGTTATGTTCTTTCACTTGGCACATGCTTCTTTGTCTCTCCATTTTGACGACCTCCCCATGTTTATTTCTATGTATGAGGTAGGGCTGCTATGTCTCCCAGTCTTAGTAAAGTATCCTTACATAGTAGGTGTCCTGTGAGGCCCAGTGTCACAGTCTCTCTGGTCACTTGAGCCGGGTGCTTCAGGTGTGTCCCTTGTATGAATCGTACAAGCTCTGCTCTTGTAGTTGAGCCTTGGTTTCTGTTTGCACATAGTGGGGGAGATTGATTCTCCAGTTGATTGGTCATAAGGACTAGATCGTGAATACAATGAAGGAGCTGTTGTTCAGAGGCTGACTCTACAGAGCAGGATTCCTTTAGCGGGACTTTGGTGATGGCCCAGACTGTCTTTTGGGTATGTCATCCTCAAGTGTGGCCCTGGGTGGTGCTCTGTCTCTCTCTCTCTTTGAAGATGGCCACAAAGCCTCCATGGAGGGGTCTCACTGCAGGCCAGGTTCATGCACAGCCTATGCCCTGTAGAGTCCTCCAGGCATGAACCACCAAGCAATTCATGGGTGGCCACCACTAGTGCTGAGCTTGGGGCTGCTCAGCAAGAAGTATGGGGTATGCCAAGGCCAGATGCTGCTTGTTTGGGTTTTGTGAACCTTTGACAGATTTTTAGGAAAGTTCATAGCATGGGCCAAGATGAGTCATTAACCCTAGATTCAGCTTGAGTAGGTCTGCAAGTCAGGTGGGGCAGGATCTCAGAGAATCACCAGGGTGGGGTGACCAGTGATAGTCATGTTGATGGAGACTCAGATATGGTGGCCACCTAGGTATGCACACTGGGAGAGCATGGGCTTAACAAAGAAACAATGAATTCTGCCGGCACTTCTGTCTAGGAGAAAATTGCCCCTCCACTTCTTGTGCTGAAGCTAGACAATTCGGTTCCTCACTGTATGTCTGTGGTGCCTTTCAAGCTGCTGCCACAGCTCAGTTCATATGTGGGCCCTTTCACTCAGCCACAATCTCCACCAGTTTTCACAACAAGAAGTTACTTCTCTTCCTTGCATGCAACTCTGGTTTGGGAAGTCTGGTGTGGGTCTTGTGCCCTTTGCTTTTCCAGGGGGACATCTGAAGCTGAGATAGCCTTTCCAATTCTTAATGCCATTTTTCATCTTGACCCCTCCTATTATTCTAAAGGTGGCTTCTTCTGTATGTCATTAGTTATAGGACTTCCATTCAGTTAGTCTTCAGATGATTCTCAATAATGGTTGCTCTGTAGTTTAGTTATAATTTTGATATAATCATAGAGGAGGGAGCACAGTGTTTCTCTATCCTGCCATTTTAACTGAAAATTACATTTTTTTTCTCTTATATCCAGTGACTGTCAGGCATGCAGCCTATCTTTCCCCCACCCACTACCCTCTTTTCCAGATGTTTACATAAAAGTCAAGTAAAACAATTTTTTCCAGAAGCAGAGGGCTAGAGTAGACTGCAGGATGGTTGCTAGGGAAACCTAATTCTGAGATGTAATGGGAAGTCACTTCCCTCTCCTATGCAGTTCTAGTTTATGGATGCTCCTTAATTTATGGCAGGAAAATGGTGTATATCTGAAATGTTTCAACTGCTAAGATTTTACAGGGCTGGGGTTCTGAAGTTGGAAGTTCCTGAATGGGTTTCAGGTAGTATGTATATATGTTTATATTATCATTTTTACATTGCATTTTCTCGAATACTTAAATGTGGATGGGAATCACCAGACTTTAAGAACCACCACTTTATAGGAGTAACTGCAATCAAATGTCTTTTGATGGACAGAGAACTTGAAGTACAGAATAACAAAATGCTCATTTTTTGTAGAAACATTTTTTTCCCCTACTTTATTTTTAGTTGTGAACTTAGATGTTGCCATGAGTGGAGAAAGTTGATATCTTTATTCAAAAATATTTACATGACTACTTACAACCTCCAGACTCCTTTTAAAGGGGCAATGTCCGGAGCAGACTTTCATGGTAATGGACTTGTTTGCTGAGCACCAGCGCCTGATCGCCTGCTCTGGGGGCACTGGGAACTTACAAGGAGACACTGAGTTGTCAGAACAAGGGCTGGAGGCAAGGCTTTCTCCCAGGCAGAAGTGCTGGTGGTATCCATTGTTCCTCTGTTGAGCCCTCTCTCCTCCCAGTGTGTGGACATAGCACTACCATAGCAGAGATATCATCATATTGGATAACAGAAGTCACTCTTCCCAGAGGATTCCCTGAAACTCTGCCTCCCCCAACTCACAGCTCTACCCAAACTACATCCAGGTGTATCCTAGGTGAGTCCGGTGTTCCTTGCTGAGCAGCTTCAAGACTCACACAAATGGCAGCTGGTCTCGATTTCTGGTGTAGCCTCTTGAGGCAACAATAATCACAGCATCTGTAGATTGCTTGCTGAATCTTAACAGGTGACCCCGGAGGGGCACAGGCTGGTGCTAAACTTGGCCTGCAGCTGAACCCCTCTCAGGACTATGCCACTGGACACCTACTACACAAAGCCATGCTAATAAAACCAAGAGACTTAGGAGCTTTGCTTAGTACATAGAAAAAGACACAGAAATGCAGCCAAAATGGGAAGACAAGGAAGCAGAAACCATATGAGAGAATAGAACAGAGATCCAGAGAAAATGGAGTCAAGCAATCTAATAGATGTAGAGTTCAAAACAATGGTTATAAAGATGCTCGATGAACTTAGAGGAAGAGTAGATAAACTCAGTGAGAACTTTAACAAAGAGATAAAAAATATAAAAAATGGAAATAAAAATTATAAAAGAAAACCAGTCAGAAATAAAGAATACATTATCTGAGATGAAGAGTATATTAGAGGGAATCAACAGAGTTGATAAAGAGGATCAAAGCACCAATATAGAGATAGGGAATCCAAGGATACCCAATCTGAATGGCAAGAAAAAAAGAAGCCAAGACTATAATAATAATTTAAGGAGCCTATGGGACAAAATTAAATGTAAAAATATCTGTGTCATAGGGATACCTGAAGAGGGAGAAGAAGAAGCTGAATATATATTTAAGGAAATAATGATGGAAAACGTCCCTAACTTAGAGAAGGAAATAGATATACAACCTCAGGAAGCTCAGAGAGTCCAAAAAAAGAACCCAAAGAGGCCCACACCAAGACACATTATAATTAAAATGCCAAAGGTTAAATACAAAAAGAGAATCTTAAAAGCAGCAAGAGAGCACTCATAAGACTAGCAACTGATTTCTCAAAAGAAACTTTGCAAGACAGAAGGGCTTGGCATAAAATATTCTACGTGATAAAGACCCAGGATCTACGACCAAGAATACTTTATCCAGCAAAGCTATTATTTAGAGTTAAAGGACAGATAAAGAGCTTCCTAGACAAAAATAAGCTAAAGGAATTATCACCACCAAGCCAGTATTACAGGAAATGTTGGAGGAACTTCTTTAAGAAGAAAAATCATGTATCAAAAACACGAATAAAGAATGATAATGACCACATATCTATCAACAAGTACCTCAAATGGAAAAGAATTAAGTGCTCCAACCAAAAGACAAGGTGGCTGAATGGATAAAAAACAAGACCCGTATATATACTGCCCACTAGAAACTCACTTCGATTAAAAGACACACACAGACTAAAAGGAAGAAGATGGAAAAAGATATTGCCTTGATAGACCTAGGGGGCATTGTGCTAAATTAAGTAAGTCAGATAGAGAAAGACAAATAACACATGATTTCACATACATGTGGATTCTAGAGAAAAAAATAAACAACAACGGAAATGGAAACAAACTCATAAATACAGAGAATATTTGAGGTCTACTAGATGGGAGGAGTTTGAGAGGGACTGTGAAAAGAGCAAAGGGATTAAAAAGAACAAATGGATGGTTACAAAATAGACATGGAGATATAAAGTGTAGTATAAGGAAAATAGTTAACAATTTTGTAATAAATATATAAGGGGAGGAAGGATACTAGATTAGTGGAGTGATCACTGTGAATTATATAGCTCTCTAATCACTATGCTATACAACCAAAATAATATATTATTATATGCCAACTATAATTGAAAAACAAACTGAATTGTACAATGCAAATATGAGCAACTAATTGTCTATTATATTTTAATAAAACTGGAAAAAAATGGAAATAGAAACCATAACAAAGAACCATAACAAAGAACCAGTCAGAAATGAAGAATATAGTAACTGAAATGAAGAATACATTAGAAGAAATCGACAGTAGATTATATGAAGCAGAGGATCATATCTACAATTTAGAAGAGAAGGGAGCAGAAAACACTGAATCAGAAATAGCAACAAGAAAAAAGAATCCAAAAAAAATGAGGATAGTTTAAGGGGCTTCTTGAATATCAAACATGTCAATATTTGCAACATTGGGATACCAGAAAGAGAAGAGAGAGCAAGAAATTGAAAATCTATTTGAAGAAATAATGATGAAAAACTTTCCTAACCTGGTGAAGGAAATAGATATACAAGTCCAAAAAGCACAGAGAGTCCCAAAAAAGATAAACCCAAAGTGGCCCACACCAAGACACAGCATAATCAAAATGCCAAAGATTAAGGACAAAGAAGGAATCTTAAAAGCAGCAAGAGAAAAGCAGTTAGTTATTACAAGTGAGCACTCTTAAGACTGCCAGCTAATTTATTAACAGAAATTTTATGGGCCAGAAGTGATTGGCATGAAATATTCAAAGTGATGAAAAGCGAGGAGCTACAATCAAAATAACTCTACCCAGCAAAGCTATCATTTAGAATCCAAAGACAGATAAAGAGCTAAATTAGTTCATCATCACCAAGCCAATATTACAGGAAACATTAGAGGGACTTCTTTACGAAGGAGAAAAAAGAAAAAAGATTAAAAATATAAATAATAAAATGGCGATAACTATGTATCTATCAACAATATTTTAAATATAGATTAAAGCTCCAATCAAAAGATAGGGTGGCTGAATGAATAAGAAAGCAAGACCCTTACATACACATCCTACAAGGGACTCACTTCAGATTGAAAGACACACACAGACTGAAAGTAAAGGGAAGGAAAAAAAATATTTCATGAAAATGGAAACAAACAAACAAAAAATCTGTGGTAATAGTACTTATCCCAGACAAAATAGACTTTAAAACAAAGGCTATAATAAGAGATAAAGACCCAGTACTTGTAATTCTCTAACTTATCTCACTTAACATAATGTGCTCAAGGTCAATCCATGTTCTCACAAAGGACTGCACAATATTTCATCGTATCTTTTTTATTTATTTATCTGTTGGTGGGCATTTCAGTTGTTTCCATATCATGGCTACTGTGAATAATGCTGCAGTCAACATGGGAGTGCAGCTATCTTTTCAAAATCATGTTTTCATTTCCTTTGGGTATATACCCAGAAGTGGAATTGCTAGGTTGTAATGGTAGACATATTTTTTATTTTTTTGAGGAAACTTTATATTTTTTTCATAGTGGTTGGACTAATTTAAATTCCCACCAACGGTACATAAATGTTTTCTTTTGACAACATCTTCACCAGCACCAGTTATCATTCCTTGATAATAGCCATTCTAACAGGTGTAAGGTGATATCTCTTTATGGTTTTGATTTAAATTTCACAAATATTTGTGATGTTGAGCATCTTTTCACATAACCATGGCCCATTTTGATGTCTTATTTGGAACAAAAATCGGTTTAGTTTACCTACTTTTTAATTAGATTATTTGTTCACTTGCTATTGATTTGTATGAGTTCTTTATATATTTTGGATATTATCCCTTTACCAGATATATGGCTTACAAATATTTTCTCCATTCCACAAGTTACTTTTTATTTTGTTAATTGTTTCTTTTGATCTGCAGAAACTTTTGAGTTTGGTGTAGTTCTCATTTGTTGATTTTGTTTGCAGCCACCAGCAATTTTTAAAGATCCTCTGGTTACACCATTGTGCAACAAAATTTAGAATCAAAGTCCTATATCCTCTCAACTTAAAGTGTAGTCTTCAGACCAGCAGCATTGGAATTATCTGGGAGTTTGTTAGGAAAGCAGAAACATGAACCCTACCTCGGACCTACTAAATCAGAATCTGTGTTATTAGCAACATCTCCATGTGATTCATACACATGGTGAAGTTTAAAAAACACTGAGTCTGGGAGTTAAAAAACTTACAAAAGAAAAATGCTATCTTGGAGACACTTCCACAAAAACACTTTATATATTTTCATGATACTCAATAGAGCCATATGCAGTGGCCATATTATTATCTATGACACACACTTTCTTTTTTTTATGTAGTTTAAAAAATTTTTTTGACACTTCCTTTCTTGGAGAGCTCAGCAGAATCGTTCTCTCTTTAGGACCACAGGTGCACGTATCTAAAAGACATTTGTGAAGTACTATGCACAATTTAAACTTAAGGCAGGCCAAAGATAAAACTAAGCAACAAGTTTTTGTAACATGTTTAAGATTTATAGAAAGTATCAATATTATTTTTATTTCTCTTATAAAGAAAAACAAGTCTTACATCAGCCTTACTTTCATCAAAACAGATCAAAACTTTAAATATATTAAATGTTCTTTAAAAATCACTGATTAAAATTTGAAAGATAAGCAAAATTTATATGCAGAATAATATATGTAGAAAATAGTTTGAGCAACAATATTGTCACATACTATATCTGAACAGTAATCTTAAGGAGAGAAGAAAAAACTTTTTATTTTTTTCATTCCTTATTCTAAGCCGATATTCTGATTTTATTAATCAAACATCAGGTATTTTATCTGAAGATTAATTATTCCAACTTCTTTCCAATAAGGCATCTTTCATTTGTCCCAGACTCAATTAGCATTTTTGACCTTAAAATGTCAGTTTTGTTACAGATCTGTACTGTGAAAATTAATGTCTGCAAGTCTTTTTCAGTGCAGTAATAAGAATTTTATAATAATGTGACATTTTTGGCTATTATGTGAATAAATTATTACTTTTGCCTTGATGCAAGTATCCTTTTCTCGGGTTTTATAGCATGTAAACTACATATCTTATATTGTATATCATTACTTTCTGAGGTAAATTTTGAATGCATACCAATTCCATACAAATCATAATTATTTTAAACTATTCGACTGCTTATTATCCTGGTAATATTTTCAGCTTGTCCACTATGTACCAAAAAAAAGTTACAGGAGAAGTTTTCACAAAGTCTTTACAATTAACGTCATATACTGTTCATCTTGAAACTTAGGGTTATATAAAGCCAATGTTAACAGATTTAAAGGTAGAAAAAAACATAAATATAACAATAGTAGAGGATTTAAATTCATCAATGGAGAGGTAAGTCATCCAGACAGGAAATTGGTAAGAAAACGTTGGAATTAAAAGACATGTTAGACCAGGTGAACTTAACAGATATTTATATGCATTCTATCGAAAAGCAGCAGAAAACACATTCTTCGCAAGTGCACATGCAACTTTCTTCAGGGTAGTTCATATGTTAGGTCACAAAACAAGTCTTAATAACTTAAAGAAGATTGAAATCATACCAAGCATCTTTTCTTTATATAGTGGTATAAAACTAGGAATGAATTAAAAAAAAAAAAACTGAAAAATTCACAAATATGTAGAGATTAAACAACATGTTACTAAACAATCAATGTGTCAAAGAAGAAATTTAAAAGAATTTTAAAAATATCTTGAGACAAATGAAAATGGAAATACAACATACCGAAACGTTTGGGATGCAGCAAAAATGGTTATAAGAGGATAATTCATAGTGATAAATGGCTATATTAAGAAACAAGAAATATCTCAAATAAACAACCTAATTTTACACCTCAAGGAACTAGAAAAAGAACAAACTAAGCCCAAATTTAGTAGAAGGAAGGAAATAACTGAAAATAAATGAAATAGAGACTAAAACAATAATAAAAAAAATCAATAAAACTAAGAGCTAGGTTTTTTTAAAAACGATAAAATAGAGAAACCTGTAGTCAGACTCACCAAGAAAGGTTGAGAACTTAAATAAAATCAGAAATAAAAGAGAAGACTTTATAACTAATACCGTAGAAATACAAAGGAACCAGAAATTAAAAAGATCATATGAAAAATTATATGCCAACAAATTGGACAACATAAAAGAAATGAATAAATTCTTACAAACATACAACATACCAAGACTGAATCATAAATAGAATCTCTGAACTAGACCAGTTACTAGACATTGAGTCAGTAACCGAATACCTCCCAAGGAACAAAAGTCCAACACCAGATGGCTTCATGGGTGAATTCTACCAAATATTTAAAGAAGATTTTATACCAATTTTTCTAAAGCTCTTCCAAAAAAAATAGAAGAGGAAAGACTCCTAAACTCATCTTATGAGAGTAGCATTACCACGACATCAAAACCAGAAAAGAATTCTACAAGAAAAGAAAAATCATAGGCCATTATCTCTGATGAACAAAGAAAGAAAGAAAAAAAAAACAAACTTACGTTAGAAACCAATAAATATAGGAAAAAACTCAGCATGACAACTGCAAAAGTAGATAGAAGGACAGAATGCTATCAAACAGAGAAGAGGGAGTAATTTCTCTACCAATTTCTGTTCATCAATGGAGGGGTTGCAATTTATATTACGAATAAAAGGTATAGGGCTATTGTTTTAAGTAAATGGGGAGAGAGAGAGCTCAGAGAGATTGGATATCAGTTTAAAAAATAATGAGAAAGGATATCATTTTCAGAGAAAAGAAGAAAATGTAATGTGGCTATAATATAGTGCAAGAGATGAGGTAAAGGAAGTGGGAAAGAAGGTTGGGCAAGTTCGTTATGAGATCTTATATGACACATCAAAGAGCTAGGCCATTTTCCTTGGTCATGTGAAATTGTCAGAGGTTGTAACCTGAAAGTAACATTAAGAAAAGATTTGGGGTTTTTGTTTGCTTGCTTGTTTTGTTTTTTAGAAAGAATATCGGATTATAAAATAGAAAGTAGAACGGGTTGAGAAAAAAAAATCGATGAAGACCAAGTAGGGGTTTATTACAACAGTCGACATATCAGAATATAAGGACATAAAGTACATCAGTAGTAAAGAGAATAAGAAGGAGGGAGCACATTAAAACCCCAACTGGTAAAAAAATCTATAGGGCTTAATGGTTGGGAGAATATGAAAGGAAAAGTGAGTGAGCAATAAAGTATACTAGTGGCTTTTCTTTGGGATATTATGCTAATGATAAGACTTATAATTGAAAGAGAAAAGTAGGAAGAAAAGGCAGTTTAGAACATTCATTAATTACATGTAATAGATAAATACTGGAAACTGCTGTTCCACTAATACAACTATTTTTGAAGCAGTTCATTTTGCTCAGTTGTTTTAAACTCTGATTATCTAGAAATAACAGTTTTTATACATAGTTTTACATATAATGTAAGGGCCTTTTTGTTCATCTATCATCTACCTATCTATCAGCTATCAGTCTACCAACCTACCTCCCTACCTACCTGTTATCTGCTTCTATTTATTTGTAGATGTGCCCAGGTTCTGAGATGTTATTGGAATAGTAGTATGTGCATTTCAAAAATTTTATCTTCTTACCTCAGAATATTCTGTTGATCAGTTTTAATGGGCTAGAATCATAGGTGTTTCCTTGATTATAAATAATGTGGATGACTCAGAATTATAAATAGGAAAATACACAGCTGGAAAAATATACTTTATTATTAAATCTTGGTGTATCCATTTTAGTTCGGCGCTACTACTTTAATTTTAGAAATGCAAAATCATACACTTGGAGATCAATCCTGCAAAAGCAAAAAGAAGCTACATATTCATCTATCAACTACTTCTATACTGAAGTTTTCAAAAGTCCTTGGCATACAAGTTATGTCCAAGAAAATAAACATGCCACTAAGGTCACTTTAAAAAAATTAAATGATAGATGAAATGTACTCTAATAAATGCCATGATTTCTCTAATAAATTCTTTAATAAATTCTCTTTACTTAAATTTTTAAGATTTGGTGAAGACACAGCTCACTATTTGATTCACTTTATGTACTGTTCTGACATCTGTCACATCCTGCTTTCATTCCTTAATTAACCACGTTGGACTTTTCTGTTCTTTCTTTGATGATTATAATGTAAAACATCTCACCAACATAATTTTACAATATATTTTTCCCTTCTTGCTATTCTGTCTTATAAGTTATAAAGAAAAAGTCTTAGATGTGTTTTATATGGCTTTTACTCTTTTTTTGGCAATAGTTTCTTTGATCTCATATTTGCAGTCTCCTAAATGTGTATATATAACAGTCACCACTAATATATTATCTGTTAAAACAATTTTTTTTTATTTCCTGTCTTGTTTCTTTCACTTCCTGTGGTTGTTTAGAAATAGATGCTTTGTTGGGAACAGATGTTATAGATTTTTAAACACCCGATAGCTTGATCCAAACATTCCATAAACTATCCATTTGAAATATACCTTTATTTAAAGAAACATTAAACTCTTTTATAGAAATATATTTTGCAAAGGACATATTCTTTAAAAAAAAATCAGTATGTTTATTAGCAATTTGGCCATAGCATGACATAATGGACAAAGAATTAAACTGAAATTCAGAAAGATTTCCTACTCCTGACTATACTTCATACACTTAGGTAATTTACTTTTCTTTTCTGGTGTTTTTATCTAGAAATTGAGAGCTTTAGCTGTTTGTGGCATATGTTCCTGTCACAGTGACTATCACTTGAAAAGTGACCAATGAATATTTTTAAATAAATAAGCATATGTTCAAAAGCTAGTGAGGAAAGGGGCAGGAGTTTCAACCCAGGTGGAGCCACCTCCTAAAACCCTCTTTTCCTCTGTGTTTCTATCTCTGTCAGAGAAGATACACCTGTATCTAATTTAAAATATTAAATACCTTGTGAATATACATTTGCAAGACTATACTAATATACTTTTTTTAGGCCACTATTATTCAGTAGAAAAAAAAATGGAATGAAAGCTGAAAGATGTGAGTTTATTTTCTGGTTGCTTTTGTATACATGCTTTAGTTTCTGCATCATCTTTCTTTCCTTCCTTGCTTCTATCTGTTCCTGAATGAAAGGATTTTGAGTGTGGAGTCATTTCCCAGGAAATCATGGCAACAAGATTTGAGTGAGGAGAGCTTGGAGAAAGGACTGAATCTAATTATGAGGAAACAATTAGTTAACTACACAGAAAAAGACACCTTAAGAGACTAGAACTCCAAAAACAGTCTAACTCTTTAACCAATCATTTCAACTTTTCTGGAGGCCTTAATATTTTCAATACGACAAGAAAAAAATGGAGAGGACAAATAAGATGAAAAAAATGATGGAAAGATCTTGAGAACCATTCTTTTGGTTCTCTCCAGAATCAAAAGTTAGAATAAATTCCTCAAAATCAGGAGCACTGTTTTATGATGCTTTGTTGTTTTTCTGGACAGGAGATCAGGGTGTCCAGGCATAGACAGATGTCTGAGTGTTCTGAGAGGCAGCTATAATTTCAAAATAGTCAATTAAACCATGATGGCTCACTTTTAGAATGACAACAATGACATTTCACAGAGATATTTTTTTAAAAATTACCCTACCAGATTTGATTATTTCAAATTGGTTGATTTCATACTTCTCAAATTTCAAGGAAAGGCTTTCTTTCTAAAAAAAAAAAAAATCTTAAACAATCATCTACAAATTCCACTTAATTTTCTTGGGATACTAGGTAACAAGATTTATTTGTAGTTTAGAATGAAGTTTGGTTTCTCTTTGACCAATCTAGAGAAAACAAACAGTTCTGTGAAAATCAAATCGGTACCAATAATTATGCATAGTAATATCTAGCATTTGTAGAGCACCATGCTTTGAAGTTTATGGTTTTCCCAATGTTGCGATTACACATTATCTCCTTTGATACTATCACCATTACATATAGAGGCAAAGTCAGTTATCATTCTGTTTTACTGATCCATGGAACTGAGAATTTAAAGATTTCAGAACTGGTCAACATCCTCAAATTGTATTAAACAAGTAACCAAACAGAGTCATAAAGTTTAGCCATATCAAAATTGGACTTCTTGGGCTTCTAGTCTTTTGATAATTTTATATATTAATCTGCTTCTTAAATAACAATCATTAATGTCTTTGGCTTCTGACTTGCTACAGTTTTCTCCTACCTGGTTTCCCTGCTTACACACTAATCCTCTTTCGTCTAGTCTCCAGATTGTGACCACAATAATTCTTAAAACACAAATTTAGCCACGTTACTTTCTCTTTCCTTAAAACCTCCAATAGTTGCTATCATATCCAAAAGTGAATCCACAATTCTCATTCTGACCTGTGAGGTCCTCCAGGATCTAGCTTCGAGGACCCTTCATTCTCTCACTTCCTTATACCAAGATACGCTTCTTTCTTAATACACCAAGGGCACTCTGACATTGGACTTTTGTGTGGAACACTCCTTACAGGCACAAGTGTAATTTATGCTTCCAACTTTGCACTTTCAATTTTGTATGGCTGATTGATTTAGGTCTCTGCTTACTCTCAACTCCTCAGAGAGGCTTTCTATCTCTGGAAGAGTCCCCTACACCCACACTCTCTTTCTATCCCTTTACCTACTATATTTTCAGCACCTGGAATATATTCAATATATGTTGAATGAATGAATGAATAAATAAATGGACAAATCCAGTTGAGAGGGAAGAGATACAATAGGTTGTCAATATGGAAATATTCAAAGTGTTCTGGCGATATAACTACCGGCTTCTGAAGCACTTTCTTTCCAGAAAATCTCTAACCCTTCTGTTATTTAGGCAGTTTAAAATGGCACGTGTTAAAATTCTGGCTCTAGAAAAAATTTAAAGTTGAGGATTGTATTTTAGAAGGAATTAGTTCATATAAAACAGTGTTTGTAATTAAAAAACATAGTTTTCAACATCTGTTCCTCAATCCGTTAGCTTAATCCATTAGCAGAAAGGCAACATAGACATATTGCTTTGCAAAAATGGCTGCATATTTTATCAGTAAAGATTTAATTTTAATGAATTATTAATTTTTAATTTGATTACCTTATTCATATATTTAATTAAGTTCACCTCTACAGTTTAAATTGCAAGATACCACCCACATACATTTTCTTTAAAAGAGCTGATGTTACTTTCCGGAGACAAAGATGCAAACTACATCTTCCTGAAAATGGATTAAATCTCATCATATTGATCATATAGAATATATAGGCAAATATAACAGGAAAAATAACTTTATTTCATCTTTTTAGCATACTAGAAAACTTAAAGCTTCTTTCTTTTTTCCTACATACATGGGTTATTCACTGATGATGTAAAAAAAAAAAAAATCTTAAAAGTGATCATTGTCTCTAGCCCTAAAATGAGCCCTAAGTTTCTTGTACCTGCATAGAGTAAGAACAAAGTATACCATGTTTAGTATATCAGCAATAAGAACTAGGAAAGGAAGAAACTTGAGAGTAGAAAGTTTCACTGGCCACATTTTTAAGGTTAGACCCATATTCCTTGACACATTTCTCATGTGTCATAGAATTTGTTTTTTTATTGCCCCTGTATCAACCCAACAAATTTCAAAGACACTAAGTTTTATTTTAGTGCTTTACAGTCTAGAGAGTACTTTAGTAAAATGTCCCATTGATTTTCACAATTACCCAGTAAGACAGGTATTAATGTTTATATCATTTTTACATTCAACCAACCTGAGGCTCAATGACTGGTACAATGGAAAACCAAAGCAAAGACATTTAACAGTGTAGTTTACTCTTTTTTCATTAAATCATGCTGTTTCTTTTATTTCTAAGATATAAAATTGCTCTGATCATTTATCTAACTACTCTTTCAAGTTTCCTGTGTTCAGGAAAATACCGAATGGTGATCCATCTTTATAATTGATCAATGCTTATGGCTACAAAATATATCACAGCTCTATCTAGATAAAGTAATACAATAGATCTTGGGAGTTTTGAATGCTTTGCTAGCAGGAAAAATTTAATTAATAAGCAAACTTGCTGCTATATTTATTCCTTCTCTCTGTTTTGACATTAAGTTGGATTTACCTATAAGTTCAATTGCTAAACAGGAATACTCAGTCTCAGGACAATATAGGCTGTTGTTTTCACAAGTGTAAGGAAGGTTTTAGCTGGCTACCTTTCAGGGTGTTGGTACTTTAAATGTGGCTAGCATACATGATGTGTTTTGGATTTAATTTAAATGAATTTTATTCCTTGATTCTGTCATTTGTAGAAATATAAATTAATTGCAGAAAACTCAAGTATAGGAAGTTATTTCATAAGGGTTTTTAATGTTTATTTTCATACCTGTGAACAGTATTCATCCAAGGTCACCGTGGCAGAAGACTTCTAATGCTCATATCCAATTCTCCTACCCTTCTGGGCTCACAAAAGGCTGAGACTTTCTACTATGTCACTACTTCTGAATAATGATTTGTGAGAAGAAATGATGAAACATTTAATTGCTGGCATGAGACCCTTCAAAGCTCTCTGCCTGTGCTTCGGCAACTGAGAAAACATCAAGTTCCAGATGGCATAGCTGCAAGGTAGAGAATCTTTATCAGCCAAGATCCCCATATGGAGTAGAACACGCTGCCAGACCTTGTGGGTCATGTAAGCAAATGTAAGAAAACAAACGTCTTGGGGTAAGCTACCGAGATTTGGGGTTATTCTGTTACTGCTTATCCTAATGAAAAACCGTAAGGCTATAATCAAAGGAGCATAGGAATTGGATTCAAAAGCTCTGGATAACATTCAACTTAATAGCTTTGTCAACTTGGGTAAGTCACTTAAATTTGTTGAGTTTCATATTCTTTCTTTCTAAAATAGAGGTGATAAAAATATTTCCTATCCACTTGAAAGAGTCACTATGAAAATTAAATTGCATAGTGTAGGTTGAGTCAGTCCACAATTTATATTCATTAATGTAGTGACATACTTTTGATTCCTTTGAAATTGTGATTTCCTGATTAAAGAAATTTCTCTTGCCAATCTCCTACATTCAGTCCTCCTAGAAACAGTAGATGGGTTAACCAAAGTTGGAGTGTGGGACTGAGCAGGTTACCATTATTTGTTTGTTTGTATATTTGTTTGTTTGTTTGTTTAAGTCCATTATTATAATCATATTGTGGCTCTGGTGATTAAAATTAATATTTCTTAGAATCAAGGATTCAGGTTCAAACTTAGAATCAGTTTTAATTCCGTGACCTCCAGCTGTTTTAATTTGTCCATGTCTTTCCTTTTTAACTAGCTTTGAGCATCAGAGAATCAGCACACTCCCTTATATTTTTTTCTTTTTCCACAAAGTAAACTATGTGTGCAGAAAGTATCAAGTCAATTTCTATCATTCCTTGGATTTTTAAACCCGATTGCTCAGTCTAATAAAGCAGAAACACCAGCAAAACCAGTAAGCACTCACTGCATATCTCCTTTACTGATTGAATGAACACAAATGAGAATAGAAACAGGCACATAACTAACTTTTTGCATTTTGAGCCATGAAATTTGACCATGTTTTGTGTCCTCCCAACATAAGAGATGATGAGGATATGATATGACTCTTCAAGCACCCATCTGATTGTCTCTCCATTGAAAAAATCAAAGACAGTGCAGTCATGAGAAAAGCAATCTAGGTAGTAGTTAAAAGTGGGCTCTCTGAAGTCAGGCTGAACTCCAGCTCCCCTACTTACTGAGTTACCTTGAGCATGTAACTTCTTTATGGATCAGGTTTTTTGTTTTTCTTTTTGTTTTTGTCTATAAAGTGTGTATAATAACAGCATATAACTTATGCAGTTGTTTTGAAAATTAATGTTAATATATGTAAAGTGTTCAGAAAAAGACCCAAGATATAATGGAAACTTCAAGACTTACTATTGTCTCCTTTTAATCAAACTCCAAGCTATGCTAACACAAGCTGAAGGAATTGGATTGTCTAAAAGCTGGGCAGAGTTTGTGGGAAGAGAGAGATCAGTTTTTGAGCAACTCTCACAAGCACTTTGAAGCAATAGAAGATGAGCAAAGATGTTGTTACAAACATTTTATTATTTCATTACTGACTAGCGGTCTCTAGGACTCTTCAATCTTTTGAGTCCAGATTTGTGTTTCTTTTCATGGAACACCATATTTAGGTGAATGAATTATGGTTTATGTCTAAACTGAAATCTAATTCATCACAAAATCTTCTCTCTCCTTATTTCTGATAAAATTCTAAGTGTTTTCTTGGTTTCTCAAATTTGAGACCTCAGTGTCATTTTTTGATCCAGCATATCTCTCACTTTCAAACACAATTGTGGCCAAAATTGATCAAAAATATTTTCACTGTAGTCTTTTCTATTCTCTTTCTGTTGCCATTTTACAAAATGTTGGCCTTCTTCTTCCCACTGCCTTTTTGTTCTGGGCTTTCCACCACACTCTTCGCTATCAGTGAGCAAACAGAAGTGCTAGTTTTTACTTTTTCTTCCAAGGATATAGATTTTTTTAAAAAAGCCATTTGGATTCACTTCTATCACTAAAATTATTAAATTATTTAAGAAAAAAAATCATTAAAGTAACAAAGTGGTAGTTTTATTTCTAATATGATAAGCTATATATGAATTTAAAATAATAGCAATGCCCCATTTAATCGGGGATTAAATGGGCACACACACATATATACATTATATATGTGAAAAATGAGAAAGTGCATATATAAAACTATTTTAACTTTTTCTCTTCTTAGAAACTACAATGATTCTTCACCAGTAGATATCCATATTAGCATGATTTCAGATCCAATAAGAAATTGTTGACTTTCAGATCATTAGGCAATAATATAAAAGAGCTTTGAAATAGATACCATAATTTTACTTTGGACATTTCTTATTTCTGACTTGATGCATATACCCTTTCTAAATATAAGAGCCTCCATAGTGTGTGTGTACGCACACATAAACATACACACTCTTATGGAAAGAAATCGAGTGGGAGGAATATGCTTGTCATCTTCAATTTTGTATGCATAAAAATGCATGAAAGAAGGGACTGAAAATGTAGGAGCAAAGAGACAGGAAATGTCAAGCTTGATAGATTATGCCGAGAGAAAAAATTTACTCTAAAAATAAGTCCTACCATTTAACCTACTAGTGTTATTTTGATTTTGTATTCAACATGAATATGTTGTGTCTATCAGTGGTTAAATGTAGATTGTTATTCTACCAAGCTAAGACTTCTGTTGCTTAGCGGAGCTCAGCATTTCAAGGCTCTTAATCTATGATCTTCAGTCATGTCGGTTTTTAAAGAATTGTTTGAATATAACTGCACAACACACTATTTTGTCCCCTATTGTTGCCCCCAAATGTCCTGAAACTTAAATCTATGGCCACAATGAATCTGTGGTGTCTAGGTAAAAAACTATTGTTCTCCTCTAAAGGATGATTCTTGTAAATAACCTCAATGAAACATAAAGCAATACACCTCCAAACTCTTTATTTCTTTGTTTCTCCTCATGAATTGCATGTTGATGTAAATGAAGAGGTAAATGGATCTGGTCTGCAGCAAGGCTCCACTTTTCCCTACCATTGCCCCTCAACAATTTTCCTCCTTCCCTCAAGCATGAGAGCTGACTCCAAACTATAATAGGTATCCTACTGGAGTACCTCATCTCTGAATGACTGCTCATACCTAATTTTTCCCAGCAACATCTAATTTTAACGTGTTATACTCCATCTGCTTCTTTGTTCTTGATGCTAATCACATAACATTTCTGTTGTTAACCTACTCCTGGGGTGGCGTGCACATTGTCATTATTCCCCCTTCCTTTCTCATAGCACATATAATCAATAACTGCATTCTTTTCCACTCAGTCCAGACATCTTTAGCATTCTTATCATCATTGCACTTGACACTCTTCAGCAATCAATCAGGGCTCCTGGGTTATTCATTCTCATTTAAAATATGTGTATTGTAAAAAGAGTTCAAGAGACAATGATGGATCTCAAATTTATTTTTATCAGTATTCCTTATTAAACTAACAAATTGTATATACGTATGTTTATTTATTATATAGTCTCCTTATGACAGTCATTGACTTTTGTATATGTTTATTCAAAAATATTATAAAATGAAAATGCTATTGATGATTAATTTTATTAAAGAGACATCTATCTATGTTTAAAAAGAAGCCACAGCTACATGTGCAAGTTATGTTATTTAGTCTACAGGAAGAGTAGGCTAAGAGTATGAATTTAAGGCAACATTCTTTTCTTCGTGCTCCCTAAATGTGTTGTACTTTGCTTGATTATAACACTTGCCACATTGTTTTGTAATTGTTTCCTTTCCTGTTTCACTGACTAGCTCCTTGGAAGCAAGAGCGCCTCACTTTCTTTGCATCCTTAGCACCCTATACAGAGTTTTTCCACATAATATTAGTGTGATAAATGTTTACAGGATAAATAACTGAATGAATGAAGAAGAATTTTTATTTTTTAACAAGTGGTCTTATATTACTCAGCTGTCATAAGATCAATTCTATTCTTAGCACTATTCTTAGCACATCCAAAGCATTTTGATTTCATCCTACTGAAATTTTGTACAATAACTATCTTCAAATTTATATTTCACCTTAAGAAAATTCTCTTATTTTTTGCTTGTTGTAATATTAAATAAACTAACCTAAATATTGATTCTTACAATGAGTCAATTCAATGTTACTAATTAACTTAAATTGTAAAATTAATATTTAATAGCTATAATTCTTAAAATAATATAATTAAATTAGCTTAGGAGACTGTAAAGTTTTAATACTCACACAAGAATGTTAACTTGCAAGTACCTTTGGAGAAGTTCAAAACCCATTTTAAACAAGTTATCTTTGGCCCTTCTTAGAATGTTTGGAGTTTGAATTTTTAAAATAAATGTTTTTAAAACAAATTACATTCTCAGTTCTCTTCACAACCCAAATACATTCCCACATCAGGAAAAATCTTAAAAGTCTGAATTTTATAAAAGGTGAATTACTGTGTGTTTATTATCAATAACAATAATATATGTAAAATTACTCACAATTCACTCTTTAAAATGTGGAATTCTTGACATTATCAAAGTAAACATTTTTAATTGTAGAAAATGCTGACATGCATTACATACATTTGAATTTATCTCTTAAAACATTGATTAATGGCATGGTGCTAGTTTTTTTCCAATCAATCTTGTTCCTTTTGAGCTTAAACTCATCACTTGAAATCTTACTTTGTTTTGAAATTGAGCTAGCACTAGTCCTTTCCAGTTCCTTCTTTGATTTAAATGTTTTAAATCCATGTGGTTATGATTTATGAATCCCAAAGACATTCCTTTTACTTGTAAAACTTCATCCTAGTCAGAGATGCTGTTTTTGAGGAAATAATTGACCTGGTATATAAAAAGTGAGTATATTTTAAAATGTACAAAATGTCTAGGTATTTATTCTGGAAGATGGGCTTCTAGGTGATTTTAATTCCTTTTCTTTCTGCTTGACAATATTTTTCATATTTTATGAAATTAATATTTATTAATTATATAAGAAAAATAATACCTATGGAGATAAAGATAAAAACTTATAATAGCATTAAAAATTTAGAATGTTACTACTAAGAGCATCTGTACTTATTCTATACCAAGCATTTAATCCAATTATTTTTTATAATATACTAATGGAACAAATTCTATTTTCTTTAAAAAGAGTAGGAATTGCAAGTTGGATATATGTGTATTGTATGTATATATGCATTGTGGTGGTACAGCAATAATGAAAGAGGAAAAAAAAAGAAACACACAGCATATAGAAGAACCCTGGGGTATGAAGGAACATTGGCTCTTCAAGGATAAAGCTGAAGATTTAAAGGCTAGGCAACAGTCTAAAGGCATTATTAAGAATGCTTGTCTTTATCCTAAAAATAATAAGATGTCATTGAAATATTGTAAGCAAAGTATTGATACTTTTAGATTTGCACTTTCAAAGTATCATTATTCTGACTGCAACATGGGAAATGAACAGAAGGGAGAGAAGACTGTATGAAGAAGAGCCATGACCCATGTGGTGGATGATGATGGATTTGAAAGAAATAGAAATGAATCCAGAAATATATTGAAAATGAGATTCAAGGAATATAGTATTGGGATTGTCTTAGGAAATAAAGGAGAGAAAAATAAAATTTCCAAGTCTCCTGGTTCAAGGGCTACATGGTAGTGATATTCACCACAATGGGACATTGGAAGAGGACTAGCAGTGGGAGTAAAGATGAATAATTACATGCTAGCCACACTGAATTTGAGCTGCTTTTGAGTAATATGAAAAGTGAATAAAAACGGGCAGAATGTGGTGATGAGTCAAAATTTGGAGGAGCAACTGACAATGGGTGACTTTTCCATTTTCTTTATTCTTGAGACTTTATCTCAAGGTCAAGCACTAGTCAGAATGGTCTAAAAGCATGGTGGCTAAAACCTCAATAGAAACTTTAGTTTCTACACAGAGAAATCAAGAAATAGACCCCAATGGATGGAGACTGTGTAGAGAAGGATTATGATAAGTTGAATTACTCTATCATTAAAAAGAGCACTTATCTGAGATTCAGAAGACCCGATTCTAATCCCTGATTGGCTAATTTAGATCTGTTTGATTCAATCTCTTTGAGTATTTATATTACCTTTTTCAAAAAATGGTTTTCATGGCACTTTCCCGTTTAATTTCTCAGAGCCGTAATAAGTATCAAATATAACAATGTACTCATGTGCTTTAAAAGATCATAAATTTGTACACAAACATAAGTTATTAGTATGACTCATATTTACATTTCTGTTGGTTTATAAACTTTGACATTTTTACAGTATGGATCCATATTCTAGACATCAGCTGAGCAGTGTCCGAGTTAAGATAACTATCATGACTTAGCTTGCCTCAGTACATTTAATGCAATTGTTATTTGATCAGCTGACATCATACTGTAAATGCAGTTTTTTTTTTTTCTTTGAGTCTATCTATTCTTCATATGCAATTTTAGGTGTAATGTCCCAGTCTTTGTCTGTCAGATGTTTTATTTAAAGACCAACATCTCATCAGCAATTACTTAGCAATGATGGAAATCTGTTTTCTATGTCCAGTGAATTCTTCACACTTCCTTTTCTGCCACATAATTAATTATATTTCTGAGAGATTTTGAACCACCTTAATCACTTGGAACTCATATCATTTAGACTGTTAGTACCTTTCATTATTTTGACCTGTGAGTAGTGGTTTCTGAATTAGTGCCACTGTAATAGGAGCTTGTTGTTTTCTCTTTACAGTAGTATTTGGAATAATTACTGCTTTGATATAATCATTTGGAACCAGATGCCCAGGTCTAATTGAATACATCAGTATGACTTCCTTTTGGATCAACTGTATTCTGGGTATTTCAAAAGAAATAATTTCAATTGTAACCACAAATTGGTGGTTTTCTTTTCTCCCTTCCCCTTCTCTCCTCTCTTTTCTCTACTCCTCTTTTTTCCCCTTCTTTCCTGCTCCTCCTTTTTTTCTTCTCTTCACCTCTCCCCTTTCCTGTACTCCTCCTCTCCCCTCCTTCCCCCACTCTTGCTCTATCCCTGGTTCTCTCCCTCCTTCTTTCTCTCTCTCTCTCTCTCTTTCTCTTCTCTTTCCCCCTAGAGGCACTGTAGCTCCTTTTAATTTATTTTTTTAAATCAAGAACCACCCGTTAAAGAATATTTATTTTCTGTGATTAAATCTAACACATCAAAGAATTTTCAAGATTATGCAAACTCTAAACTAGTGGGATTTAAAAGGAAAATAATTTTCATTAACAAATAAGTTAAGTCCGTATATACCAGTGAACTACATAATCTATTCTGTCTGTTTCACTGACCATTTCATGTAAATAAAAGAACCTCTACATTCAAACAATAGATTCTGCAGGAAGAAAGTTTCTCAAGTTTCATGTGTTACTCCATTTCTCTTCAAAATAAGTAAATTTCTATTACAATAGCACAAATATGTTGACAATATATTCTAAAAGATAAAAAATGCAAATACATTTTGAGACAAAAACTATGCCACTCTAAATTAGAATATTAGTTTGGATTAAAAAAATTTTGAATACCTGAGACATTTGGAAGCTCTATTGAAAATAGGCATAGATAATTTAATATATCACACACACGTACCTCATAAATCAATATAAACCTGAAATAAAAGGGATGTAGAAATCAAGAATGTAAATATCTTTAAATTTGAATTTAGAGTAATATTTTGGATCAATATATATACTTATTATTTGTTTCATTCCATCTTGGTTTAGCTATTATCTTTTTCAGATTAGACAGCTGAAATATCTATAAATTGACTAAACCTACATGTAAAGTTGGCTGACATGACAATTCCTTCTCACTTAACAAAGTTTATTAAATAATAATAACACCAACAAAAATGAGTGCCAAGCAATTCATCTTCTATTACTACTACTACTATTACTACTATTACTAGTTCTGATATAGACACACACATATATACACACACACAATTTCATCAACACAGTGAACTTGATGTTACTATCTTTATGCTACAAGTAACTGAGGTTAGATATTTAATTAAATTGCATGATTTTATATAATTACTGTAGCAGTGGTGGAATTTGAACACTGGCCTAATTATTATTTTAAACAAAAAAGCACCTACATAGAAGCTAAGAATATAGAAATGATGAACAACCAGATTTTGTGCTCAAGCCGTTCATAGTCAAAATTGAGCAGGTAGATTGAGGACTTATAAGCCAATAAAATCAGTATAATATATATAGATTAACGCAACACAGAAATATTTTCATATGGCTGAGAGATAAAAGGGAAAAGTGAGTATGCTAGTATAGTAAATCTGAGTTATGTGGAAACTTTTGGAGATTCTCACCCATTGCTCTGCTTTCTGCCACTTGGTTACAATTCTAAGATCTGAGCTTGTACTTGTCAAATTTATATGGCTGTGTATCTCTGAAAAATGCAGTATTTTCACCGAAAAATAAGGCCCTTGTGGCTATGAAAACCTTACAGTCCCCACTCACCCATTTACTGATTATAAGATTGGTTTTGACCCCTGCCCTCTGTGCTTTCACTGGGATAATTATCTTCCACTCCCTGTAGAGTGGCCTTGTGTTTTGTATTAGACAACCAGCCCCAATAAAACTATTCTATGGGCCAAAGTGAGAAGATAGCAACTCTCCCTTGTGGTAATGTAGAATGCTCCTCTTACCATTATTGTTTGCAGATTTGGGAAAATAAATTACAAATTATTTTAAAGATTTTATGTTATGTATAACATAAGCAGTTGTATTTTCCTTTTTAATATCAATTTCTATTTGTGCATAGGGTGGGTGGGTGTTGTGAATATGAAGATAAAGTAGTTGATTGGATTCTAAATGTTTGGATAATCTGGCTTGGTGGAAGAGTTTGGTGGAAACATTGTCATCTGAGCTGTAGTCAAGTCAAAGTGAACACTAAGGAGAAGGGAACACTGTTGACAGCACTGGAGAGCAAAACTATCGTGAATTCATTGGAAGAGAAAAGAAAGGATTTACGAATATGCAAGGGGGTGGTCCCTCGAGTACACAAGCCTAGCTGGTTATTTTATTTTGTTTTGCTTTTATAAAATAAGGTTATTGCTTTATGAAGCAATTTAAAAAAATATTTCCTTCAGAATAAACTACCATAAGCAGTGTGCCATAAAGCAGTTTGATTTTATGTAGTAATTCTGCTCAAATCACATTTAAAAAAATGCAGTTGCATTTAGTTTCACCTCTCATTATCATGGATTTCTTAATGCAAATGTTAACATCAACCTATTTTTTTTCATTTTGTTTTAATGTTATTTAGCATTTATGTTTTAGGTGGAAATATTTAAAATTGTCTTTTCAGCTGAAAACATAGGTCGTTTAATTAGAAAATTTTAAGTATAGATTTTAAAGAAATGGAAATGCACAAAAATCATAAGGAATATTTAGAAATACCCATGGAGCCCTGCGACAACTATGACATTTTTCCAGAGGCTGACCATATGCATAATATAAAGATAGAACACTCATCTAACCACAATGAGTACATGCTTCTAAAAGTCAGCAGTAAATTTAGAAATTCAAGGACATATCTAAATGAATATTTAAAATATTGGTCTCGTTGTGAACTTCAAATGCACCTAAAGCTTGATGTCTTAAAGAAGAAACCTGACATAAAGCAAAAATTTTCTGAAACTATCCCTTTATAATAATACTAATATATAAACTTATTTTTCTAATTAAGTTAAAAAATAAGTTAAAAAGTGAAAACAAAAAAATTGCATATAGTACATATGTTATGATACCTCTTGAAAATAAAAAGGAGAATAAATATATTTATTTAGTTTATATATGTATTTATGTATCTATTTATCTCCTTATGTCTAACTCTCTTATATATGGAAAGAGACACACACACAAAGAAGCATCTATAGAGTGATATAGATTATCTCTGAAAACAAAAAGCAAAAAACTATGAACAGTAGTTGCTTTAGAGAGATAATGGAGACGAGACTTCTGGATGGGAAGGAAACTTTCTTTGCATCATATATCTTTTATAGTGTTTGAACATTTTAGCATGCATTCTAACTTCCACTTCAAAATAATGATAAGAAATAAACCATATAAATAAAAAATTTAAAAACATAAAATTTTGAAGAAAAATCACCAGAAATATTTTTGCACCTACAGACAAGATATCTATACTGAAAACAAGAAAATGGCAAATATAAGTAAACCAGCAATCAATTATTTTCTTAGGTGCCCTTCTTAGTCACTTGCAGAATCACCTTGGAAGGAAAAACTAGCATAATAATTATAAAGGTGCTTTGATGACTCCTTGAGCTGCAGCTTCAAATCTATTTTGGACTGAAAAAAAATTGAATATCTTTTTAATAACCAGCCTAAACACAGGAACTCTTACTGACTTAATGAATGATGCTAGCAATAGAGATGTCTAGACTTGTTCAAGCAAGATGAATGAAAGAACAGTAGATTGGCTGAATTTAACCAGCTGAATTTAACCCAGTGTTTTGTTGGATCTTGTTTAATATTTTATAATGTCTGAAAAAATTGAACTTGCAAAATGCTTAGTGGCTAACAATTTAATTAATTATAATTAATATTAAATCAAAATATTTAATAAATTATCTTTCAGAGATCAGAATATTCCTTAAAATAATCTTTAAAAGATGTAGTTTTTAAATAAATATTTGCTGAATTGACTTTTTGACAGAAAAAGACTACACAAATGAATTAAAATGTGTTTCTTGAATGTTCAAACTGCACCATTTTCAGAGACTACCTCACTTCATTGTGTTCACTTCTTGATTTTTTTTTCCAGTAATCAAAAGAGATGGTTAGAACAATAATTTTCGTTCAATTCAATGTGCTCTTTTTTAATTACATGAGCAGTAACCTTGAGATCTCACTCTGCTATGGGATGGCAGGAGAAGGTGCTGGTAAGAATTTAAATTCAAGGTTGAATTGTTATATGTCCCCACGGAGGAAAATAATCAGTGTAAAGGAGTAAGATCTGTTTGAGGTAACTCCATGCACTTTAAGGGTGAAGAGTGACCTAGAGATAAAAACTCAGCAGATTTTTTGGGTACCGAATTTTCATAAACACTTACACAGGAACTGTAATAATTTTTTTCTCTTTTCTTTCCTTTTTTAAATCTATACCTAAGATCATTCTAATAAAAATTTATCTTTAGAAATAGACCCAGACTACTCTGTTACTATAAATAATTTGACTTTTAATTAACATATTCAAAACGACGTAATTAGTAATCTGACTTAGCTGAGAAAAATACTTGGACTGAGATTTTCCTGTGCCAATAGAAAAGACTAACCAGTCACTCCAAGACCATTCAACTCTGTCATATATACATGTGACTCTACTCTCAACCAGAGGGTATTTTTGAGAAATTTTAAACTACAGCCTAAAAATATTGTTTTGCCCCATCCTTTGGTACATGACATTATAAATACTTCTCTTCAGTGACTACTATGATATTTTCATAGATCATTGAAAAATATGACATAATTTGAATCTATATATTTATATTCATCATAAATCTTAAAATATTGTGATACCATTAAAATACTGATACCAAGACAGATAATAGGATTTGAAGAGGCAGTATATGTTACATGATGAAGGCGGTTACCTGTACATAAGATATTACCCGATTCTTACAGGTGGTTAAGTAACGTGCTAAGCGGTGTGATAGGTATTTTCATATGGCATTCCACTGAAACTTCAGAGGAATGTTTACTCTTTTTCTCCACATTATATAAGTGAGAGCAAAACTATATAGTACATACTATTTTATCACCAAATGCATAAATGACT
Source organism: Pteropus medius (assembly GCF_902729225.1). Classification (NCBI taxonomy): domain Eukaryota; kingdom Metazoa; phylum Chordata; class Mammalia; order Chiroptera; family Pteropodidae; genus Pteropus; species Pteropus medius. The sequence continues at coordinate 29,892,221 of NW_024354500.1, forward strand.
TACCTAAGATGGTGAGTGATGAAGTCGAATTTGAACCCAGGAAGTTTGACTACTCATTTTAACCAGTACAAATATTGCAACAGTTGTAAATCCCTGACATTGCCCTATTGGAATAGATTTTTGCTCAAATAAACTCTTAACAATTATAATATGCCTCAGTGCACGTTTTAACAGTTCTGTTGTCATAAAAGGAAACCAAAAGGATCCCCTTGACTACCCCCAGGAGCAAGGAGCCGCCAGGCAAAGTTTACCTGCTGAACAGCTTGAGCTCCTGCTTTTGCACAGCCTCTGGAATGCTGGGTAAGTCCCTGCCAGAACCTAGCTCCTCAGATTTGCATTATGAGCTTTCAGACTTTGAGCATTTCTTTTTCCAGATGTAACCTCACCCCGATTTTGCTTATGGCTTTTTTTTTTCTTTGATCGAGCTGGTTTTGCCTTGATAATGACATTGTGACTTACTTGCTCCCCCACCACCTCCTTCCCTTTGTATGTCTACTCCCCTTAACCATTAAGCCTTAGGACATAAGGTTCTAGATAGTGTCAAATCTTTTAAAATGAAGCCTCAGGTCTATGATCAGGAGGTCAATAAATTTTGGTTAAACTAAGGATAACATCTTGACTTTAGGTGTGTTTCAGCCCCGGATCCATTAAGGCAGAACATTCCCACCCACCGCTGGAGCAGACAGGACCAGACAGGATGACGCCATACAGGTTCCAGAACCTGAAGGACACAATGATTAATTATCCTAGCCCCATCCAATCAGTAGTGCCTACAACTCCAACTCCTTTAGTGTCCATGAATGATGATTTTTCCCCTATCAGCAGTCCCTAACCTTTTTGGCACCGGTGATCCTATGAGAATCTAATAATGCCTGATGATCTGAGGTGGAACTGAGGTTGTGATGCTAGTGCTGGGGAGAGGCTCCAAATACAGATGAAGTTTTGCTGGTTTGCCCTCCACTCACCTCCTGCTGTGCAGCCCAGTTCCTAACAGTTCCTAACAGACTGGAACTGGTCAGCAGCCCCAGGGGTTAGGGACCCCTACCCTATATCTTTCCCTCGAGACTGAGGAGCCAGGTTTTTGAGAGAGATAGCTCATCTGTGTCTCCAGGACTTGCAACTCTTTAATAAACCCTTAATTTCTTTGCTGCACGACCTGTACATAACTCATTGATTTAAACACATGCAGGCAGATGGACCCCTCTACTCCAGTAACACAGACTTGGCCCAGAAACCGGACAGGGTCCGACTGGGTCTGACTTAAAAACCAGATTGTTGTCAGTGAGGCCTCAGATAAATTAACTTTTGTTTTAAGGCTGAATAGATAGTTTAACCTTACCAACAATAATCTTGAATTACGGTGGCCACAGTGAGAACTTTTAACCACCTTGATAAGCTTATCCTTTTATGAAGTGTTCTAGAGAATAAAGGGGTCTCAACCAGGCACTTGCCAAAAATAGTAGAAGAAATCTACAATTTCTAGTGACTAGGATGAGACTTGTTGAGGCACCTCACTTACTCTGGAGACTGCAGATGCATCCTGGGAAAACTGGCAGAAGCTGGCAAAGGATAAGAATTCTTATCAAAGTCAGATCTCCCAGATCGTATCTGAACTCTGGTCAAGAGTGGTAGGTAAAATTTCACATTGTCTCTTCTAAATTCAGATTTTCAGGGGTAAAAAAAGAAAAAAGAAAAAACGAAAAACATTGCCTTCTTGTTTGTCTCATTTTGTGTCCTGAGAAATAGGCTTGGCAACTGTCAGGTTGGGGGCTCCCAAAATATGGCCAGACAAAAATGTAGGTAGTACTCTTTTTGCAACTAGGATCCTACAGACAGTTGCTAGCTCTCAGGGGAATTGTTTTCATTCTTTTAATATCTTTGGAAGTGGTTATTGGGAGAGTATTATCTTCCGTACTTCTTTTGAAAACCCCTTTTGTGTCCATGATGTTGTTCAATATTGCCAGGAATATTTACTGGTTGTCCTTGCTGAAATCTTACAAGATATTCAAAAGGATTTTTTTTTTTTTCTAAGTAGCTCTATGGTCAGAAGTTAACCAAGTTGGAAGCTAATATTCAGGGCCTGATAGTATTACTGGTCCAAAGTCTATGCCATATGTTTTGAAGTGCCGAAACGGAAAACATAAGAGTTTGGAGTAAGAAACGTTTATTGATCAAGAAGGGGCCATCAGAGAAGATGGGAGCCCTAATCTTCAAATTCATTTTAAGAAAGTACAGATTTCAGTCTTCTTTTATGACGAGGGAAGGAAAAATGGGAGGGTCTGTTTTTGTAAAAACTCAAGAGGCAAGCCGAATTCCTCTTATTGAAGAGGAATTTTCCACCACAGGCTAACCTTATAATCAGCTCTTCGTTCTGCTTCTGTAGACATGCTTGCTGCATAGGCTGAAGGGCAGAGTGATCTGGGGATCAACTGAAGACTCACCCTACCCTTTGATTGTTCTGTCTAGATAACAAATATATTGCCTAAGTTCCTGTCTGAAAATCTCATGCTCTGTTACTGCCCATAGCCCATAGTAACTCCTGTGGTCTGTAACCATCTGAGGACAAATGAACCAATCAGCCCATGCCAACTAAGCCTCATAAAAGTAAAGTTGCACCTGAGCTCGGGTCCCAGATCTTCAGAGTGCTAGCTCTTCTAGGACCACAGCGTAATAAACCTGAGTTCTCCAACTCTCCAAGTGGTTCTTGGTTTCTTGTGCGTCTGATTTCACAACATTTCTGCAGCATTATGATTAGCACGTCTAAAGCAGGATCTATTTGTGTGAAAGCCATGGGAGCAATGAAAGTTTAAACAAGATAAGAGTCAGAGAGATAGATCATTTTACTCTGTTACAATAGAAACATTTTCCCCTAAGTTAAAATGAAACTATGCACCCAGAGAGAAAGAAAAACATTCTGAAGCCATCATGGAAGGATTTACATTCCAAAGAAACACAACTCTAAATCTATAACACAGGAATCTTTGATTTCTATCTTAGTTGAATATCTCTCTGACATAAAAAAAGCAAATTGGGGATCATGTAGTTGGGTGTCTTAGTCAGAGTCTTGACATCATTCAGGTTGCAACCCAATTCTTTGTGAAATTAAAAACAAAGTATTTGTCTTACAATTCAAGTCTTTACAAGAGTAGAATGTGGTTCTAAAAATAATACAAATCCCAGCTATATTTTTTATTCCCCAAACCTCTCCTATTCATCTCAAAAGGCTTGCAGATATTGTAAAAGACCTTGATTTAGGTAACAAAAGCCCTTCTTAAAGAAACTTACGTCCTTTCTCTGTGGCTTTGAAATGTAAAGGTTCCACCTGGTCTTCTCTATGAACCCAGAGCCATCTCTTGAAATAGAAACAGCATGGAGGTAATTCCTAAAGGATAAAATTTGAATGGATTAAAAAAAGTTGTAGAAGATCCATGGAAATGGAATCTTAGAAAAAAACTTGTATGTGTGGTCAAGCTGACTATAAATTGGGATGGATTTATTTAGGTTTTTAAAGAATGAGTCACTATCCAAAGTACACTGGTGCAAAACTGATTTTTTTTTCTATTAAAAAGACAGATTTTTCCTGAACTATTCTTCTAATGATAAGAGATTGTGAAAATTTTGGGTTTTTTAAATCTCTCAGGTAATCTCCATGCAAAGTAAAGATTTTGTGTTTTATCAATATATAGATTTCTGATAACTTTAAGATCATAAAACTGAACTGAGTAAGAATTTCCAGAACTAATAAAAAAACTGAATATAAGCAGAACAAGAATTAATAATATGAGATTGAATGAACTGATGAGAATGATTATCATTTTTTACTGTTTTTCTTTGCAGCATTGCTGGTTCCTTAATGTTTTATTTTTCCAGATTTAAAGAAATCCTTTTTTCTTTTCTGTTAGCTATCTATGACTTATAATTATTTTGTAAAGTATACCTCTGTAAACATAATCGAAATCTTTACTTTTTCTACCTATTTGATCCCTCTGTTAAGTAGTTAGTCAGGCATGAGTGACAGGAGCCAAGGTCCAGCTCTGTAACCATGGAAACTTCCCTTGAAGACCTTCCTTAAGGACCTCCCAGAAATACTTGTCTTTTAGAGTTATAAATTACCTCAAATCCTAGAGCGCAAAGGTCATAAAAGCCTAAACAAGCTACAAATGCCTATGCAGAAAGTACTGCCCCTAATTTCAGTCTCCTTATACCATCATTATAATACCATGTTTATATCTGGAAGTTCATGAATCTCATTTTAACAGACTGAATTCTGGGTAAGCACCTGCACAGTAGGCAAAAAGTTATATAGTAGCCAACTGTCAGTCCAGGTGACCTCACATAGAGGTCATCTAGGACATCTCATCATGGCCCAAATATAAACAGACCTTTCTATCTCTGCTTTGTTATAGCTTCCTGGCTGGAAATCCAGCCCTCCCTTTGGGATGTACTATCTTATCTCTATCTCCTAAATTCCACAGGGCCGCAGCCTTTCTTAGTGCACCTGTTTCCTTCTAAAATGTACTTTCAATAAATCTTACTTTTTCTCAATCTCACAGACCTGTAATTCTTTATTGCTTTGATGGAGAAGACCGAAGAACAACATACAATGCCACTGTCCACTGTACTCCACTGTCCGTCCTCCTCCTCTCCCATGCCACTGGGGCGACACCAGATTTCACCTCACCCTAGCGATGACACCTCCAGAATTCTGAAACATACTGAGTATTCTTATTTTCATGGCAATATAGTTATTTGCTTAAGTTTAATAAGAATCTGTTCTCTCTTTAACAGTACACAATTGAAAACATTGGTTATATTACCGAGACTTTGACTGAACTGAAATGTCATATTTGAGAATATGCATCAAATCAGATATGACCATAAAGTTTTAAAGAACTAAGTTTAACTTTATAGAGCCAATTATAGCTCCTTAGAAAAATTAGCTTGTACCTTGCTTAAAGGGTTCCCAGCAGCCTTATCAGATGAGTAAGGTCACTTCCTGGCAGGCCCAGGAACCTCAATATCATGCGGGTCTTAAGAAGAGAGGAATTCACTCAAATACATAATTATTGCTGGCAAAGTCTCACAGAGAGTTCTTGGCTTGCCTTCTTAGCCTAGAGAGCTTTTAAAAGTGCAACCTAAGATTCCTTATGAAAGGTTCCAATGAAACAAAATTTAAAAGAACCTATACAATCACTATTCTTTCTGCACTTATGTAAATAATCAGGCCAAATTTAATAAGACTAGATTTATTTTACAAACAAATTAGCCTGTGATTATCTTTGATAAAAATGAGGATAACTGTAGATGAAAAAAATAAATGTTTCAGTAGAAAATAACAACACAACCTTGTAGGTATCAAATTCTAGTCCTGTCCAGTGTGTTTGAGGTATTACAAGTTAAACTGGATCTTGAATTCTTCTAGGTACCTCAAATATCTGGCTACGACTCTCCGGATTAATATTTCCAATTTTCTCCCACTTTTTTGATTTGGAATCACTAAGTAAAAAGACTGTTCTTGGATATTTCCTTGGAAAGGACCATACCAGTTCCTCCTCACTACCCAGATGGCAGCCACACTTCAGGGGACTTGATTCTTGGGTCCACATTCTTCAATTAAAAAGGGCTCCTCCAGACTCTTAGAAGTTCATGCCCAATAGAGATCTAAAATTAAAATTGACTAGAGAGGTTTGTAACCTTGTGAATCTTCACTTCTTTAAATGACTTTTTCTCTTCTCTTTCTCCATGAATCAAACTGGCCTTGGGCTCACTTACTTTTTTTTTCATTCCTTATCCTTTTGCATACTGCAGACCACACCCTTAATCAATAATCTCTTAGGTCAGCATCACACAGTCTTAGAAAAGAAACCTCAGGTCTGGTGACCACAAAAACAGAGCTGTGGCCAAACTAAAGATAACATTTTACATGTCCACACCCATGAAAGCAGACAAGACCCCACCAGCATCCCCTTAAAACCAGAGAGAGAAAGACGCCATGACTGACTTCAGGACCTGATACAAGGTTCAACTGCCTCCTACCCTAGCCTGGACCAGTCAGTAGAGCCCACGACCTCAGCTCCCTTTGATACTAATGAGTTCTCTCTTGTATAATCTATCCCCTAGAAGCCATCAGGGAGCGGGTCTTTGAGGGCTGCTCACCTGTCTCCAGGCTTGGTACTGTTTTCTTAAGTAAACCTCTCTTTTTTTTGCTGCAAAGTCCTGTTCGTGTCTCTTTTGGCTTTGACGTGTGCAGGCAAAATGAACTCCTAATTATGTATGGTGTCAAATGGGTACTAGATTTATGGGGTTGATTACTTTGTAAGTTATATAAATGTCCATTAACTATGTTATACAACTGAAACTAATACATGTCAACAGTAATTAACATTTAAAAAAAATATTTAGAAAAAGATCTCTATCAATAAAAACCTTTATTACATTTGCTTTTTTACTTCTTGCTTTTTCTCTGTAAATGCATGGGAAGACAATGCTCTTCAATTTTGGCAACTATTGCTGAATTTATTGTTAAGGCTATAGCTTCACAACAAAAGTCCCTAGACTTTCTTGCTAAGGTGATTTTAGGTAATAGAATTGATTTAGATTACTTATTAGCTAAAAAAAAGAGTGTGCCATAGCAAATCTCTCCTGCCACACCTCAATCAAACCTTCTAGTATTACAGCAAATATAGAAAATTAACAAACAAGCCATTTAGCTAAAATAGGTTGATCTCCCTTCAGGTACATTCTTTGATTTATTTGACACCAACTGGTTTGGTTCATGGGGGCCCTGGCTAAGGAGTACACGTTAGTTTTTGGTGTTATCCTCCTTATAATCTCTGGTATACTATGTCTTTTCAAAGATCTTAAATACATATTCACAGCCATAGCAGTACTTCAGCTGGTCTCACTGCAGTCAGACAAACAGATACAAGATGAACAGCAAAATGAACAACAAAAACAATTCTTTCACGATCTGCTATCACAAGCTGAGTTTCACAAGAGCAACTTAACTCTGATGAGTGAGAGTGGCGCTAATACAAAATTTTTGGTTAATCTATTGTGTATGAGAAAATGACCAAAAGGGGAAATTGATTAATTTATTAACCAAGGAGGCCATTACACTGATGTAGCTCTAATGCCACATGACTTATGTAAGCAACCCAAAATCTAAGCCTGTAAATACCTCAAGGTTACAAAATCAAATGTAAAGGACAACCAAGTACAAACTGCTAATTAGGATTTACACTATAGCCAGTCAATAATTCCTGGTTTCAGCCTTTTCTCTATAAAACTCTTTCTTTTATCTCTTGACTGTAGAGTGCTCCTAACCCCTTATAGTTTGATGCTGCCTGATTCCAACTGATTACTGCTCAAATAAATTTATAAAATTTTAAAAAATTATGTCATTGAGTAGATTACAAAATATCACAAGTTTTGTCATGAAACTTGAGATTTTTAAGAAATTTTGGAAATTATGCATTCTTTCTTCTCTCCAGAAGCTACTGGCATGGTTATTACTATTGCTTATCTTCCTCTCTGATCCATCTTAAATTTGGAAGAGGGTATTAAAATACAAATAATTTTTCCTCACTTCATAAAAGTATGTACCTTAGTGCATCTACTATATGAACCTAGAGTTTGAGCTTCATTTAAAAGGTAGTATAAAGTATTCAAGAACATTTAGTAAGATTACATGGTGATACCATTATGCCTAAATATGGCCTTCATATGAAAAGAAACATAGCCCTTCTTCCCTCAAATGTATCCTTTTCAGATTTACCATTACACAGAAAAATAAGAAGCCACATTTTAAACATACAAACCACAGGGCCTTTTCAGCCTCCTTTCTGTGAAAGAAACATTTGCTTAATAAAGTTTTTTCTTGAGAATGTTACCAGTGTTTGGGTTCTTGGTTTCCCCAAGATAGAAATGGAGAGAAAATCCCAGAAAATTTCTCTGACAAATTGTACTAGGCTTATGCTCAAGTACAAGGGAGGCAACACAGAAGAAGATCCTCCAATTGATTCAGAAACTGGCTTTATTTGACTGCTTGTATAAGTTGAAGGAATAAAACGGGTTTGCCCAAAAAGGTGGACTTTTAGAGAGTGGTGGTATTTTTTTTTTTAACCGCATTTACTTTTTCTGGTAACCATATTCATGCCTGTGCTGTGGGGCAAGATGGTGACCACTCATTATCATCACCCAAGGAAGGCTAGACAGCAGTCAAATCTTGATGAATTGTGCACAGAGAACAGTGGTTTCAAAATCTATGTGGAAGTAAATGATCAGAAAGGAGATCATAATCAACCATTTCTTCATTTTTGTGTGAGGGGTGATGGGGTGGTGAAATTCTTGTGAAACAGCTTATCCTGCTGTTCTTCATGGTCATCCCACATTTTTTTCTCTCAGGCCCAAGTCTCTATGCTGTCTCAAGAACATGCTATAGTTTGTTTCTACTTAAAGGTAAGCAAAATAGCATTCCTCATACAGCATGGAATTTGCATTTTTAGACAACTAAAGAGAGTACGTTAAATTTATACAGCAGATCAACACAAAGCATACATATCAAAGCTGTTATTGAAATTATGCCAAAAATATGAGAAAAATACATATCTTAGTACTTTAGGCTATAGAATATATTCCATTCAAGATTGTATACAAAAGCTTAGAAAACCACTCAAAACTGCAATATATTTTAGTACTTCAAAGGACAAGAAAAAAGCATGTAAATGGTTTTGTTTTCCTTTGTTCTGCTTTCTTGAGTTGTGAAATAGGAGCTCACTGAGTCCCATCAGGAGTCGTGCCTGAAAACATTGAACTAATATTAGCACCATAGAATCCTGAAGAAAAGGCTTTATTCTCTTTGGCAGGCATCATTAACTGTTCCCCAAAGTTTACATGAAGCCTATGGAAATACCTTACATGGACCACACAGTGTTGGCTTTTTAAAAAATGGAATTATTTACCAACATTTAAAATAAAAATATTTCTGAATTTTCAGATTCTCTTAACAAATCAGGTGATCCCTCAATGATTGGAGCTGGACAACAACTGCCCCTCTTAGCTTCCCATCATCATCCTCAATCCTTTTCCCCTGCCAGCTTTACTTTTTTCTACTTTTTGCCTGTTTTTTATAAGCATTTGAGTTTTCAACCCTTGACTTTCCCCAAGTTTCATCCTCTAATGTTCACATTTCTTCTCATGTCCATAAGACATACTACCGCTGTCCTCATTCAGGACCTAAGATGTCATGCATATATTTCTAAAAGCAGACCCCTAGTTTAATTCCTGACTCTCCTCTCTTTCAAAACTCAAGCCATTATTACTCAGTCATTTTCCTGAATTTGATCACCTTTTGACTTACCTATGCATATCTATTAATCAAAGTATTCTGTGGTTTATTTTTAGTATCATAACACATTTTGGGTCTCTGAATACCTTATCGCGAGTAAAAATAGTTGAGTAACATGAAGTCATTTTTTTCCCTTCCCCAAATGACTACTTTTGGAAGATTCAAGGCTTTTCCTTCTTTGCCCTCTATGACAAATGGCCTCTCCCTTCTCCAAGATCCTTTAGCACTGATTATCTGACAACATAACACTAGTTCTCTTATCTCATCTTCTGTTTTTCCATCCCATAATTCTTGATCCTCTAATAGATTATAAACTCTTAAATGGTAGGGGGTATGTTTTTTTCCTGAACATTCAACAATGTAATGGGCAGAACATAAATTTTTATTAAACACTTTTTAAAATAAAGTTAATTGAATTATATAAATCATGAATACTGCCCCTAGTTTGTTCTAATCAAGATAAAGAATCTTCGAAGAAGGGAGAGGAACCAGCAACACAGAGAGTGAAGTGCTGAAACACACTGAGGTTTTGAAGTAAGACATTCACACAGACCAAAATTCAAATCCCTATCACTGTCTAAGAGCATTGAGACTAGAACTAAGTTATTTAAACTCAAAATTCCATAATCCCCAGTCATAAACTGAAACCAATGATACAGAATAATCATATCAACCTTCCAAAGGTGTCTCAAGAATAAAATATTTTCATATATTAAACATGCCATTTATATTGCCTGTGGATAGATAACATTGGGCACACACTGAGTGCCTTATATTAGAATTATATTTTAGAAAGGGAATTCAAACTAAGGTCTTTCAAATAGTTAAAATTCATCACAGAGGTACGTTCCACATGCAAAGAAGTAAAAGCGTCTTAGAGAGAAAATGAGTTACCATAGAAGGATAATAAATTTGACTCACATATTCATTTATGTAATATTTCTGTATATCCTGGTCTGTGCCAAGCATCATGCAGGACAGTGGGGATATTGTAGTGAGAAAAACTAGATATGGTTCCTAACCTCATGGGATTAATAATCTGACAAGCAAAATAGAAACAGACATTTAGGAAACAATAACAAGTGTCATGGGTGTTATGAAGAAGAAATACACAATGTCATGGCCCAGCAGGAAAGGGCTTCTATGGTGGTTAACTTTGCATGTCAACTTTCCCAGGCTTAGGGATGCTCAGATAGCTGTTCAAAACATTATTTTTAGGCATGTCTGTGAAGGTGTTTCCAGAAGAGATTAGCGTTTGAATCAGTAAATTGAGTAAAAAAGATTGCTCTCATCAATGCTGGTGGACATCATCTAATCCATGGAGGGCCTGTAAAGAATGAAAAGGAGGAGGAAGACAAAATTTGCTATACCTGTTTGAATCAGACCATCTATCTTTTGCTGCTTTCAGACATCATAGCTCCTGGTTCTCGAGTCTTTGGACTTGGACTGAGACTTAACACTGTTCCTCACTTCTTGGGCCTTCAGGTTTGGACTGAAGCTACATCCCTGGTTTTCTCGGGCCTGTAGTTTGCAGAGGGATATTGTGGGACTTATCAGCCTCCAAAATTTCTGTGATCCAATTTCTCATAATAAATCTCTTTCTATATATCCATGTATATCCTATTGGTTCTGTTTTTCTGGAGAACCCTGACTAATATAACTTCCCTGAGAAAGTTGTTTTTAATCTAAGACCTGAAAATAAATAAGTCTGCTAAGGGGTGGGGTGAGGGGAGGAAAGGAAGCCTTAGAGTAGACATGAGTGGAAGAATAAGATGAATTTAGGATGTGTCTATTTCTGAACTGAGCACTAAGATGCTTGGTAGAATACAACACCACAGATATCTGATTCGAATGGCTGAGTGAGGAGCATGGACTGGAGGAACTGTACACAGAAAGTTGAAGAGGCAGAGATTATACCATAACAGCCTTAAACACAATCAAGACTTGGGATATGATTGTTAAGGGTAATAAAAATCCATTGAAGGATTTCATATATGGGAATAATGTGATCATACTGATTTTGTTGTTGTCTCTGGGTTTTTAAAATTTGTTTTTTATGTTGAGATAACTGTCATAATGACTTTTAAAAATGACTTTCACTTGGGAAATAATCAAAGAGGAAAAAAATTGGATGTGAAACGATGGGTATGGAGGCTACTACAGAATCCTGGTATAGTGAGCATAATTTTAATTTTATCCTTCATTTCTTTTGAGAACTGTCTCATTCTTACTCCTAAGTGGTATGCATAGAGCTAAGATCGCATTTTCTTTCCTGTGATTAGATGCCCAGACTAGACACCTTTCACATTACTATATTGGCCTTGGAGTAAATAACACACCCAAAGAGGGCAAACCAGTTTTCTTTGAGAGACTGATATGAATGCTGAAAAAAAGAAATATATGATCTCTCTTTTTTGGGGAAAATTTGATGCTAAGGTTAATATAAGTCTGAGCTCCTGGGGCATCTTTTCTGTATCATAAAAAGACCATGCTTAAGAAGCTAACTCAAGAGAAAGCAGAGCTAAGTAGTAATTTGGATTTCTATTACTGAAAACTATAAAAGTCCTGACTATTCAGTCAAGTGAGACATGATTGTGGTTTAGACTAGCACAGTGGTTAAGAGAACAAAGAAAAGAAAAAGACAGAACACTATATTATACGAAGTTATGAAGAATTAAATTTATGTGAGATGTAAAACTGAAAGCAACAAATGAAACAAATTAAAACTCATAGACACAGATAACAGTTTAGTGGTTACCAGAGGGAAACTGGGGAGGAGGGGAGATAGATAAGGGTAAAGGAGGTCAAATATATGGTGACAGAGATTTAACTTTGGGTGGTGAACACATAGTGCAATATACATACAATATATTACTGAATTGTACAATTGAACCTGTGTACTTTTCTTAACCAATGTCACCCCAATAAATTTAATTTAAAAAGGAAAACAATGGGAATAACAAAAAAAGAATTAAATATAAAGTCATCCTTATTGTTAAAACAGCTATACTCAAATTCAAGATAGTGTACAGATGTGAGAGTATTTATCACATGGAAGATATTCAATATATTTTTGTTTAATTTTTATCTGATGCAGATTGAGAAATGAAAAGGAGAATATCTGTATTTGTGTTTTTATCAAAATTCCAGCATAAACATGGTATAGAAATGTCTAGCCCTAATTTTCCAAAGCACAGATGGTGTTCACAATTTTATTTTCTATTTTTCTGTCTTTCTGAAGCAGTGTGCTGCCCAGGTGGCAGAATCTAGTGGAACTTCTCGATTCATTCTATATGTAGGCATTCTTGAGGCAGATGCAACATGACTCTGGTCTTTGTTGGGTTTAGCAATCACTAGCTGTTAATTCTGAAATTATGAACTCAGTGAGTCCATGTAGTAACAAGTGACATTCTTAAGAGGTACCAATATCCAAACTACATGACGTTGACAATACTTTTCCAAGGATTCATGCTTAACACAAAATCATTTCAAAATACATTCAAAAAAATAAAATAAAATAAAATACATAGTGCAATATACATACAATATATTACTGAATTGTACAATTGAACCTGTACAAAATCATTTCAAAATACATTCAAAAAAATAAAATAAAATAAAATACATTCAACTAGGATCTACATTAAGGCAATTTTACATTTCCATCAGACTGAATACATGAGAAATGGACCAAATCGTATCTAAATGTGTCAATGGAAGCTACCTTGACTTTCTTTTGTTTTTGGACTTGATATAAGGACAACACATTAGCAGAATGTGCTTTACTGGATTTAGTTCCACAGTCCACATTGTCACTTATCTAAAACCTGATAGAACTTTTCTAAAGTATTTGTGATTACTTATTACCATGGCCTTGTCTTTGCTCTTGGGCCCATGAAACAGACATTTAAACTCTGACATACTCCTTTGGGGAAATCCTATCTCCCTGCAGTTTCCATGATTCTAAGCTTCCTTGATTCTCATGTACTGTTGATGCTTTACTTTTCAGTTTCTTTTTGCCTTATGATTCTGTGAGCCAGAAGATTCTAGTCAAAGCTGTAGACACCCTACTCCATTCATCTAGCTCTCCCTGACTTAAAATACCAACTTTAGTTCAGGTCTCTATTTCTTACTATCAAAAGGACCTCCCAAATACATATATTTGTTCCTCGTGTTAAACTTTATATATTCGAAGTAAAAAAAAAAATCTAATTTTTTTCTTAAATGTGCCTTCAGAGATGTTTCTTCAAATAAAGTGAGGCACAACCAAAACATCATTTGAGGACTAAAAAAAAAAAAGACCACATTTGAATATTTGATTTTCATAAATATGGTTAAATAAAATTTCTCATAAAAAGCTGTAAATTATGTTCAGAAAGACATCTCATTCTCATTTATACTGAATTACATTTTAGAAAAAGAGAAAAAGATGCACCTGTTAATTTCCTCCCACATAGTTTTTATTGACTTATGACTTGCATTTTTCATAATTGCTTTTGCATGATGGCAAAAATATTAATGTACCTACCATTTCCCAGAAGTTGATCTCCAGTAGCCTATACAAGTTATTTTCATCTGCACTTAAATGGCAGGGATTCAACCAGCGGGATCCCTTTACTACATGCTGTTTTGCATTTGGGTAAGGAGAACTAATATTAATTGCTATCTTCTGTGTCATACTGAGCCAGTCATTTTAAATGAATTACCTCCTGTAGTCCTCAGGGTGACATCATGGTGTAGCTGTACCAAGTGTTGCAGCTACTATTGAACTCACGTCAGTTTAATCTGAAACCTACACTATTTTCACTATAAAAGGCTGACATTCCAATAAATAAAACATATTCCAGGCAATATGCTACCTAGTTTGCATATTTTCTCTTTCAAGGGGGCCACTGGGTTTATAAAATTTTGGAAATATATGTTGTTGATCTACTCTGATCTCGTAGTCTCTGACTTTTCCTTTAGAAGCTGTTAGACCAGGATTAAGCCTGTGCTTGAATAAAAGTACTCGTGAAATCACAGAGATATTGAAGATTCCAAAGTAAAGTGAACATTGGAAACCTGGGCTGTGGGATTCTTGCTGACTAAATGCATTCCTTTAGCATGGCCTTATGGAATGGCAATCGAGTGTAGTATAAGCAACAATTTATTGTTTTTGTTTGTTTTCAACTTTTCAAAATATTTGTTTTCCCCATCTGTCAAGAAATGTTGCAAAATCACCTAATTTGTCACTTTACATTTTTGCTGGCAAATTTTTTCATGCAAATGTTCATAAAATATGTGTTCTTATTTAATCTAGAAAGTAATGAGATATATATATATATATATATATATATATATATATATATATATATCTTTAATCTCCATATCTGACTTAAAATACCAACTTTATAAACAGCCCAAGTTGAGAAATATAAAATCATAGTCCAATCTCTTTTCAGTTATAATAAAATAACACATTAATAAGGTGAAGTCACAGAACTTATTATAAAAAATAATAATAAATAAATATTGTGTGTGTGTCTGGAATCATCAATTTAAAAAATATATGTCATTAATTCTCCATTGTAAAAGACAAGTTGTATAGCTCTATTTTTGCTCCATCAGTTTTAGTAATTTCTCAACTGTCCTGTGAAGGATGAGAACTTATCCCTTTACACTTCCTGCTTCCTTTTTTCTTCTTCCACTAAATCTCATTCTACATTTATACTTTATATGAGGAAGATAGCAAGATTTTATATCGTGTTCTACATTCAGATATGAATCATGCTGTTAAACTATCAGTTGTCTCTAACTGTGGAAAACTAATAAAAAATCATTTAAATTTTGTTCACTCTAAACCTAAGCTTGATAGTAAATATGAATGTATTGAAAGTTAAAACAAAGTTAGAAGGGAGCTCAAACTCTAGCAAAACTTGCCAATTTGCTTCCCTTCCCCTAGCTATTGCTCAATATCCTTAATAATGGATAGCTCTATACATTCTAGGCATCAGCATAATGGATAGTCTGTGGTTTTTATTCTGTTTACCCAACAAATTACATTATAAGATAATGTAATTTGGAGATATCTCAATTAGAGATCATTTAGCTTCCTTTGGGAACAAAGATATAGCTACAGTAGAATAAGAGATGCTTCTTCTGCCTCATCTACAAAATCTAGGTAATTTATGGTTTAAGGTATATGATATAGAGTCATCAAGTAGCTGACCATGGCCTTTCTGAAATACCAAAGAAATTGGCTCTTGGAAGTGAATAATGCTTAGGCAAGAACATATCCCACAACCAGGGCAGGGGGATATTTTGTTTAATAATAAATAATACTAAGATTCTCATAGCTAAATGACCATGACTCATGATATTCTTTTAAGAGATCCCAAGAGTATAGGCTACAGGGAACTTAGTCCTCCTAACCAAAGGCAGCAAGATTAAGTAAATGCCAAAGGAATGAAAAAATAGTCAATATACAACAAATAATGCAACTTTGTCTCAAAGAAACATATCAGAGTAGATTCAACATGTGATAATACTACAAATAAGAAGCTCAAGGCCTTAAAGGGCAGCTCTATTAACAGTTTTCCTGATGTAGCTGAAGTAATTTCTATCCTTCATTTCTCATTCTTACACATGCACACACGCATACACTGTTCACTTGAAAAAAGGGCTTTAACCTTATTAAGATAATTTCTCAAAATCAAAGAAAGCAATTGACTTCACTTTCTGCATGTGTCAACTATTTATGTGCATCAGAAAAGATTACCTAATGAAAGTAAAATGAGTCACATTTTTAAAATATGCTATCTCTAGCTTCACTTTTCTCATTTGTTATGTACACTGCAGTGTGTGGTGCAATAATAATCTCGTATTTGTTCTTATATGGAACAACAGTTGGACATGCCAAAGATCAAGAAAAATAACTCAAAGAAGCAAATAAAAAGTATATATCGATGTTTATACAGCAGGTCCTCAAATAATGTCATTTTTGTCGTAACATTGATTAGAGAAAAAGAAATTGATTTCCTTTAGGGCCACTATTTATGTGGAGTTTGTGTATTCTCCTCATGTCTGTATAAGTTTTCTCCAAGTATTCTGGTTTCCTCCCACATCTCAGAGATATAAGTTGATGTGTTTCAATTGTTTCAGTCTGAGTGCCGGTGGGTGTGGGTGTGTGTGTGCCCTGTGATGGAAGGATGTGGGTCCCACAATCCTGAAATGAAATAGATGGGTTGAAAAATAATTATCTTACTTGTTTTTATTAATCTTTCTCATATGTATATGTAGCTCACATTTATTATAATGTTTAATATTAAAAGTGTTTGGGGTCTTTATTTAGAAGTTTAGTGAATTTTTGTGACCAGAAATATGCTGTAAAACCTAAATCTTATTTATATCAATTAACCTGTAACAAAATTGGTTTTGTTATATTGTTTTGTTTGAAGTTGCAGTTTCCAAGAATCAATTAGGCATTAAGTGAAGATGCTGTACCTGTACCTGTACCTGTACCTGTATCTGTATCTGTATCTGTATCTGTATCCATATCTGTATCCATATCCGTATCCATATCCGTATTTGTATCTGTATCATCTATACCCATATCATCTGTATCTCTATATTTATATCTACATCTATACCTATATATATCGATCATCTATCTATCCTAAAACCACACACCAAAACAAAATCAAACAAAAAACAAAAACAAAAGCAAAAACACCTTCCGACTATGAGAAATTTTGTGGTTACCTTTCAAAATCGTATTAGGATGTAGCTTTTTTTGAAAAAAAGCAAACAGTTGTTGAGAAACCCAACTAATCATCTTTTAATTCAAAATAAAAGGATATATAACAAATAATCCATAGGAAAAAAAAATGAGTAAGTTGCCTGACTGAAGACACTATGACAGGTAGAAATGAAGGACAGAAAAAAGAGGCAGGTCTTTAATTTATCATTCCACTGAAATATTTTTCAATCTGGGCATGAAAATTAGGTAAAATGGATGGCTATGAATTAGATGGAGAGCCGAAAAAAAAAAAAAAAAAAAGGAAGAAATTATCTTTGCAACTGATGATTAATGTGAGCTGAAAAGAAATGAATAAAATGCAAACTAAAGACCTGTAACTTGTAAGACACAAGTGTCACTACACACTACAATCTGGGTGATCTACTGATATATAAAATGAAACATGGCAATATGAAGCAAGAAGTGAACCTCAAGGCATAAAAACATGGTGAAGTTAATCAGAAAGTGTTTCAGGACTAAATGACCAAATTAATAGCTAATCCAAGTCATGTCTCTGACCATTATTACACAAGTCTGGAAAAAAAATAGAAGTTTCAAACAGAGTTTCATTTGTCTTTTATTAATTATAAATAGAAACATCTGATATAAAATAAAAGCTTAACTACTATTCTCTTTCTCTTTCAAAAAAATATAAAAGAATAGCAGAATATAACAAGAAAAGAGGCAGATTAATGTATTTTAATAAGACTTACTAAAGAAACAGATGTTCAAGCAAATTTAAGAGATGAAAGAAGATATAAGACAGGTATAGAATATGAAAAAATATACAGTAAAAACAGAAAAGAAATAACGAAGAGACTATATGATAGGAACTTTGGGGTCTTCTACTTCTAGCTATTATTAGGTCCCAGGAAATAAATTCACTGTCTCATCTTGAAAATACAAAACATTAGACAAAATGTATGAAATAGTTTTCATTTATTAGATAATACTCAATCCAGGAATCTAACCTCTAAGAGGAGGAAAATAAAGACCTACAGTTACTCTAACTCTGTCTAAAAGCAAATTTCTTACTGCGGAGCATGTTGGTCTCACTGAGCAGAATAGACAGATCAGATTTCAGGGAATGGGAGGCAGCTGGAAGTTGCAGGACTAAATTCCATATTGGAGACAGTTAGACAAAAAAGGAGCTCCAAATATCTTCTTGGAGTTTGATGGAATTCTTGCTGTATCAAAAGATGTATATATGTGGGCTCAACTCTATGAAGTCAGGCAAAGGGCAACCAGTGATCTTTAAAGTGAATAATTCCTAGAGCTCATACAGAACAGAACTAATTTGAATTCTCATCAGAGTAGAGAGATTCTGCTGATCACTCAGGGCAAAACACCTTATTAGAAATTGAACCTATTCTAGACTTACTCTGAAAAAACTTTTAAATAATATATAAAAGGATCAAACTGAATAGCAAATAATTTAACTGTTGACCAGATAAAAAATAACTCTTTTGAGACTTAGACAGCATACCACAAAACAGCATAAAACCTGTAATGTCTGGCATCCAATCGAAACTAATATGCATACAATAAACATGAACATATGATTCATACTTGTGAGAAAAGTTATCTAATAGAACCATACACAAAAATAACAGAGATGATTAACATAGAAAAATGTTAGCACATCTATTTTAACTGTTCAAATACAAAAAGAAAAACATGAACATGGTGAGGATAAAAACGAAGATATAAATGATAAAAATGTTACTTCTAGAGATGACATATATAATATCTGAAATAAAAATTCACTGGGTAAATTAACAAAAGATAATATATCACAGAGAAAAAGGTCAGTAAACTTAGCAATATAAATTATTCAAAACATAGCAATATAAATTATTCAAAATAAAATACAAGGAAAAAATTTTATAATTGTAATAGTGACTCACAGTACAGTCTCAAGTATTCTAACATATTTACAATTGGAATCCAAAACAAAGAGGATGGGCAGAAAAAAAAATATGTGAAAAAACAATAGCCAAAATTTTTCCAAATATGATATAATTTATACACCCACAGATATAAAACTATATGCTGTCTTTAATAAATCTACTCTAAATATAATAATAGATGTTGAGAGCAAAAGAAAGAAAAATTACATAATATGCGAACACTAATCCTAACAAAGATGGAATGGCTTTATTAATATAAATAAAGGAGATTTAAGAATTAAGGCTATTACCAGCAACAAGGAGAGAAATTTCAAAATTATAGCAACATCAATTTATTAACCAGAAGTAAGCTGGAATGTGTATGTACCCCAAAACAGAGCTTTAAAATACTTAAGGGAAAAAATGACAGAATTGAAAGGAGAAATATACAAACCAACAAAGCTATTTGAACACACCATAACCTCTCTCTCAGTAATTTAGAGTACACGTAGACAGAATTCACTGAGGATTTAGAATTTCTTAGCAATCCTTTCAATCAATTTGACTCAGATGACATTTTTAGAAAAGTCCTTCCTACAATAGCAGGATACACAGTATGCTCTAGTTCATATGAAATATTCACCATGGCATACCATATACTAAGCCATAAAATGAGTTTTAGTAAATGTAATAATAATTGCGATCTTATTGAATATGTTTCCAACCTTCATGAAACTAAATGAGAAACAAATAGCACAAAAATATCTGGCAAAAAAAAAATATCCAAAATATGTGAACAAGAACTAGCCCACTACAAAATAACAAATGGATTAAGAAAGAAGTCACTAGAAAATATTTTAACTAAATATAAATAAAACATAAAAATTGTGGTATGCAGTTAAAAGCTGTTTAAAGGAAATTTATAGCTTTAAATAATATACTAGAAAAAAAGAAATGTCCACCATTTATATCTTCAATTTCATTGTCAAGAAGCCAGAAAATGACGAGTAAAGCAATCATAAAATATTCAGACTAAAGTAAATAATAAAGTTGAAAACAGAAATCAGTGAAATGGAAAATAAGAAACACCAGAGAAAATTAACAGAACTGAAAGTTAGCCTTTTGATAAACTGCTAGCAACATTGATCATAAAAAAGGAAAAACAGAACCACAAATTGCCAATGTAATCAAAGAAGAGATTACTAAACATTATAAAGATATTTAAAAGGATAATAAAGAAATATTATGAACAACTTTATGCCAATAAATTTTACAACAAAAATGAAATGTACAAATTATGTAAAAGATACAAACTACCAAAACTGGTTCGAGAAAAACAGATATATCTATATCAATAAAAATATTTCAATTCACAATGGAACATCTTCCTACAATGAACTAATTAGTGTCAGATCATTTCACTGGAGAATTCTTTCAAACATTTAAGGAAAAAATAATGCTGATTTTCTACAAACTTTTTTTATTTAAAAGGGGGAAGTACCACTTTCTAACATCTTTGGCCAGACCAGTATTACCCTGATAATAAAACCAAGCAAAAACATTACAAGAAATATTTACATGGTAAAAACTGGACAATTTCCCCTTAAGACTATGTAAAAGGCGCAGAGATGTAAACTCTCATCATTTGATTCAACATTTTGTTGGACCTAGCCCACACAGCAAGGCAAGAAAAAAAATGAAAAACATAGAAACTGAAAAGACAGAACTAAAAACTCTCTTTATTCAAAAATTACATGACTACATATCTAGAAGATCCTAATTAATCTACAAAAAAAAAAGCTACTAGAATTAATGTGAGTTTCAATTAAATCTCACCTTAAATTAATGTGAGATAACTCGTGGATAACAGTCTTAACCTTACCTCCAAATTTTTGCTTTTATTATTTTCACATCGCTCTAGTATACCAATAGTCTGGAAACAAATGACATCATTCTATTTATAGAATTCTGTTTTTAGTAGTGGTATTTCCATTTATAAAATATAATAATTCTCAATCGCCAAAAATGTCAAATCCTAGAAAACATAGCATTCCTATGTGTGATGTTAACTTGTTCTAGAATAGTTGTTAGCCAAAGATTCATTTGATAAATCCAATTTATGTTATATTAGGATTAGAGACAAGTTCTATTTAGAAATAACTCCAAAAATTTTTTATATTTTATTTTCACATTGCAAAATAGTCAGATTTGCTTCAGCCTTGAAGAGTGTGTTTATGTAAAATTAAATTAATGCTGGCAGCGAGCTCTTTTTTTTCTAAATGGGAAATGGGTTAACTCTTCTCTACAGATTCAACATAAGAGCATTCAAAATAAAAGCAATTCTTTTTCAATAGACAAGCTTTTTCTAAAATGTATATAGAAATGTAAAGTTTCTAAAAGAGTCGTAATACTTTTTTTTCAGTAAAAGAAATTAAAATAAATTTACTTTGCGCCTAAGACAACTTTTGGAAGCAAAAAAGTATTTTAATTAAAAATATCTCCTACTCTCTGATGAGATAAGAGTTAAGAGATTCCAGGTAATTCTGACATTTAATGAAATTGTATCAGCGGATAATAATCCAAACTAAAATTTCTGAACACCCTGTCATTTAGATCATGATTCAACACCAACGGCAATGAAATCAGGGCATGTGAAAAATAAGGCTCTGGAGATTATCCATGTCATTCCTGTACCTTCACAACTATGTAAAAGTCACTAGGCCTTTGGTGCGCTAATATTATTAACAGTTATGAGATGTGTTTAAATAGCAATTTTGCTGTCCTTAAATCTACTGTTGAAAAGAAAGCCATAATACTTTTTAAAAAGAAGAAACAATTTGGAAGACTTGAACTACTTGATTTCAAGATTTATTACAATGATACAGTAATCAAACAGTATAAAATGGTTAGAATAGACATCAAAAACTAATAGAAAAAAATAGAGTCCAGGAATGCACACATAACTCTGTGGTCAATTAATTTCCAACAAAGATGTGAAGGTAAGTCTATGTTAAACAACAGCCTTCAACAAATGATACTGGAATAACTGGATTTCCAAATGAAAAACACTGAACCACAACTCTACTTGAAACCATATGCAAAAATTTATACCAAGTGAATTATAGACCTAACATTGAAACTTAAAACATAAATCTTTTATAAAAATAACATAGAATATCTGCAAATTCAGTGTAGATAAAATTTACAAAATTAGATAGGTATTTAGCATATCACTATGCAATTTTACTTTTAGATTTTTACTCCAAAGAGAAACTATGTTCACACAGGATTTGAATGCAAATGTTTATAAAAGCTTTATTTATAACAGCCAAAAACTAAAATTGACTTTTAAACTGTAGTATGGCAATAAAATGCAATCTATTGAAGAATAAACTGATAGAAGACACAAATGAAATACAATAATATTATACTAAGTGGAAAAAGTCAGACACAAAACAGTATGAAACTCTAGGGGAAAAAAATCTAATATAAAGTAATAGGAAGTAGATCAGTGGGGAAAGGATGGATGTTGAAGAATGACAATTAACAAGAAGCAAAAGGAAAACTTCTTTTGTTGATGAAAATGACCTATATCTTGATTGTGGTGATTGTATAGGTGCGTATATTTGTTAAAATTCATTAAACATAAAATGTGTTCATTTTAATTAAAAACAAAACATTATTAGGAGTAGCTAAACATATAAAATGCATAAGTGAAAATTAAGCTACCCAGGAGCCCACAGAGAATAACCTCATTAGAACAAATGATGTTCCTAGTGCTCTTATCACTTAGGAAATTACAAGGGATTTAGTAGTTCTATTCCAGGAACCAGGGGAAGAGACCAATATATATTTTTTTCTATTATTTCACATTTAAGTCAAGTATTTTTGCTACAAAAAATGACACAAGAAAACTTTTAGAGGTGATAGATCAGTTTATAACCTTGATTCACAAAATTGTATATATATGTACAAACTCATCAAATTGTGTATGCTAATCATGTTAATTTTTTTTTATATATGAGTTATACCTCAATAAAGCTGGGGAAAAGAGTACAGAATAATGCCTTCCTGGCAAAAATTTTCAATAAGTGACTAATAAAGAAATACAAAAAGTGAGAAGTATTACACAAAGGGAAGCATTATAATTAAATTGTATTAGTTTTAAGAACTATATAATTTACTAAGTTTATATGCTGTTTGTATTTGAGGATAATTTTCTCATTAAAGAGGTGTTTTGCTTTAAACTTTCCAAATATTTTGTCACTATGTCATTAAAATTCTGTTACTTTATATTTTTCTCATGTGCCATTTAAATGCAATATAGAATTAGTCTACAGACATAAACATTTAAATAGGTGTCTAGTCACTAATAATATTTTTTTGAATCAAAACATTTGATACTATTTATGCTCATCTTATTTCCCCATTGGGTTTGGAATAATGATATCAGGTGATGTAAATTTTAAGAGAAATAAAGCCAATGGACTGTATGAATCACCAAAAAGTTGTTTCACTAAAACTGTTTATCATCACAAATATGTTTATGTTCTATCATTTTACTTTCTTTATTCTGCTTTTGATTCCTGTGTTTCTGCAACTTTTTTTCCGACTCAACCAGAGCTCAGAGAGCCCTTTTTCTGTGTTTATTACCTGTGGACTTAGTCTTACCCCCTACCTAACAAGTAGTATGAAACTGTGATGACAGAAAGTATACCAGGTTCTAGGATTCTAGAGCTCCAATTTTCTAGTCTTTCTTATGTACTTAGTTGTCATATCTTTTTTTGGAAGAAGGTGGTACACACATTAAAAAACTACACTCATCAATTGCCTAATCAATTCTTCATATATATTCAATATCTATTTACTCAGTGCTATATATGCTTGGCACTGTTCCAGGTAGTCAGATAATTTGGGAGAATAAAGTAAATGACTTTCTTTTCCTCACACAACTTATAGGTTAATTAACATTGTTTTAACACAGCCTTCTTTGTATATCTGTCTTAATTAATTTTCCTAAATTGACAGCTTGCCCTAGAGATTTGATTTAGCTCTTTAAACTTCATTCCCAGAGCTGACCGTTTCTGAGAATTTACTCAAATACGTGCGTACTGTGACCAACTACATGCCAAGGAAAGAAAAGAATGTCACACTTTTATTCCACTAAAATGGAACCAAGAGGAAATAAAAGAGAGGGGGAACAGGAGGGGAGGGACGGAGGAAAGGAGAGAAATATATCTCAATATTTTATAGAAGGAGGACAATGCCTTTATGACCTATGTGAGCTAGAGATTCTCTGTCAAATTCTGTGATCCACTCATCATGTGAAGAGAATAAACCTCTGATCTCATGAGCTCTATATTTCTTCATGTGTAAATTTGGGCAGATTGCATCTTTTAAGAAATTGGTCCATTTCATTTAGATTATCAACTTTGTGAGCATAGAGTTCTTCATAATATTCCTTTATTATCCTAAAAATTTCTATTGGGTCCATAGTGATGTCCCCTTTCATTTCAGACAGTTTTAATGTGTGTCATTTATTTTTCTTAGTTAGTTTGACTAGAGACCTATCAATTTTATTGGCCCTCTTATGGTTTCATTAATTTCTCATTTTTAATTTTATTGATTTCTTCTCTAATTTTTTTTCTTCTGCTTACTTTGGATTTAATTTGCTCTTCTTTTTCTAGTTTACTAAGGTAAAAGCTAAGATTAATGATTTTAGATTCTCCCTCATTTCTAATATATGCATCTAATACTATAAATTTTACTCTAAGCATTGCATTAACTGTATTCCACAAATTTTTATATGTTTTCATTTTTTATTTTGTTCAAAATAATTTTTATATTTCCTAAGCTTTCCTCTTTGGTTCCTGTGTTATTAGAAGTGTGTTGTTTAATCTCTAAGTATTTGGGGATTTTCTAGCTGTCTTTCTATTATTGATTTTAAGTTTAGTTCCATTCTGGTCTAAAAATGCACATACATAATTTCTATTTTTTAAAATTTGTTAAGTGTTTTATAGCTCAGAAATTGGTCTATTATGGTGAACATTCCATCTGACCTTCAGAAGAATGTATATTCTGTTGTTAGTATATGTAGTAGTTGATAAATGTCACTTGTATTTGGTTGATTGATAGTGTTGTTTAGTTCAACTATCACCTAGCTGATTTTCCGCCTGCTGGATTTGTTTATTTCTGAGAGAGTGGATTCATCTAGTTCTCTTTATATAGTTCTCTCAGTTTTTGCCTCATGTAATTTGACATTCTATTTTTAGGTGCATACACACTAAGAATTGTTATGTCTTCTTAGAGATTTGACTCTTTTGTCATTATATAATGTCTTTTTTTATCCGTAATAACTTTTCTTACTTTGAAGTATGCTCTGTCTTGAAATTAATATAGCTACTCCTGCTTTCTTTTGATTAGCGTTAACATGGTATATTTTCTTCATACGTTTACTTCTAATCTTTATATGTCTTTATATTTGAAGTGAGTTTCTTTTAGATAACATATAGTTAGATCACATTTTTTGATTCACTCTGACAATCACTGTCTTTAAATGGCACATTTAGATTATTGACATTCAAAGTGGTTTTTAATATAACTGGATTCAACATGCCATATTTGTTACTGTTTTCTATTTTTGCTCTCTTCTTTGCTTCTATTTTAGTCTTCCACTCTTCTGCCTTGTGTGGTTTTATTTTATTTTATTTATTTTATTTTACTTAATTTTATTATTTTATTTTATTTACACCTACAGCACCAGGTCTTCTTAGGTGGTCTCCTATCCAAGTACTAACCAGGCCTGACCCTGCTTAGCTTCTGAGATCAGACGAGATAGGCATGTTCAGGGTGGCATGGCTGTAGACTGCCTTTTGTGGTTTTAAGTCAGCATTTTATCTGGTTCATTTTTTCCTCCTCTCTTAACATATCAGTTATGCTTCTTTATAAACTTTTTTTAATGGTCGACCTAGAGTTTGCAATATACATTTATAACTAATGCAAGTTTACTTTCAACTAATAGTATACTGTTTCACAGGTAGAGCACCTTATAATAATAAAATATTTTTAATTCTAAAGTCAGCTCTTTATTGTCTTTCATTTCATTTATACAAAAGCACACATAAACATACATCTATATTAATTGAAATAATTTGCTTTATTGTTTTAAACAAAATTCTGTTAGATTAAGAAAAAAAAATCAATAGTTTTGTTGTATCTTCAACTCATTCATTCTACAATACTTTTCCTTTCCTTATGTAAATCTGTTTCTCAATCATTTTCTTTCTCCTTAAAGAACTTTTTAAAACATTTCCTGCAAGGCAGGTCTACTGGCAATACATTTCCTCAAGTTTTCTTTATCTGAGAAAGTCTTTGTTCTCCTTCACCTTTTAAGGATAATTTCACAAGGTACAGAATTTCAGCTTAGTGTTTTCTTTTCTCTGAACGCATTAAATATGTCACAAAAGTCACCTAGCCTGAATGGTTTCTAAGAAGTTGGATTTAATTATTATTTTTGCTCTTCTATAAATAAAGTATTTTTTATTTCTCTGGCTTTTATCAGGATTTTTTCTTTATCTTTGTTTCTGTAGTTTGAATATAGTACGCTTGGGTGTAGTTTTTCTGACATGTATCCTGCTAGGTGTTCTCTGAGCTTCTTTGATCTGTACTTTGGGGTCTGACAGTAAGTTGGGAAAAATTCTAATTATTATGTCAAGCATTTCTTCTATTCCTTTCTTTTACTTTTGGTATTCTAAATATATATTATATATTTATATGTGTGTGTGTGTGTGTGTGTGTGTGTGTATACGTTATACCTTTTATAGTTTTCTCACTGTTCTTGGATATTATGTGTGTTTTTTTTCAGTCACTGTTCTCTTTGCTTTTTGGTTTTTGAAGATTTTATTGATTTACCTTCTAGCTCAGAGATGCTTTCCTCATTTATGTCTAGTCTACTAATCAGTCTATCAAAGCATTTTTCACTTCTGTTACAGTATTTCTGATCTCTAGCATTTCTTTTTGAGCCTTTCATATAATTTCCACTTTTCTGCTCACATTGCCCTTCTGTTCTCGCATACTGTCTACTTTGTCTATTAGAGCGCTTATCATATTAACCACAATTGTTTTAAATTCCAATCTGATAATTCTAATATTTTTCCCATGTCTGAGTCTTATTCTTATGCTTACTCTGTCTCTTCAAACTATGTTTTTGTCTTTTGGTATGTCTTGTAATTTTTTGAAAATAGTTGGACATATCGTACTGAGTAAGAGGAACTACTGTAAATAGGCCTCTACTAATATGGTTGGGAGGTACGGGAGGACGAGAAGTGTTCTATAGTCCCATGATTTGGGTCTCAGTTTCTTAGTTAGCCTATGCCTCTGGACTGTGAACTTTGCAAGTAATTTTCAGTCCCCTCTCCTCCCACTATTTAGGTTGGACATGTTGGCTAGGGTAGGCTAGAGTTGCTGATGTGCCTTCTCTCATGTCTGTTAGACTCTCTTAAAACCCAGCTAGTTAGTCTCTGGTTAGTTTCTCCTGAAGGTATACCTGGTTACAAATAACAGAGTACTCAGGTATATCTTAAGATGGTTCCTTCTCCCTTCCCCTGCCCCCACTGAAAGCAAGAAGGCATTTTTTTCCCCTAATATTCAGTTTGCCCTGTGATTTCATTTCTCTTATGGACCTAAGAAGAGTTGTTGACTTTTCAATTTGTTCAGATTTTTACCTGCTATTAGGATGGAATGGTGACTTCTAAACTCCTTATATGCTGGACCAGAAACTAGAAGTCAATAATTTCTTTTTATGAATATTAAAGGAGTAGAAAATAAAACCACCAGTCTAGTTGCTTTATTAAAATATAAGGATTTAAAACACACAAACAAAAAGTATGGGTATATTTGAATATTTTCTTAAACAAAGAGCAATGTGTTCTTAAACACATAAACAATATTACAAGGTAGTGGGAAAATAGGCCTAGGGATTAAGGGCTGAGGATAGGGTAGATAAATACAAATGATAGTTCTGCTAAATATAAAATGTACTCAATCCAAGCACTGTGATGAAATCTTCTGTTGCAACCATTGTGACAAGAGGAGTCAATTTTTCTTAATAACCACACTCAACTTTCATTCTTCTGTTGTCCTCGTCTTTCTGAGACCCAGATTTGACATATAAGGATATTTCTACTCTAAGCTCTCCTTCCACTTGCCAAATGCTTGGTAACTACCCCGGTGATTTCTTTTGTTGGTTCTAGGCAGGAAATGATGGTTTAGAATAGTGCTGTTATCATTATCCCAATGTTTAAGAACAAGGACACATGAGGTATTGAAGGACAAAGATTTAGGAGCTAATTACTGAGGATACCTGTAAATCACAGCATGTGCATTGCATTTATTGGCATATGCTTACAAAATAAGCTCTGCTGTGATCAGTCATGTTGTAGAACACATTTCTCTCAAATGTTGACTTCAATTACATTTATTAAAATACTTCCTAAATATTAATCTATGCGTAATTTGCTTATCTTTATGTGTCCTATATGACATAAAACAAAAAAAATGTAATTAATATAAACTCAAACTAAGT
Source organism: Pteropus medius (assembly GCF_902729225.1). Classification (NCBI taxonomy): domain Eukaryota; kingdom Metazoa; phylum Chordata; class Mammalia; order Chiroptera; family Pteropodidae; genus Pteropus; species Pteropus medius. Next base: position 29,920,819 of record NW_024354500.1, read on the forward strand.
ATTAAAATAACTTCTATCTCGATTAAGCCAGAGTGTAGGTATAACTACAATGTGATTTAAAAACCATATATATGATATCCAAATCTTGACTATTGTCTGATTATCTTTTCAATACGGGTCACTATTATAATTTTGACTAATTAGAAATTTACTATTTTTAAAATTTTTATGGTAGAAATTAGTAATTGTTCAAGTACTACTAAAAAGAATAATAATTTTTTTCTTTCTGAAGGAAAAGCAACCAAATGTTACAATTCTTAGAATTTTATATACTAAAGTGAGCTCATTCTGCAGTAGCAGATGATGATTTTTTCCTATTATGTATTTATTATAAATAAGTAATTATTTTCAAAGTATATTTGTACTTAGTAAAAAAAAATACACAATATTTGTTGAGATTTGCCTCAGAAATTTTATAGAGGTAGCATTAAAGTTCATATTTTTCTCATTAGTTTGAGATGTTAGAACATGACTTTAATAAAGAGGTCTACTTTAAAAATGTTTGGGAACCCCTTCATGTCTATTGAATTATAGAAAGTACTACCCTCACAACTAAACTTCTGTCCCTAAGTCATAGATAAAAATGGGAAAAAAATATCTTCCACCCATGATTACTCCCAGGGAACCTGCCTTTACCAAATCTTTTTGATTTCCTCAGAATACCTCTTTTCTCCCTATTTGTTACCAGAAATCTTACACTTGAGACAAAGAATACAACTAAAGTATACAACTAAACTGCATGAGATAATTTAGACTTGTCTGTGATTAGGATAGTTTTTCAAGTATAATTTTACTATATTCATTATTTTTTACTTAGATTTAAAGTAATGCATCTTACCACCATGCCTAGAGATTGGCATAAGTTTTAAGGAACTAAGCATATCATTATACATATAATAACTTGCCTTTTCACTTGACTTATTTTCACTAAGTCCATAAGGTCAAAAATAATTTAACAATAAGAAAAAAAATGTTGTTTTTTACTCTCTTATTCTCATAGTATACAGTGTAGTTTTTCTGAAGCTACCTCAGGTGTGATATTTCAACTGATGAAAAGCTAAAGCATTTATGAGAAATTAACTGTTTTCTATTGAGCCAGACGTCAAAGAGATTTGCAAATGGGTAAAACAATGCTACTCTTCTTACTCAAGTTTTTATTTGAAAAATATATTGTTCATAAAAATGTGTTACTTGTGTAAACACATATTTTTTTATCATTTTAAATGAATAAATACATAAATATTTTTAAATTATCTTAATTTCCATTATGAGACATTATGGTAAATATCAATATATTTAACACACATAAACAAAGGCCCTTTGAAGCACTCAATAATTTTTAAGAATATAAAGTAGTTGTGAGACCAAAAAGTTTGAAAGTTGCTAATATAGCACCGTTACTTCTAAGACTTGATCTGGCTCATTCATTTTACTTTACCCCTCTAGGTTTGGATTACATGTTTAAATCTTCTCCCAATACTTGAAAGACCATAATTATTTTATCAAATCCACAGATCTTATTCATTGGCTCTGGGTTTAAACTACTTTTGTCACCAACCTGACTAGTACACCTAGTATCTTTTTGGTTAGGTGACTGGGTTTTAAGTCTCAGAACTTAAAAAGTCTATTCGTATCTCTAAACCACAACATATTCTCTGTGATACAACTGGACTAGTCATTTTAAAATATAAAACAGTAATGTCCTTTCTTTGCCCAGAACTCTCCTATGGCTTCCCACCTCCTTCAGAATCAAAGTCAAAGTGTGTACTATGACCGAGAGAGCCCTACATGCTCTGGTCCCCATGGCCTCTTGAACATCCACTCCTACTACTCTAATCTTTCACTATCACTTCTCCAGCTACCCTGGCTTTCTCATTGTTCTTTGAACACATCAGAATCACCACCACCTTAGGACCTTTGTTCCTGCGGTTCTTTATCTAGAATGCTGTTTCCCAAGACAGCCACATGGCTGGCTCCTCATATTCTCAAATTTTTATTCAAAAGGCACCTATTCAGAGAGGCCTACTCTACTTATCTCATAAATTTTAACCTCCCAGATATTTTATAATCCCTTTCCTATTTTATTTGTTCTCCTTGTTAGGAGTTATCTCTAACATGAGCTATATTCTCATTATTTGGTTTATTGTTAAAGGTAAATTCCATAATAGGAGAGATTTTTATGTTTGTTTATAACTACTTGACAATCTGTATTGTCTGTTGTTTATTAGTGCTGTTTTTATTTGTTAATATTAGTAAGCACCTAGATCTCAAAAAGCTGAATAGAAGGAATGAGACAATTTGTAACTACTAGGTGGTAGCGCAGATAGAGGGAGGGGCATGTACCCAGGAAAAAGGATATAATCAGTAGGAATAAAACAGAATCCCTGAAAATGAAAATTCCCAGTCTCTGAGTTCTGCCCTGGGATGGAGAAGATGTTGTGAGGGGTGCATTGTAGTGTAAGGAAGGAAGGGAGGAATGCCAAAAAAGAGTCCAAGGGTCCAGGCTAGAGAGGGCATTGAGTAGCCTTTCAGCATTTTAAAAAGCAGTGTCTTAGAGCAGAAATTATAGAAATCTAAAAAAAATACTTACAGAATTGTAACCACTTAAATACCAAAGAGTGAAAGTGTTTTCAGGATGGTTCCATCCAGAAAACCAAGGGCTGGCAGGTTATAAAGGAAAGAGAAAAAATAATGAATGATAACAACGGGGGTGGGGATGTAAAGTTTTAAATAGTCTTAAATTATGAGAGAAATAAAATAGAATCTAGACATGAAAAGGAGCCAGATGAAAAGAAACAAACACTACGTCAGTCAGTGGATATTTGACAGCATTTAAATACTGATCCAAACTACTACCCTGCCTTTTCTGGCACTGACGACCACAAGTCTGGTATTTTGGGTGGATTCTTATAGCTCAAGTCCTAGAATAGTCTGATTTCTCTCTCTCAGCTTTCTTTAGCCTGTACATCCCAGAAATCTATTCTTTTCCATACCAAAGACTACTTGGGTTGGCCATTTGGCTTTGTTACCATTACCTTTCTAACATGCTCCTTATCTCCTTCCTCTTTCAGATGACTGTTGCCAATTCTTTTGTCTCCTCTATTTTCAATTTCTTTAGCTCTCTTTTGAAAGTCCTTGAATAACTTGATCATCTGCATGAAGCCCAGAAGTTCCCCAACAGTGTTCTAAAATATGAACATTTTTCTCCCTATGTTATATATTTCTATCATCAGTACTACAGTTTGTCTGAATTTTAAAGGCAACTTTACACGTGTAAAATGCAAAAGACCCAACATTTACATTTTAATAGCCATACCTCTGGGATTCTGGTAGAATACATACCCCAGATTTATTTTCACCCTTAGAGAATATGATACTGCTTTCATTACCTTCCCTCTGGCATGGCATGCAGTAAAGCACCTGATATTTATAGCAATGCCTTTTTTTTTTTCCCCCTTTCTACATACAAATCGCCTTTAACTGAGAATTTTGATCCTTGTTCTATGGAACATTGGATTCTCAGTCGCATTTCTAAATTGGGAAATTGGACGGTTAAACCTTTCTCTATTACCCATGTTCAATGTCACCTTTCAGACAGCTTTTCAGCATGAAAAATTTCTGCCACCTGTCTTCCTGCCTGCTGCCAAGTCTAGAATATTAGGTGTTGCTTTTTGTCTGACTCTCTTCCTTGTCTGACCATTGAAATTTGTCATCGGCTGACCTGCAATATTCAGCCAAGAGCCATGACAGCAACCTCCTCAAATGTGGTTTGAATTGAACATTACAAGTACAAATGTAACTAAAAAGCTGGTGAGTTTTAAGTGCTTATCAGATTAAGTGCTTTAAGTGCTTATCAGTTTAAATGACTATGCATTTGTCTTTGATAAATGGCTTTGACCTTGGGTATAATCACTGCCAAACCACCTTCAGGAACAGAGTCAACTAAACTTCCTATACACTTAGAGGTGCTGAAGTTTAATTTTTGTTTCTTTCAAGTTGAAGTCTTGGAGGTCCTTTACACATTGTCAGTGCCCTCTAAATTTGACACAACTTGTGTTGGTTCTTCACAAAGCTATAACTCTTTGTGATTTAAAAATTTTATCCCATGGATAGCTTTTGAGTTTTACTCAAATTTAGTCTCTCCATCTGTATTTCCCTTATTGTTTCCATGCCTGGCATGCAATAGCCATTCATTAAGCTGAGACTCAGTGTTTGTGTGACATTACTTCTAGTCACTTTTTTTAGATTATTCCTCCCTAGTTATGCCTATAGCCACTGCTATTATTCTTCTTCCCCACAAGAACAGCACAGTAAATCTAAGGTCCTATGTGCCTATCTATGTGCCTGAGAACAGATTGACAGCTCCAGGACCTCATCTGACACTTTATTCAGTCATTTGATGCTAAACATGGCAGGTAAGAGAACTGGCAAAGCATATTTGGGAGGTTTTTACAATGTTTTACGTCCATATGGTAGACTGAGCAGAAGCACTGCTTTGTGACTCTAAAATAGAAAACTCCCAAGAAGAAATATATTTTAAGAAAAACTTCCTAAATTACAAATATATTTTTTATTTTATTATTTATTTATTAATTTTTTAGGCAAGGCAACCCTTGGTTGACCTCACAGGTTACAAGGACCTTGTCAGTTTACAATCCCTTATTTTTTATTTTTTACACCTACAGCACCTGGTCTTCCTAGGTGGTCTCCCATCCAATTACTTACCAAGCCCAACCCTGCTTAGCTTCCAAGATCAGATGGGAGCTTATTCAGGGTGGCAAGGCTGTAGACACTAAATTATAAATATATTTTGCCTCAAATATTTAACTTTTCTACATGACCAATGGATGACAACTTCTTCTGATCCCGGTACTGAAAAGGAACATGGGAGGATATGAAGACAAATGTCATGTGAGAAAAGCACTAAATAAATATATGTGAGAAAACTAATGATTTTAAATTTTCACAATGGGACAAAAGAGATACACTTAAAAAATATGAAAAGTATGAATGCTACTTATCTGATTTCCTGAAAACTGTAAATATTTACAGTAAAAAATATTTTGAGCAACTAAGAAATTCAAAGTGATAGCATTCAGCTAGTAATAGTTGCTATATGCACACAAAAAAAGCTTTATCTGCATATATGAAAATCATCAACAAAGAACCAGATGCATATTTCCACATTTCTCTATTGGATTTAAGGATATTTGAACAATAAGGGTAAAAGAAGTAAAAAAACAAGAAAGAAGTTATTTGCTTTTCAGCCCAAAGAGATAAATAGGGGGAAGGACTTATTTCAGAGAGATATAAAATAAAAATATGTCTTAGAAACAGCAACTTGGAGAGCTTCCAGCTGAAGATCAATGGACAAAAATTAATTGAAAATTATTTTATCACTTTAGAGAAAAATCTAAAAATTAGATAACAAATTCTTTATATTCCTTCCTCTAATATAGAATATTTTTGTTAACATTTAGTTGAACTAATTCGAATCTTTGAACAGGACTTGAATTCTCATCTCTTAAATTTTTTTGTTGTTACAATGAATATACAAAAATACTAAAGATAAGTTGAAGAGTATTCATGCTGTATATTTTTCTAGTTTTTCCAGAAGTGTGTAAAATAATCTTGTACAGTCGGAGCCCTGCATCTTAGACAAAACGAATTTAAAAGATGCTACGTGTTCCACCAGACTTACAAAGCTCACTTGAACTGAGAGGGCTTATTCCTTTGTTTTTTTCTGGGAAGTGTGACCCTGTTCCTCTATAGTCGCTAGGCCACAGATCTACAAATCTGTGAACACAAATAAAGATCCTACTTCTTTTTCATGCACAAACAATCATAGAAATAATCTAATGGCAAAAATCAGTCCCCATCAAAATGCACTTAAGCTCATTCTGGGAGTTTCTCAGTTGTTTTCTTACACAAGCTCAGAAATCAGCCCTATAGGGTTTGGGCACCATTTCTATATCTTCTTGCCATTCTGGTAACTTTGTTTCTGTTGGTCAAAGCTCTCTTCTACAGGTCACCATCACTGTAACTTGACTAGTGCTCAAGGGATCCACAACTTCCCTTACCTAGACAGATTCCTGCCTTGCACACTAGACCTCCCTGCATAGCCAGGAGAAATTCACCATCATCACCAATGACACTAGATCTCGTAACTCCTGATATTTGGACAATACTCTCCTTAGCTAAAGGCCTTACTTTTTCCCCACTTTTTTTTTTTTTTTGACTCCTCACAGTCTAAATGCTGCTAACTTAATTTTGCACACAATTAATCCTTTCCCAGTAAAAGTAAAAAGGTTTATTCTCTTTCTTCTAACTCTATCTGCCCCCAAAAACAAATGGATGGGATCTGGTCTTTTGGATCCTATCAGTCAATCACAAAGTTAGCATCGTATATGATACATGTTCCTGGTCTTTCCCATGGTCAACTTTTTATGTTTCTGTGACTCCCCATTGCCACATGCTTATAAACAATCACTCTTTCTTTTCTCCCTCTCTCTTCAAATACCAGTTACATGATTCATGAGTCAATACAAAATCCATTGAAAACCCACACATTGGTTCCTCCAAAATCTCCTCCTTTTCAAAGAGTTAACTAAAGCAATAACTACCTGGTTTAAATATAAATAAAATATCTAACAATATGTATGTATACATAGAATATATATGTACACACACACACACATATATATGAAATTAAAATTTACTCTGAGAACATAAATTGCCATTTGTGTTCAGTTACCTTTTGTAAGTTTCTGATACTTTCTCCCTAAAATCAATGTTTCTCTCCTGAAAAATATGTGTAACCACTGAGGATACTTTAAAAACATTAGAAAGAAAAACTTTAAAAATGTCTTTTGAATAGTACAAATGGTCTTCTTGACTTTTCAGAAGGGTTTATATTATCAAAATATTTTAAATCTATCATTTAGTAGTAAACTATAAATAAAAAGAAAAGATACATATTGTGTAATACAAAACTATTAATGTTAATGTTAATCAGATAGTCTGAAATCTCTACATATTCTAGGACCAGCAGCATTTTATGACCACCAGTACTAATCACATTGATGCATTTACTGAAAATGATAGAGCTGGTATAATACAGATCTGAAGATGTTCTGTCGGTACTGTCCTTTTCTATGGATGTGATATACTTATCTTGATCTTCACATTACTGTTGGTGGGGGACTAAATAAAATAATAAGTGAAAATCACTTAAAACCATAATATAGTCTAAAATAAAATATTATTGTTTTAGAAGATTTTCTGAGCTATAACCCATGCAAGAAATGTATTCTCTCTTTTTAGCACTTTAGATAATTAAATAGGCTTGATACTTTGGATATAATTTCAATGATGAATTTCTGTTCTTGTTGAAGAGGTGATTCTCAGTTATTACCATTGGTATTTAAATTTCTATTATAGTAATTACTCTGTTCATAATAGTGCTTAAAATCAGAGGCAGAACTGTACATTTTTATCCTTCCCTGATGCCTCACAGGAAGATCATATCTGTCTGGGAATGAATGAAGGGCATGGAGGAAATCATACAGTGAATAGCCCACTGCAAGAACAAGTATGCCAAGCTTAGAAGTATCACTTAAAGTTGAGATTTTTTTTATTGCACTTATTTTTTTAATTCTCAAAGATACACAAATGATTGCAATCTACTTTGAGTTCATATTTAGCCTCATTATACTGTTGAGTGTTTACAACTTTTAGAAAATATATTAAATCTGAATGTGAGGTAGCAAGGCCTTTGCACACATTAAAAGAGTTACTGAGACCTTAATATCTGAGAAGCTTTGTTCTAAGTGCTTTACATATGTTAACTGGCTGAATTCATAAGACTATCATAAGAAAGAATATAATTTTTATTACCAATTTAAAGATGAAAAATAAAAAGCAATAAAAGATAAATTATATTTTATCTAAAGTTGCATAGCTAGTAGATGACAAACTTAGGCTTTACACAGTTTGGCTCCACAGATTATACTCTTAATCGCTAAACTATTCTACTTTTGTTTTTTTAAAAGGAACTGACTTTTTAAGAGAAATGGTCATCCAGCCTACCAAGGGTCCTCTAGATAGTCTCAAAACCTCTGTTGGAAATTTCAGAGGGGAAACAAGAGGCCATTGAATTATATACACATTGTCCATTACATCTCCAAATATCTGCTGCCATCCCATCATTCTCCCAAAGTGACATTTCCAAGAGTGTTTTTGAAATGAAGCAAACGCATCTGTATGAATGGCTGAGTCATTCATGTTAGAATTGACCAGTAAAACCTGGTGATTTTCATCACCTGAAAGAAAAGAAGCATTAAAAGTAGAACCATGGACAGTCAAACAAAACACAAATTGGAGAGTATGAACAAAGATGAAGGATGTGAAAGTTGGCGGTCACCTCTGAGAGACAAAGTGTGTCACAGAATGTGACAGACTGGTGTAATTTAATATTTGAAGTAAAAACTTAGAAGGATGAATCATTTTACCTAGTGCCAGATTTCCTAGATACAAAATAGAATATAACTGAAAGTGACTCCCTATAGTCCAGAAAGCCACAAAGCCACCATGTGAGAAAACCTATTAATGCACTTGAACTTGGACACCGAGAAAAGACTCAGCACTGAACCACATTAAATTAGAATGGAAAAATGTACCAGGGAGATTGGAAAGCACTAATTTAGAAAGAGTCCTGAAGAGCTGTGACATTCTGGTAGCTTTCTTGTTTGGGCTTTCAAGAAATTACACATTTCAAAGAGTTACATTCTACATTTGCACCAGTACTGTATACAAAGTGGTGGCAGTTACATTGAAATTGAGACAGATTTGCTCCTAGGCTGCCTAACTTATTACCTAAGCATTTTGGGGGCCCTTCGGAGTTTGTGACTTAGGTTCAAAGCATGCCTGCACTATTGCTAAACCTAACCTCCGGTATCCTACCTTGACCTGTGACTGGCTAGCTTCTTGTGAGCTTTATCTTTCAAACTTGTTGTCAACTCAGTGACATCTACAACATCTTGGTAGTCCTATTGGAAATCACTCAATGCAGTTGAACAAGACTTGGCCCTCCTATGACTTTGTAGAGTAATAATGAGATATGAAGTTTAACTTTAGAACTTTCGAGAAGTTTAACATAAAAAGCCCTGACCGCCTTTCTTCAACTTCAGGCTTTAATTACTCCCATCTCTCAGCAAAAGAGCTATAGCTACCTTTCAAAACTTATCAAGAGAAATAATGTAGAATCTGTTCTTTCAAATCCTCTGTTCTATGTATCTCTTTTAAAAAATATATGTCATTTTGGTTTTTATTTTCTAGCCAAGTTAAAAAAGGCAGAGGATAAGAATGTACTATTGCTTGATGACATCTGTTTTTCCAAACATTTGAATGATGATTTCCACCATCAGACTCATCTTTTCTTCCCTTTTCTTGACTTTTCTCACAAATTATTTCTGGTATTTCAAATATGCACTAGGCTTTTTAGAAATAGCACCTGTTTCTCTGCCATTTTTTAAAAATCTCTTGCATCTTAAACTGCTCTGTATTGTGGTTTCACAGAGAATAAATTAAAAATAAATTTAAAACAGTTCAAGAAAAACCATTTTAAAAAAGAAAGACATAAACTAAATTCTCCATGGGGTTAGACATGTAAAAAAAAATTGTACAAAGTTTTTATGTGGTTCTCAGATTTCTAGAGAGATGACCTGTCCTGGAATTGGATTAGAGTTAAATGTGAAGACAAAACTAAAGAGCATAATGGTTTTATTTTTTTCTGCCAATTCTATATTCTTTTCTTAGCAGAGGATATTTCTTTCTATTTTGTTTGAAAGATAGAGGGAAATGAGAAAATTAATAATTTATTATGTTCAGTCTTTGGTAGAAATAAAATGCCTGGGAAAGCTAAAATGTAGTTTTATTGACTAAGTAAAAGTTTTTCTCCCTCTAGATTTTTGTCTAGGTACCCTGTTAAGTCAAGTAAAATCCAAAGCATGATGATAAGAAATATTATTTCTTATCATAATACAACAGCATGGATCTAAACTTTTAATAATTTTTAAATTAATTAGAAACATCTAAAATTAAAGAAGAAATTTTTAGTAATGACTCTAGTTATAGAAAGAATATGACTTTGGGACACTATGCTGAATGAATCATCCAATAAATTCTAAAGTTGAGTAAATATGTTTCTTCAGTGGGAAAAAAGTTAAGTAGCATTCTAAGGCTTGCTTTTCTTTTTTAAGAGAGAGTTTCTATTCAGTATCCATTTCCTTTTTGACAAATTGAATGTATCTTTATTTCTCAGTTGTATATTGAATTCTATTCTTTATGTTTCAGGACGTTTTGAATATGAGTAAATAACAATCGAGGATCAAAGCATCAGCATCATAAATAGTGCTTTCATTTATTTGGAAAGATTCCAAAAGAACTAGGAACTAGAGAGGCACACAAATTATGGGACTCTTCAGTGGAAGATGTTGCAATTCCTAATGTAATTTTATTCCCCATATCTAATTAATCACTAGGTCTTTTGAATTCTATCTCAAAAATGGCTCAATCCATAACTTATCTCTACCAACATTTCTCCATGCAATCTTTTTTTTCCCCCCTTTAGAATATTTCTGGAGCCTTCTAACCAGTCTCCTTGGCTGCCCTCTTCTCATTCATTCTCCACACAGAAAGCAGAGTGTTCTTCCTTAAATAGGATTTTCCTCTGCTTAAAATTCATATGTTGCCTCTTATTGTACTTAGCAAGAAATCCCACAAAGACAAATGAGATCTTTCGCCCTGTTACTATAATTTTATTTCTGACCTCCCGTGCTCTCGGTCACTAAGCTCCAGCTACCCCATCATCTTTTTCTCATTTCGTAATCTCTTTCCTGACTCAGAATTTTTTCCAGGAGCAGTCTCTCTCTTATTCCTTGCTTATAGAGCTTCCTCTTATCATTCAAGTCAAATTAATTATTGTCTCCAGTATTTATTGGCCCTGCCATTTAAAGTACTCTCCTTTATATTTTATAAACAGAATCACTACAGTATTTTCTTTATAGTTTTTCATAAAAATTTTTTATAGTAGCAATTGTATTTTTATTATTTGACCTTAGAAATCATATTTCTAATAGCATTACCATGGAAGAGCTTACTATAAATTTTAATTATATGTTTGTTTATTCATTATTGTCTTTCATTAGATTATAAGCTCCATGAGGTAGGCACCATGCCTATTTGTTTGGCCTAATTTTCTCCAATAGTTAGCATAGTGCAGAGCCTAAGAGAGTCACCTATAAAAACATTTTGAATCAAATGATAAACATGAAGATAAATTAATAAAATCTACCTCACAGCCCCATTCCTCTCTTAATATAAATAAGGCCTCAGTTTCTATCTATCTCTTGAGTTAATTATAACCTCTGAGAAAAAGAGTTAAAAATAAATAAAAGAACAGTTACTTTTTATCAGCCAAAAATTGTATTGACCAAAAATTCACTATTCAGACAGGTATTCAGATGTCCTAAATAATCAATTGTTACAACATAATGTACAGTTAAATCTTATTCTATTAGACAATATTTGCATACTTGTGAAAATCTATACCTCTAAAATAATGCTTTTATATCATGATATAAAAGAGAATACTGATTGGTTTCACTAGAAATTTAATTGATAAAAGTAACTTTTCAGTTGAAATTATTAAGGTAATGTCTTGTGTCCTGAGGAAATACATTAATGGTATAAAATGAAAAATGTAAATAAATCTCTGAAGACATTTCTTTATGATATATAAAATTTTAGAGGCATGTTTTTAAATTATATTATGGAGTTGCTGTTCTATACATAAATCTATAAAAGCATATTATGACTAGCTTTTGGAGAGATTTCTAACAACAGTTAGGACCGTCTCGAAAAGATCTAATAAGCAGATTAATGTGCTTTCTGTGCTAGGCACACACAAACATGCACAAAAAAGATAAATTTGTTTTAAGTCTCACCTCCCCTTCCTATTTATACTTATTTCAATCAAACTTTTACTTCCTCTGCAGATGCATCTTGGTGATACCACCAATGAGGTTGACATTGCTAAAAACAATGGACAATTCTCAGTTTTCAATCTACTGGAACTATCACAAGTATTTGAAATAAGTAATTACTCCTTTATATAGAAAACAATTTTTGACTTGATTTCTAGAACAATGCACTCTCTTTTCTGAGTGGTCGCTCTTTTTCAGTTGTTTTTGACTAGTCTTTTTTTCCACTTATTTTATCCTCCACTTCAGTGCGATTTTCCGGAGCTTGTTTCTTGGATCTCTTCTGCTCTTTATATCATCATTTTATTGGTGACCTCACACAGTTTAATATAATATCATCTACATGACAATGACTCCTCTCTCCCTGGCTTGTAGGTGGTCCTGTTCTCCTTGCATCTTCACATGGTCTTCCTCTGTGTGTGTCTGTGTTCTAATTTTCTCTTCTTATAAGGACATCAATCATATTGGATTAGGGCCCACCCTGATGACCTCATTTTAACTCAGTTACTTCTTTAAAGGCCCTATCTTTAAATACAGTCACAATCTGAGGTACTGAGAATTAAGACGTCAACGTCTGAATTTTGAAGGAACATGCGTCAGCCTATAATAATACTTAAAACTGAATTACTTAAATTCTTCCAGTAGCCTGTACTATGCCAGTTTTCATCAGTTAGAAAGTGGCAATTTCATCCTTTTAGTTCCTGTGGTCAAAAACTTTGGAATCATTCCTGACTCTTCTTTCTCTTATCTTCATATCCGATACATGAGGATCCATTAGTATATCTCATTGACTCCATTTGCAAAATCTATCCAGAATCCAATTTTTTCTCATTAGCTCTACTACTATCATGCTATTCAAGCTATTATTATCTTTTGCCTTGATTAATTCAATGGTTTCCCAACAGTGCTCCCAAGGTTGTCCTTCTGTACTCTATTCCCAACAAGGCAGCTAGAGTGAGACCTTTTAAAATGAAGTCAGGCCATACCACTTCTAGTCTCAGAAATCTTACAGTATCTCACTTGTCACCTAGAGTAATATCAAATCTTTAAAATGGCCAATGGCCTTCCATGATGTGGCTCCCTTGCCTCTCTCACATTATTTCCCACTACATTTGCCTTCACTCACGTAGCTTCAGCCATACTGAACCACTTGTTGTCACTTTAAAATTCCAGGCACTTTATTGCCTCAGGCTTCATGAAGCCTCCATACAAAGATCATCAACAAAACCTATATGATCACACATAGATAGATTTATTAAACTCACTGAATGTAGAGAGTACTGCCTTGGCAGAGTCTTCGAAGTGTCTAAAAAGGGAAAAGTCAGGGATTCAGAGGATGAGGTTAGTCATAGATCAGTTTTAGAGCAAAAGCCAGAGATTGATGAGAATTTGTAAACTAGGTAAGTTGCTCAACCAGTCAGTGGGCTTTGAAACCCATGAGTCCTCTTAAATCAGTTTGTCTGTGATTTCATCTTAGAATATATGAGTCTGAACTAGTTGATGTTCAAACAAACAGAACTTAGTTTTGTGTCATATGCCAGGTTCACAAGGGTTTTGTTATACCGGTTAGTATGAATTGTAGATTGTGGTTTTCTTATTCTTTCCATCAACTTTTCCTTCTTGTAACAACTTTCTCAATGATATTTTTATGATTTCCTCCCTCATCTACAAGATCTTCTCAAATGTCACCTTCTCAATGTGGACTATCCTGGCCACCCTATTTAAAATCCATCTCTCCCCACCACAACTACTCCTCAAATTCTTTTATTCTGCTTCATTTTACCAAAAGCACTTATCACCTTCCAAAATCTAATAATTTTACTTTACTGTTATGTTTATTGTCTATGTACCCTCATTATGACGTAAACTCAGTGAAGAACGAGGAATGTTTTTTGTGTTTGTTCATTTATACCTCAAACAATTAAATGCTGCATGACACATCAAGGTACTCAATAAATGTGCCAAATGAATTACCGAGTGAATGAGTGAATGAATGAGACCTCCTCCTGCTCTTTAAGAGACTTATAACAGAGTTTCTTTAAAGTGATTAAGGAAAGAGGGACTGATGCAAATTCTCCAAACTTATGAAACTGGTGGTTATACTAGTATGCTGACATATTCATGAGATTAGAAATGAACATACTAAACTATTAACTTCACACGTTACCTGATACAAAACTCTAGAAAAGACGAATCTAATTTTTAGTGACAGAAAGTACATCAATGGTTGGCTGAGGCTGGGGCTGGCAGTGGGAACTGACTGAGAAGGGTCATAGTGGAACCTTTGGGGGTGATGAAAATATTCCACATCTTGATTGTGGTGACAATCACAAGGTTCATACATTACTCAAGACTCATCAAATTCTATACTTAAACCAAGTACATTTTATTATATAAAAATTATACCTTCATAAAAGTGATTTTAAAAATAAAGCAAAGAAACAAAAAATTCAGATCTCTAACATATATGTATAGTTCCCTGCTACTAATTTGCCCTGCTCACATAGACATGCACACTTTATCTTATGTTAATTTCTCAGGAAATCTGATTTCTCTCAGTCTTAGAAATAAAACAAACAGCTGAAAATTTTTATGTATACTCTCTGAAGAAAATCCAGTAATCTTTTCTTTAGCAAGGCAAGGTACAATAAAAATTAATTCATGTACAGCTATCTCAAGTTTCCTTTTTATACTGACCTTATAATGAGTCTAACTTGATTGGTCATAATGGTTCTTAAGTCTTTGCAGCAACACACAAGCTAAACATCTTCATCCAATAGTGTTGGTTTTTAATTTTTAGAATGTTTCATTTTCTAAAAGTGACATTTTCCTGACCTGGATCCCAGTTTCCCAGACAATTTGGTGTTGTGGTCATCACTCCAGCCAGTCATTCTAGGTTCTAATGCTATCAAATCATCTAGATAAACCAGCATCTGATTGTGCCATTTCTCAATCTGGCCTGTGTCTCTATTTTTTTTTTTTATCAACATCTAAGAACTCTGCCCCTGTTAAAGCTGCCTTTATACAATCGTCTTTGGTGTGACGTATTTGTGGTCACTTCATTTTATTTTGGTAGTAATGGCCTATTTCTTACTTTCACCCATTCTACACGCACTGGGTTGCAGAACCCTGTGGCATTAGTCACTGCCTCAATGGTGACAAGACAACTGCCTCAGAGGATTTCACTGCTAGTAATTCTGCCATTCTCCTGTTTTTAGTATAACTCCTAAGTGATACAAAAGGGCTAGATAAAATAGAGCCAAGAAAACAGTACAACGAACATTTGAAATCAATCACCTACTTCTACATAGTTTAGCTTGGAGCTGGCTGCTGTAATAGAGACTTCTTCTGCTCAACATATTCCTGCTCTTGATTTAACTTTTTAATCCTCAGTTGGCACATCCTGAGAGGCAGCATGGGCTTGGGAGTTAGGCAGACTGAATTCAAATTCTGACTCTTGTTCTTACCATTCTGATCAGCTGGAGAAAATTGATTTCTACTTCAGCTTCTTCAGCTATCACCTTGCAGGGTATTTTTTTAGTAAGAGTGATAACAAATAAGGGCTACAAAAAGCACAACGGTAAGGTCAAATTGCAGTACCAACATTTATTAACCATGTGACCTGCAGCAAAATACTTCTTCCTGATCTTCAGTTTCTTCATAAATAAAATAGTGGTAATAGTAACTACTTTGTACGATTAGTGTTAAGATGAAAAATAGTACATTAAAAGTGGTTAGAACAGTGCCTGCTGAGTAGCAGGTACTCAGTAAATGTAGCGCTCATTATTAAATTTGTACCTTATTTATTGAAATTAAACATAGAAAAGAGTGATTTTTTTTTTTTTTTTTAAATCTCAGACACGCTAGAAAACCATGGTTGGAATAAAGATTAAAGGGCTATGATTCATTGTTTCCCTGAAAGTCTAATTTGGGGTTAACTTTTGAACTTTCGATGTAGGCAAAATTGGCTTTAGTCATTTGCCATTTCTCATTGTTTTTGGTGCCTCTCTAATCATCTTCCTTCGCTGCCTACTTTTCCCAGTGCCCTTTCCTTCTCTGACCACTGCTGCACTACTAAAAACCATTCTCATTTAATTCCTCAAGGTAGTTTTCTGCCTAAGAATGAAGCAGAAAAGCAGATACCAATGGCCATCTAACCCTTAATTCTCTCAGCAGCTAAACACTCTAAATAAGTTTTAATGTACAAGTCTTCAAGAATTCTTGAAAGATCGCCCTAATGCTGGTCATTTCTGGAACACAGTGGTCTGGGTTTGATGGCCCTAAAGAACTCTGGCAGGTTTTTTTCTCTTCACATTGGCCAATTTGGACAAGAAATCCTAAAGTCTATTCCATACTGAGCAGTTCCTCTGCAAAATGTTCCATAACAGTTGTATTGGACAGGACACTTAGTTGCAGATAACAGTATTTATTCTAACAGGTTTAAGCAGAAAGGGATTTTTTATATGGTTTTAGAAAGCTTACAGAAAATTTTGGAGTACGGGGAAATAAAGCATGGAAAATGCACACACAGAAAGAAGCTCTACAGCTAAGAGAAATATCTAATCACACACTGTGACAGTTCTAGTGGAAATCCTGATGTTGCTTGCCTTATCACTCAGCACCCACCCATAGGGCTGGGGACCTGGCAGGGCCATGTCAACCCCAACAACCAAAAAGAACTCACAGAGTGCCCATTTTTGCCTAAAGAGCTCACAGTTCCCAGTGCTCGTTTTCACTTTCTAAGCTCCTATTCTCACATGTTTGTTTGGTAGAAGCTAGGGCACATGCAGAACCCTAGTGCAAAGGAAAGGTGGCTTTATAAAATTTATTACAAGGCTTTTCATATTCATCAATGTTTCAAATGGGTTATATATCCTTGGAATAAACTGTGAACCTATTTGATCTTTGTGATTTTCCAGGAATAGAGTCTCAATGTTTTTCTAATGGTTTTAAGAGTTATCGGTCAATTTTCCAATTCTCCTTAATCAATTCAACCACAGATATCTTAGTGAGAATTGTTCATTTTTTCCACATTTTTATTTTTCTTCCATAGAATTACCTGTAGTAGTCCCTTATGGTGCATTTAATCTCTCCCATATTTATGGTCAATTGCCTTTTCTCATCCCTACTCTAATACTCTGCTCTTGATTTCTTGTACTTTTCTTCTTCACTTCCGGTTTTACTCACTTCTAGTTTTATTATCATTGTTTCTTCTTAAACTTTTTTTGTTTTTGCTTAGTTTTAGTTTTTAAAATGTCCTAAAATGGATACCAAATCCTTTATTCTTGTCTGTCTTTTAACAGTGAAAATATACAAGATTATAAGTGTAGACTACCCTGAGACTTTTTAACTCTGCGAGGCAACAAATTTCATAAAAGCCTTTTGCCATAAACAACTATAAATCTAGACACTGGAAAGCTATTTGATGCAATGGAAATGGGTGCATGAGCCTGTGATTATTGAGAAAAGAGAAAGCTATGAGTTTAGCTCACAATCATCCTGTTCTCTGCCTGGAGACAATTTCCTGACTAAAGGTCAGAGTCCAAACGAACACAGTAGTCCACAGTCAGAGATCAGTGTTTTGGATGGCAGAAGCACCTGGCACTTGTAGAGTAGCACTTCAGAAAGAAGAAACAACATAGACAAAAAACTCTAAACATTCATGGTTATTCAAAAGAATGAGTCCACCTCTGGTTGCTAAATAGTTTATAGTGGAACAGAGACATAATAAGGATAACCAGTTGAGAGGAAATATACTGGTAGAGAATACTGATTGGAGTTTTGGCCCTGCCAGTTTGGAGATATCTTCTAAAATCCTCAATAATATTCATGGTATTCAGCTCAAACACCTGAAAGACTGGCTTGAAGAGTCAGGACTGCTCCTTAGAAGAAAACCATAACAAAGCCAAAAACTTAGGTTTTTTTTTTTAACACTTTATTAAAGTATAAATAACATACAAAAAACTGTATATATTTAATATATTAAACTTGATCAGCCATGAGGCCTACTTATACTTAAAGGTCAGAAAGAAAAGGAGAAGCCAGAATAGAAGACCAGAAGGGTAAGGTCACAGAATAGGAGAAAAGCAAGAGGAATGTGGTGTCCTTGAGGGAAAGAGAAAAGATGATATTAATCAAAAAAGAGTGGTCAATTCTGTCTTGTGCTATATGTATATCAATTAAGATGAAGATTGAGAATTAACTATAAGATTTAGAAAAATGGAGATTATTGACAAATTTTAAAAGATCAATTTCAATGGAGAGTTAAGGAGAAAAAGTGGGATAAAGTGAAAATGGGAAGTTCCAATTAAACATGGGAGCTAACTATGTGCATTTATTTTCTCTCACACCCCAAAGTCCATGACGATGGCAAATGACATAAAAGTAATAATACAATGCTATTAATTCATAAGGATAAAGAAAGTGGAAGAAGGAACACAGAGAAGAAGAGAATTCAACAAATATTTGGAAGATATAAAGTGGACAAGCTGATTGTAGCTGACTTAGAACTGGTGATATCCATTCACCTTATCCATTCCATTTAGGAATATGATTGCTATATATTTTTTTAATTGCTAATGTCCATTAAACCATATATATCCAAACAATTCCACATTGGGGAACCAATGCAACATAAAATCAAGTATACTGCATCCTCATATACTACCAATGATGGTAAAAAGCTGAAACTGACGTCAATGTCTATCAATAGAAAAAAGTTAATAACTGGTGTATACATCCTAAAAAAAAATTAGGATGATTTTTTAAAGTAAAATGGACCTATATATACTACCATGATGAAACGTTCACTTTTTAAATAAAAAGAGCTAGTCATAAGAGGATATTTCATTAAGAAAAACAAAGCAAAAATAAACCCTATATATGTGTATCTAGGTGTGTATAAATTTATACAAATATGGCAATGTTTTCAGATGAAT
The DNA here is from genome assembly GCF_902729225.1 of Pteropus medius. Classification (NCBI taxonomy): domain Eukaryota; kingdom Metazoa; phylum Chordata; class Mammalia; order Chiroptera; family Pteropodidae; genus Pteropus; species Pteropus medius. Next base: position 29,939,798 of record NW_024354500.1, read on the forward strand.
ACACAAACAAAGGGAAAAAGCAATTAATTTGGGTATTGTTAGGGACAGAAAAGAAACTATTTGCAATTTATTTCTTATATCCCTATGCCAGTTTACTATTACAGAAAGTGTCCATTAATTTTAAAAAAATTAAAAAGATCTCAGCTAGAGAACTTAATGGAAAAGAGAGGCTGGAGAGAGGGGTTTAGGGGAGAAATAGCCAACTATGAATTAGTGGCAAAGCCAGAATTAGAACATGGTTTCCCTATACATGGTTCTTTGCATCTCCCTGGGTCTCCTCTCAATAGGCAGGGAGACAAATCAAATCCAACATGGGAGGCAAGGTCAAAATAGAGCAAGGTCAAAATAGTCATTCAGACTTTGGTACTGAATAGAAGAGAAATGACAGTGTCTTTAAGGATATAAGTGAAGTGATCCCAGCTAAAATGCAAGATGACAGTAGAATATCAGGAACAGGAACAATAGGTATCAGATAAGAATAAAGAAAAATGTTGAAAAGGCATGCAATAATTACGTTGAAAACTTTCATTTTGAAAGCATATGCAGAACAAAATAGCAAATATAAAGTCAGTTTAGAGGGCAAGAAATGTATAAGAAGGCAAAGACTGGCATATGTGGGCCTGATAAAAAAGAGAAATTTGAAGAGAGAAAAAATGATGGAGAAATTTCAGAGAGATAAAATGAGATAAAATGATGGCAGTAGTTCAAGAGAAAATTTTAGATTAAAGTGACTCTGAAAATGAAGAAAATGAGAAAGAAGCATGACAGAAGATTAATTGATCTGTTGCTTTATATAAATAGTCAGTACAGACTGATAAAAGCTAGAGTTTTAAGAAAGTAAACGCTCTCACCCTACCCCAAGGAATAATCTGCTCCAGCTAAAGTGATCAGAAGGCCATATTTGTAAATTGTTTTGGTTCTCTCACACATCTGTTTTCTAAACTAAGATATTTTTAATGCTGACACCATATCTTCATCATATTTGTGTCACTAAATTTTAGAAATACTCATGTATATAACACATGCTCATTAACTCTCATTACTAAACTGGTTTTTGTTTTACATGACTCTCATTATAGTCATTTGCATATTTCTATTTTTAAAAGAAAAACATTTCCAAAAGCCTAACATGAAATTTTGCAGAGAAGGAATTCAGGAAACAAGTCTATAGGAAGGCAAATATTATTATATTTGAAATGTTTTTGAAAATCTTCCAGAACTTTATAGAATTAAATATTTCCTGGCTCTATTATTTATTTATTTTGTCATTATGCCTCTATTTCATTTTTGTCAACAGTTTCAGACCAATGGACTATGTCTTCTTCTTAAGGATTTTGTTTTTCTCAAACTCACAAATTTCAGAGCTTATTTCCAGACTTTATTAGAGTATTTATTATAAGTAATTTCATTTGCTAATAGAATTAGAGTGTGACCTCACCTCATACTTGCAGGTGTCAACATGCACTCCTCCTTTTAAAAATATATATCTATTTCATATAAAATGTAGTTGTTTGTGCATATATGTATCTGTATAAAACTACATAACTTATATGTACATTTGTGTTCATATGTATAAATAATATCACACACAAATATAGAAAATAAAACTATTCTATCAATAAAACAAGTTGAGATTCTGTATATAAATAAGAGTACTAATTAAGTACTATCATGTAAAATGAAGAAATCTTTATTTAAAGAGATAGGAAAAGTTGTGGAGTTTTCTCTGTTGTTTTTTGTTTGGTTTTGTCTCTTGATTCATTTACTCAAATATATTTATTCATTAGAAAAATGGGAAGTAACCTTGCCACTGTTCTTGTGCTTTTTCACTTCTTCCTATCTTCTCCTGCTTGTCCGCATCAACCCACATTTCTATAGCCAGTAAGATCCTATGAGGACCAGAGAACAAAAATGGAAAAGCAAAGTGTACAGTGTGCGATACACTCAAAGAGATCAGGTCCCTCAAAGTAAAGCATGTGTCACTACACTTCTTCAAGGATGTGGAGGATCTGGTGGTGTATTTAGAAACATATGACAGAAAAAACAGAAAAAAACTTACAAAATTCTAATGTCAGATAATGGGATTTTATTATATCATAACTAAATTGGTAAGCATGGAAATATTTATGTATACATACACACATAATCTATATGCTTATAGAACTTACACAACTATAAAAAACAAAACAAAACAAAAAAAACACCAGCATCCATTCTCCTCTTTGGGACATGACTACACCTTCCTTAATTCATAGCCTCTGCCTTTTCAATAAGACAAGACCTCTAAACAACAGCTTCGTTGGGAATTTGTAACCTCAGGGTTAAGAGTATCCAGCCCAACCTTCAAAGATGCTAAATTCTATAATGTGGAAGACAAGATATTTCTGTTTTTTAAAGTCACCTACAATAGTGAGGTAAAGACAAAATTAATGTCTCAAAGAAATTTCCAAAATATTATAAACTCAATCTGTTAGCAAACTCAGATTTTTCTGATTGAAGACTAGACAAGAGAATAAACCTTACACAATACGTTATACAAAATGAGGGTAACTTACCAATGGTGAAAGGATTCATATAAAGGGCGCAAAAATAAACATGATCTGCCAGGGACATGATTAATGGAGGAAATAAAAATGTGGCAAAATTCCCATTCCAGTCAAAGTTAAGAGCACATTTTCGAAAATGTAACAAATCAAAAATAAAGACAAACATTTTCCAAAGTACTACATAAAATCAAAGAAATTTATTCTATAGGTCACATGCTAAAAGATAAAAAATGATGAAAAAGGTTGAAAATAGTAATCACTATACAAAAATAAAGTGGAAAGAAAAGATACACTTGCTGTCAATTTCACTATAGCTTATACTTTAAAGGCACAAAATAATCTTACAATCCAATATGAGATATCTACAAGAATAAATTACCAATTATCACTCATAAAAATTAATACAAAGCTGAAACAATTAAATGATACACCCCAATAGACTACAAGCTGCAAAAACTATCCCTATGATATGAATGTGTTTCCTATGCACACTTACACAGCAGGTACTTGGTAAAAATGTATTGTATGATTGAACAAACCAATAGATGAGCAAAACCACAAAATTTCAGTTCTTACCAAAGTTTAAAATATGCATTTTTAATCAATAAGACACTTCTTAGATGATTAAATGATACAAATTTTATCTGTATTCTCCTGTATGAATAAATAGGTAAGAATGTTAAAATGTATTTAGGAAGAACAAAATTGGGAATCTTGATGTATTGCATATTAAAATACATCATTTTATAAAATTAAAATATTTCACGAGAACAGGTAAATTACTAAAAACAGAACAAATGGAAATACATGCATGCATACATGCACACACATATGTATAATTTAACAGTAATTGCACAGATACTACTCAGATACTAGTATCAGTATTTATTCTAAAAAACAAAACCCTTCAAATTATAATAGATTTTGATTTGAAATATAAAAATCAGACAACTTTTTAAAGAGATGAAATACAAGTGATCTTAACTGGACAAAAGCATATTAAGATTAAAAGCAATGTAAAGTATAGACATGGCAGAGAAAACATTGACATAATTGACTGCTTCTTGTTAAATAATCATAAATTTAAAAGGCAAGTAACAACATAAAAACATATTCATATCAAATATAAAATAAATACTAATATCCTTAATAAAGATCTCTTAAAAATTTAAAAGGAGACACTAAAATCATGGATTTGGTGATTAGTTTTTATATACAACATTAAGAGTATGATAAAAGAAAGAAAAATCAAAAAAAAAATCTGAACAGTCACCTCACGGAAGATAAACAGATGGTAAATAAGCATATGAAAAGATGAATGAAATTATATGTGATTGGGGAAATGAAAATTAAAATAAGATACCACCACACACCTATTTGAATTACTAAGATAAAAAAAAAAACTGGCATGAATGTAGAACAATGGGAACTCTCATTCATTACTAGTGGGAATGCAAAATGCCACAGCCAGTTTGAAATACAGGTTGGCAGATTCTTTCAAAACTAAAAATAGTCTTACTATATGATTAAGCAGTTGCACTGCTAGGTATTTACCCAACTGATATGAAAGCATATTCACACAAACTCTGCATGTGAATGTTCATAGCAACTTCCTTCATAATCACTCAAAACTGGAGGTAAAAATTTTTCTAGATGTGATTGGACAAACTGTAGTACATCCGTATAATGAAATACTATTCAGTGATAAAAATTAAGAAGCTATTATTCTATGAAAAGAAATGACCGAATGTCAAATGTATAATGCTCTATGAATAAAGTATAGAAATAGATAAATCTGCATAATTCTATTTATGTGACAAACTGTAAATAACCGAACTATGTATGGTAATAGTAATGGTAACTCGATTAGGGGTTGCAAAAGATTTGGGAAGAGCCGAATAAGCTCAGGGGATATCTAGGGTGGTGAAACTATTCAGTATAAGACAATGGAAATTTATAGCACAGAGTGGACCTTAAAGTGTAAAAGAATTATAAATACTAATTCATGAGGTCTGATGAAATTCATAAGGAAATGCAGACTATGAAAAATAATCTAGCTGTATTAAAATTATTTTTTTTCAAAACCCTCACTGAAAGAGATGGGAACAAGCTGCTGAACTCAGGAACTGAAAATAAGGGGAGTCTGTGGGACTAAAGATAAAAGAAATTATACACTGTATTCTATTTGATATAGTTGTTTTTCATGGGAATTCAGTTTAACAATTTTGATACTGCTATGTATGTGTACTGGAATTGAACAACTAAGTGAATGGATGATGTGTGGAAATTTATAGGTAAGTACAGGGAGGTATGTATGTCTTTGTAGAAGAAAATAATTCTGGGAAAAATAGATGGCAGCAGGAAAAGAGGAAGACCAAATACGAGATGGGTTGACTCCATAAAAGCAGCCATAAGTCTACAGGAGTCGAGCAGGGATGTTGAGGACAGGTTATTATGGACATTACTTATTTATAGAGTCTTCAGGAGTCAGAGCTGCCTCAACAGCATGTAACTCACATGGGGAGGAGGTTATAGCGAGCCATGTGGTAATGGTTTAGAGCTGATGATCTCAATATGAACTATTTTAGCTTAATATAAATATAGGTAGATACACATAGAGGTGTTTATAGATATGTTTATATACAAAGGTTAGCATATACACATATATTTCCTTGCTCTGCCAGCTGAGAGGGACTAGAAACATGCCACCTTTAGTAGTAATGAGCACATTCAATGCTGAGATATTGCTTTCTAACATAATAATCTCCAATAAAAGGAACCAGAGCTCCATGGAGAAATAGCTAAGTCTAGGGCTGGGGAAGGGAATAATAAGATAACCCTGGAGCAATTTCTAGTGCCAGAATAGAAGGAAGGACTAAACACACACATATACAATGACGGGGTTACATTGAAGGGGCACAGTAGCCAACGAAAGAAACTTTTAATGGACAAAGCTGGAACAATTTGAGCAACAAAATAAAGTAGTATTGATTTGTAATCCAACACATAGAACAAATATCCATGAGTCCAAAATCATACATTTTTGAATGAATAAATAAATGGAGAAGAAACAAATGCCCCTTTTAAAAGAATCCCAAGTAATTTATGTAGATTTCCTGCCCTCGTGGCAGCAAAGCATAACTCCACATGTTAACTTCCTTCCAAAGAATGCAACATGGAAAGGAGTTTAAAACATTAACTTTGTAGTGAATAAATATGACAAATACAATCTTGGTCTTAGATTAAGTTTATCTAAGGTTACCATCAATAGTGATGTCATTGATACCATTTATCATTGATATAAAGTGTTGAGAATCACCTCTGGGAACCTCCTCCCCAAAACCAATAACCCTAGTCTAATCATAAGAAATATCAGAAAAACTCCAATTGAGAGACATTCCACAAAATATATTCACAGCACTGCTCAAAACTGAAAATTTCATTGTCATCAAAAGCAAGGAAAGTCTGAAAAACTCTCATAGCCAGAACTTAAGACATGACAAATGATTGTGATAAGATCCTGGGACAAAAAAAGAGCATCAGGTAAAAAGTAAGGAAATTTGAGTAAAATAGAAACTCAAGTAATAATACTGTATCAATATTGGTAAATTAACAACAAATATACCATAATAATGTAATATCTTAACAACAGAGGGAACTGTATGGGAGAAATATGAAGACTCTCTGTACTAAATTTGCAAGGTAGGAGGAAATGAGGAGTCACATTTTGTAGGACCTGTAGCCATTTTAAGGAATTTGCCTTTTATTCCAAGTAATATGAAAGCTACTGAAGGGTTTTGAGTTTAAGTGTGATATTATCGGATATATATATATATATATATATATTTTTTTTTTTTTTAAACCACTCTACCTCCTGTGTTGAGAAAAGACTATTAGGGGAGGGTCGCTATGATAGAAGTAATGAGAACAGTTAGGAAGATGTCAGAATAATCCTGCTGGGAGACAATGATGAAAAGAGGAGCCTAATGGACCAAATGTGTGGTGTGAGAGAAAGTGAGAGGTCATGGACGACTCCAGTTTTTGGCCTAAGTCAGGTGGAAGGATGGAGTTGCCATTAGTCAATATGGGGAAGTCTTGAGGTAAAGAAGATTTAAGGGACATATGAAGACATTAATTAGGGCTATTAAACTCTCGTGTCAAGTAGGTAGCTAGATATTAAGTCTCAAGTACAGGGAAGAACTCAAGGTTGGAGATATTAATTTAGGAGTGTTTAACCTATGCATGGTGCAACCAGACATGAGACATTGCACCTACCAATAGCTCTTTACCTTCTTAAGTGTAAAATCTGTTTTGTTTTGTTTTTTTTTTGGTAACTATGAGCCTATATTGTCAATGGAAAATATACAGCAGACTGAATTAAAAGTGATCACAATTGTTCCTCAAACAAAATTGATTTGGTGACAATACTCTTGTTTGACTTTGGTTTTTCTTATTCCATTTTAGTCACCAGAATATTCCTAACCTCATTGCACACTAACCTTGTAGATACGAGCATTTGTCAGTTCTGGGTGTGGTGTGTGCCAGAAAGTCTAGAAAGATTTTCTCCAAATTTTTGAGCTCTGGGCCAAGAGAAAGGGCTTTATCACCCACACTCTAATCTTATATTTAGGAAATGTAAATGGCATTGCCATAACTTCAGGGTTTTTTTTCCTTCAGATTTTTATCAATGCAGAGGAAATTTTTAAAAGGTATAGTGTACTTTAGAGCAATAACATCAATAGTTGATTTCTCCTTTAGTGCACAAGAGGGCAAACTCTATTATTCAGTGACTTGTGGCAACTATGTATATTATTTATATGTTAGCCAAGATTCAATTTATACTCAAATATTTTATTTTGTGTATAGCAAATTTTCTTCCTTTCCTTACTGGTTGCATATGAGATTTAGTTATGACCTGGCTACAAAAACTAGATGTTTTAATATGAATACGTAACTGAAAAGAGAAAATAGAAACAGCATGAAAAGTAATTTTTTTAAAGAAAGTATATAGCAGATATAAGAAAATAATGCTTCGTGATTTTTTTAGGTACTAAACTGGATCAACACATCTGTTGCTGGTTAAAATGCAGCACGTTTTTCAGTGTATTAACATCTGAAATGTTTAGAATATAAAGAAAGTGAGTGTCATTCCTGTTATCTGTCAACATATGACCATCCCACATCCTCAAACAAATATTACCAGGAGACATTTAATTTGCTGTATAATTAAGTTACCCTATTTTATTTAAATTTGACATAAAATATTAACTTAAACGTTTATTTAACTAGATTATTTAATCTAGTTAAATATGAGATATCTATTCAAATAAATTCTTTATATTTAATTTATTAGATCTCTATTAAATTACACATTTATTAAATATATACCTATTTAAATAAACATTTTATATTTAATATACATAAATTAAATATTTAATTTTTAATAAATATAAACATGTACTTATTTAAATAGTAATCCTAGTGTTAAGATGAGTTGTGGATGTCAGTAAATTGGGGAGGGTAAATTTTAAAAATAAAACAAGTGCCAACTTTTTGGTGATAACTATGTTTAATAAATAATGTTTTTTCAATGACTATATTCACACTGACACTTTAAAGAAAGAGCCTGTCAGATTTAATACTTATGAAACACTTAATGCCCTTTTCTATGTTTATATCAGTATTGACAAAAAAAGTTCTACAAAATACATTTGCATCCAGGTCATGATATGAAGTACAATAAAGCACTGTGTCATTAATTATTTAGGACAAAGAAAAAAGGAAAAAGCTTAGATGGTCAAGTCATCATACTTTGTACATTGGCAGATCCAGAGCATCAGCCAGAGATGTGGATGCCATCTAGAAAACATGTGTTCACCTTAACTCATTATCTCATCCTGACTAAATTTCCTTACTCAAGAGGCACAGGGACAAATTTGTTAAGGATTTGTATAATTGTTTATTCATTCCATGTGCTGTCTTGTTACCTCACTGACTTATTATATCAACTTGGAGCAGGATAATGAGTTTAAAGCCTGCACTGGGAGCTGGAGAAGGTACACCTGAGGAATAAGTGAGGCTACTGGTGTTCAACTCCATCATTGACTTGGTTCTTGCTGTTTATTAATAGAATGCATCAGGTGCCAATTTATTATACTAGATTACAATCTGTATATAGGTTTTCCAATTATGCTGGAATAGTTCTAGAAAGATATATTCCTTCTCATACAACTCGGCATATGATGCAGGTTTTTCTGACTAGAGAAATACTGAGGACTTCCAGCTAGCTTATGTTTTCATTAAATGAACAGTGGAAGCCAAATATGAATAAATTAAAGAAAATTATGAACATGGCATGTCCTAAAATTCCTGAAATTGAATAACAGAAGCTTTGTAAAAATCTAGTATGTCTGATATCAGTGAAAGAGTATAACAGAACCAGAGGAGGCTATGTATTCCAAATATTGCTGTGTCTGCCTCAAGCAAGTTAAAATATAAATAACCTTGGTACTAAAATTTAAAACTTTATTATAAAATAAATGATAAGAAGAAACTGAGATCTGTGATACATGTTCAGTATTGCTAATTGCTCAACACAATTGTACATTTAATTTACCTGAAAACTTTTTACCATCATGAATGTGAAATTTCTCTTTAATATTCCAAAAGCATTGCTAACAGCTTAATAGCTATCAATAGTTACCACAAATCCACTTATCCCAGCTCAGAGAGCTATTCCTTCAACTTCTTTTTAATTCAGAGACTCTATACTCTAGCATGAGCTTCTTGAATACTCTTTATCTGAGCACATAATCTGTAAAGGGTGTGTGATTCAAGCCCATAGAAGACAAGAGAATAGCATGAAAAATTAAGTTAATAACGTTATTTGATTTATTTGATTTGAGAATGAATAGAGATTTTTTTTCAGAGCCTGTAACATTTTATTTCATAAAATAAAAAATCTGATATTCACTAAAGGAGACAACTTTCTAAAGTGACTTGCAATTTTACACACACCTAGTTGAGATTGGACAGCAAGATATTTTAGAAGTTAAATATGTATAGAAACTCTCATTAATAATCAAATTTATACAGCCATTGTGAATATAATACTGAAAATGCTTTAGTAATACATTGGCCATCAAAGATGTGTTAAGTTCCAAGTTTTTCTAGGAAAAAATATTTCAATAATGTCAGGTTCTTGTTTTCAAATGGTCAGTTTCATCAACTGATATATATAACATTCTGGCTCATAAAGACACACCAATGTATAAAAATACCATGGTCCTTGAATACCTATATTTTGTTGTCGTCAGCAAGCACTAAGTGCCTTCTGATTAAGTATAGGAAATAGAAATCTTTTTATAAGAAATAGTAAAAATATATTAATAATAAGTAGTAAAGTATATCATTTTCTAGAGCCTCCTACTTCCCTCCTTGATGTTTTATAAAAATAAAGAAACACTCTATAATCATTAATGCAACTCTATACATACTTCTCTGGTTTATCATTATTTCTCTTATCTAGCACTTTTTTTATTTAGTACATCTAGTTGATTATAATGCAAGAAAAATTGCTTCTACAAATCTTAAATCTGAAAATTCATTTTTTCTAGTTAAACAACTTTAATGGCTCTCTCAACACTCCTTAAAGGTACTCCTTAGTACGAAATATACAATCTTTTGCTAGTTGGCATCTTAAGTTTTAAATTAAATTCTAAATATTTCTCAGCCTCTATTTCACCCATATCCAAGAATCCATCACTCCCCAACAGCTGCTAGATAATATGAATATATCAGCCCCTTGTAAATACCTGTCTATGAACAAGGCATATCTTCTGTTCTACTTCTATATACTTCATACTTTCCTTCCATAATCACCTTTGTTGTAGCAACAAAGATTATGTTGGAGCAGAGTTGGACTTTAATGGAATGGGTAGATGTAACAGCACCAAGATTTAATTTTTTTTTCATTTATCGTATACTCAGTCTACTTCACTTTGTTATATGTTCTTTCATGAAATTTGACTTTGTTACTTATTAACAATTTGAACCATGCTTAATTTATACTAAGGTATTAGTGTTCAGAATGGCAAACATTCTGCTCCTCTATTCAAGCACTGGGCATATATTTGACTTTAATAAATTATAATTAGGTAATTTATGCCTATGCTTTCATTAAGTTTGTATTCAGTAACTCTGATGTTTTAACAACTTTGCTAGATGATAGAAATATAGAGATATATTAAACATGATACTTGCCTTCATTTGTCGAGAGACTGGTCCACTTGAGCTATGCTATTATATCTTTTCCCAAATCATCTCCTAAAAAAGAGAGAGAGAAAGAAACTAAGAACAAAAAAATAAAAAAGAATGTACACTATCATAATTACTATTTAATATTTTAATCAAGTTTTAGCCAACACATTTAGATAAGTGATAGCAAAATAGCATAAAAATCAGAGGTAAATTATTTCTACTTCCTCATGATATGATTTTATATCTGGACTGTTCAAAAATATAAATGGTAAAACTACTCAAACAGTAAAGAAATTTTAATTAGTGAGATTTTTAACTAACATTGAAATTGATGAACTTCTTTACAAATAAAGTATGATGAAAGAGGTCATTTAATTTATAATAGTGGCAAGAGAGATAAAATACCAAGACATAACTTATGAAGTAAAATTTTGAAAGACACAGGTAAGACAACATCATACAAATAAATGGATATACATGCCATTTGTATGTTCCCAGACAGGACAGTTCAACATCTGAAATACGTCAGTTCTCCTAAATTAATTTGAAATTTAATGCAATCTCAGTAAAATATTGAGATTTTTTCCACCCTCTGGAGATAAAACTTTTGATTAAGAAGCTAACATGGAAATATAATAAATATTTAAAAAATATAAAAAGTCCAAACTATTAAAATAGTGTGGTACGAATAGATGAATAGGGACAGCAGATAGAACAGCATAGAAAATCCAAAAAGAAGACCCAAAAACACATGAAAATTTTTACATTGAAAAAAAAGAAAAGACATCTCGATTAATGAAGAAAGCATTTTTTTTTTCCTATTTAAAATGCTTTAAGTGTCCTCACCACAACATTAACATATTTGGAGAAATACAAACACACACAAATTAATTTTTATATATACATACTAAAATTCACTCTGAAAGTAATATATGTACCCTCTTCGTTTAAATTACAATAAAATAATTTGAGTTAAACAATAAATAATTTGATGACATAAGAAGAAAAAAACAGATCCACAAGAGACACTAATATCCATAGTTTATTTAGATTTTCTTAGTTTTTATCTAATTTTTTTTTAATCTAATGTATTCTAGAATTCCATCCCATTACATTTAGTAATCACATCTCCTTAAGCTCTTCTTGACTATCATAGTTTCTCAGTCCTTCCTTGACTTTCAGGATCTTAACAGTTTGGTCAAATAGATTGCAAAATGTCTCTTGTGTCTGTCCAGAGATGGACAGAATAATTCCATCTGACTTACATCACAGTGTACACAATGAACTACATGCTAAGAAAATAAGAAATGTATATAAATCTTATATTTTCATTTTTTCTAGTAACAATTATATTTTAAAATTATATATATAGAATAAAGAAAAATTATTAATGATAAAGTATAAATTTTTAAAAGTTAGACATTGTATTTTTAATTATGAATTGGTAATATCACTATAAACTCAATATTTTTATCTTTTTAAAAATTCATATTTCTGAATTTCTACTTCTGACCATGCTGGAGTAACTGGAATTTTATTCATCTTCTCGCTTTTTAACAGCTAGAAATGTAGATGAAATAACTGAGAAAATATTTTTTTAAACACTGGACGTTGGGGAGCTTGCATTGTGATCCCTGAGAGAAGGGAAGGAAAGAGATGAGCCCAGTGATTACCACCTCGAGGCAGTCTCCAGGCCACAGAGTAGAACAGGGGAACCCAAACAGAGCACAAAAGTATCACTGAATTGAGGAAACAAATTCAATTTCAAAAAGGCTAAGCATTTTGAATTTATGAGGCAGAAAAATAGAGGCAGAAGCAGCACAGAAAAGAGTTTCAAAAAGGGCAGTGGGTTCTCTAGGGTTCTTTGCTGGAAGAATAATTTGTGCATGCATGAGAAGAGACTGAAAGGTCATGAAAAGAACCACATAAAATTAGGAGGATAAAACAGTGTTGAGAATAGCAATGTTGTCATTAGCAGACATCAAACTGGAGGATGAAAAAAAATGATGTTAAAAACTAGGAAGCTCACTCTAATGTGGAGAACATGGAGAAATAACTAGATTGGAGGAGGGAAAACATTAGAACATTAGTGAGCCAGTATAGATTAAAGAGGAGTTAGAGCCAATCTAAGCCGCAGCAGTGGGAGTAGAGAGGAAGGGTCAGATATGATAAAATTAAAGAGTTGACATTGAAAGTACTTTGTTGGCAAACTGAATATAAAGTGAAGGAAAAAGCAGGACTCTAGAATAGGCTTTACAACTCTGATCTGATATCGAGATGGATAGTGATAGTATTCACCTGGGACTGGAATACATGGGAAGAATCAGAATTGAGGAATAATAATGAGTACTATTTTAGATATTTTTAGTTTAAGGTCTCCAAAGGATGACATTTAGGTATAGATATTTAGCATAAAGTTATATATTGGGGCTAGAACTCAGGGAAAATTATTAAACTATGGGGATTCATTATAAATCATTACCTTAGAAATAGAAGTAAAGTCTAGTGAAGTTTGATAAGAAAGCCCCATTCCCCAAGCAATTTCTCAAAAGGATCAGAGAAGGGAGAACATACATTTCACAAGCAGTAAGAATTGTTAGAGTCTTTCTTAACTCAGAGAAATATTAAATAAGAGAAGGTGAGAGATGTTGGAGTAAATGAAGCACTACTAAATATAAACATACACACTTACATGGATAGATACCTTTACAGACACATGCACGCGCATGTAAATGATAAAGATCAAATAACTGTGTTTAATTTATTGTGCTATAGTCAACACAACAATTAACTCTAGTCTTAGTCAGTTCTCATTAAAAACATTTAAGTTGGTTTATTATAAATCCCTTTGCTAGCTCTGCCATGCAGACATTATGTTCTCAAAGTATGCTTTTATAGAAAGTTAGATTTTCAATAAGATTTCTTTATTATAAAATCCCTTGGAATCCTCTCTCTTTTATAACACCACTGTAATTTTACTTTAAAAAAATTTACTTATTAATGTCTTTTTCACTATATCATAAACTTTATGAGAACAAGATCATGTCTACTTTTATGTAACATACTTCCCAAGTTCATAGAACACGGATTAGCACAATGTCCATTCTCAGTGTCTGTGAATGAATCAATGAATTTTTCAAGAATGAATTCATTTCATTATTAGTTGAATACAAAGATCTAAGAAAGTTACATTCATATAGTACAATTCTTAAAATTTGATTTTCTTTAAGATTTAGCCTCATGTCAACTTGTGATATATAAAATGTCACTATTTTTTTTTTTCTTTCAGCCCAATGACTACTGCCACCATCAAGATAATTCTATTTGTTTTTCTTTATCACAAAGCATTTCTTGGACTACCTTAACTATCATTTTTATCATTGACGCCACCTTTTGTCAGCACTTGGGTGGTAGGCGGAAAGAAGACAAGGAGCTGGCTGATGTTCTTGAATCAAAGGAGCAATTTAAACACAAGGGCCGAAATCTATATAAGTAACATATTACTTATAATAATGACAACATTTACTAATCCTTCTGCGTGATTTACATATATTTGTAAAATTAATCCTAGAAAAAGTGCTGAGATTCGGAGTTGAGGAAGAGAGGTTAAAGAACTGTTCGAGGTCAGACAGCTGGCAAATTGCCACCTTTCCTCACAGATCGCATCTGTTTTGACTCCAAAGCTCTTACTTTTAACATCCTGTTTTAGGCACTAATTTGGAAAAACGTATGGAATACCAGACACTATAAGACTTTCATTTTGAGGCAAGGCTATAAATTATTTAGATTTTTGAAAATTCTTTGTGTCATTCACTCAACAACACAAAGAATCGCTGCTTCTTTTACCCAGGGTCAAATCTGAACTCAGCCCGTCGATTAAAGCCTACTCTTACCTCACTTGCTCTCCAACGCTCCTCCCTCTCAGTCATGTTTCTTTCTTGGCCTTCCTAGAACATCCCATCTCATCTCCCAATATGCATTTACGATATGGCAATAAACTGCTCTTCCCTCTAAAGAACAAAGTTCATGCTTCTTCAAGTGCAGCTGTGACTCATCCCACTCAGGATTTCCTAACTGACTAATGCTGCTCCACCGACATCTTCCCTTCCTTCTTTTTTTTTTCTTTTTTTCCATTTCTCTCAGCATGTATAAAGATAATCTATACCTCACTCTTAGGCAATTCGCTCCCTTTTATTTACTAATTCAGTTTTTTTATTCCAAGTATATTTATTAAGTATCTATTTGGTACCTGGTAGTGATACATATGCAATTAAATAGAGTGGTGAGGAACAGAATGGGGTCCATTTACTTGTGAATGATCTGATAAAGACTACCCAGATAGCTACTTAAATTGGGTGTGGGGAAAGCTTCAATGAGGAAAGAGTGTTTGAACTGAGACATGAATAACAAGAAGCCAACCTATGTAAATGTGTCAATTATAAAGTTTCTAAAGAAAAGAGGAACTAGGCAAATGTGAGAAACATCAAGAGATCTCTATGGCTGCAACATAGTTGTGGGGGAAACAGCGGTAGAGATGAGGTTAGAGATCAAAAAGTTTTTATTTAATTGCAGTGGAAGTCACTGGAGGATTTTTTTTTTTTTTTAAAGAAAAGAAGCAGGATCTATTTTTCCTTTTAGAAACGTCACTCTGGCTACTAAGTAAAGAATGACTTTCATGGATACAAGAATGGAAGAAGAAACCCACCACCACCACCCTATGAGAGAAGGGTACAGGCTTAAATTATCAGCAAACAATGAAGATAGAGAGAATAGACACATTAGCAACAGACACATTTAACAAGACCAAGGTTCTTGAGCAACTGGTTGGATATATGAGCTATTTAGAGGCTTAGAGACTGGGGGTGGGGGATAAGTAGGTGGAGGCCAAAAACAGAGTCCAAATTTAACACTGACAGGTTAACATGCATGTTAGACAGCAACGCAGAGAGATAGGAAGTAGAAAGTAGGAAAGAAGACTTGAGAATTCAGAAGAGTAGTCAAGGTTAGAGAAATACATTTAGGAGACATCTGCAATTGACTGGCAGTTTTAGCCATGAGACCTCATATTGGGAGGGAATGGACATAGTGGTCATAGTAGAGGGCCTATAAAATAAAATTGCTCAATTTTCTCAGTTTTAACATTTTTATTTTCATCTATTTCCAATTATTTTAAGTACCTATGCATGATATGCAGTGATGGTTACTTTTGTTTAATCTATCGATATCTACACACCTATTCTATAAACTCTTCAAAGGAGGTGACCTGTACTTATTTTCCTATTGTCCACTGTGTCTTACTTTAGTGAAAATCTGAAATGAAATAAAGTGAAATGAAATAAGGAGTCAATAGAATCAGAATTTTTGTGAGTCACTTAATGAGAGCATTTTTTTCGCTTTCATTTTTAAACCCAATTGAAAAAATAATAGGTTTTACATTACTAAAATGTTACTGTTTCTGCTCGGTTTAAAATAAAACATTTTCCTGAGAAGAAGCACTCTTCTCAGTATCATACCAGGACATTTACATAAAAAGCTCTGTAAAAAAAATTATTTTTTTAGACTATTTTTACATACAAAATTACTATTTCACCATTTCCATAAAAACTTGGGATGATGCAGCCTGAAACTGTTGAGTTCGCTCAGAAGTAGACCTTGAGCTAAGATTTAAGTGGAAGTAGTTTATTTAGAAGGCACTCTCAAGAAATATAAGGGTGTAAGGAAGTAAGACAGGAAAGGGGAAGAGGAGATCAAATGGCCTATTATCAAGAAAATTACTACTGTGGGCAATTAGAACTTGATCTTTCTGGAGAACCTGAGGAACAAGTGTAGAACATAGAGTTCAGGACTGAGACAGCTCCTGTTGACTGGCTTTTCCCAGAACCATTAAAGTTCCCAGAAATTCCTTCAGAGCTAGGCTCAGGCTGAGTGGGCTCCTGTACCAAAGAGAGCCTACAAGCAAATAATATCGGACACTGGAAGTTGGAAACTAGCCTGAAAGATTAAGTGTGAGAGGGACATGTAAGAGACACTGACCATATTTGCTACAATGATATAGTATAGGAAAAGACATCAATCTCATTAGATAGGGTTTTAAATAGCCAGCTGATGTCAGCATACTAAAAGCTCTCTTTACAAATTTGTTTGCAAAGAGCTTCAGTGCATTTTCAGTTTGGGGTAATCGTCCTTCAAAAATAAAAAGCAATGGGTTCCTACAAGTCATGTTTTTATGCCTCTTTAAATAAATAATTATGGAGAGAGAAGCAGAGAGGCAGAAATAGAGAGTATATTTGTAGTTATGAAATTGTAACCTAAAATTTGAAGTGAAAAAGAAAGCAAAGCATCTATCTGACCATTTCTTCATTTTGAGATTTGGAGATGTTAGAAGAGTCATGTGTAAAAAGAAAAATAAAAAAAATTAGGGGAAATAAAGTGGTAGAATAAGAAAAAACAGGGAGGATTTGCATTTATTTATAAAAGGGTATAAAAAACTCATGTTATAAACCATAAAAAATAGATCTTATTCTTTCTCTTTATTCTTTTCTACCCACATGGCCTTTCTTTCAGTCTTTAATATCTAATGTATAGAACTGGTTTCCAGACACCTTTCATGTAACATGGGTCTGCCTATAAGATGACCCAGGGGACCCATATCCCAAGATTCTGATACTATGGCAGCTGCCCATTTATTTTAGACATATCTTGTTTACAATGCCATAATGATTTTTTTAACCATGGACCTCAGAAACCAGAAATAACTAAGTGTAAGAAAGCACTTAATGTGTTTTAGTGTAAAGAATTTTTGTGAAACAATTACTTAAACATTTATGTACACTAAATTACCATGGGTGAATGAATCACACGTGAACTCTTCATTAATCACCAATCCTTCCACAGTAAAGGACTGGCAAGCTCTTTCTCCATAGACATCTAGAGATAAAAAGCTCAGCCTTGATGCTGGCTTACTTCTTTCTGTGAACTGTGGTTTAAATTTCTTGGGTTTTTTACAGATTTTTGCCCACCTGGTGTCTTGAGCTCTCAGATTTCTTAAGTATTATTCTGTCACAGATTTCTTTTCACCACAAAATGATCTCCACTATTATGGACCAACATACAGCCTTCACTGCAAATTAACTGTGAGCAGGTAGGGGTTGCATTATCCTAGGCTGACCACCGGTTTTTAATGTCCTTTGTTTACTCTTTGTACCTGGCTCCTTAGTCCAATGACATCAACATTCACATTATCTTTTTGTCCCACATCTTTTATTTATTGTCATATTGACCAATTCAGCTACTATGATTACAATATTCATTGTCACACATAAAATGTCTAAATTTCATACTCGGTATTGACTTTCTGTTCCATCTAATTCCTGAGCTATTTTACCATAATTATCAACATAAAGCCCCCAACTGTATCTCAGTAATAAACACTCATTGTGTTTTGTTCTGCTTATAATTGGCAATATTGGTTTTACAATCAAGGGTACCTATTTTCACTGTCCTTGTCATTTTTTATTAGGCACAAATGCCAACAGGCTGACCCTAGAAACAGTTATATACTTTTCTCTGTGAAACTTTTTCCTTCTCTTCAAATTTTCTTACTTACTGTGTTTGACTGACAGAATCATTTTGAGCTTTTGCACACATACATAAATATTGGTTCATTTGGTGGGAGATAAAGAGAGAAACAAAACTTTTTTCCAGCTCTGCATCTTCATTTCCCATCATACATGGTTACAATTTATGGGTTTCTTAGAATAAGACTGTTTAGCTCTGTGCCAAATAGAGGTTTTTGGAAGAATAATTTAAATGTAAGAAAGAAACTAAAATGTTTGCAGCACACCAGATAATTTTATTTTTAAAAGTGAGCAGCCTAAAATGTTCTTGCACTATGTTAGCATCATATTAGAGATTTGAAAAAGTACTAACTGTGTGGTAGAGCATTCATACTGGAGCTCTGTTTTAAATAATTTCTTTTAAACTCTCACTCCACTTTCTGTGGTAAGAAAGCCTTTCAGAAAAAGATTAACACATAAATCAAATTTCCTGATATATGTGCAGAGATAATAAAGATTGATAATTGGAATTCAACAAATCTATAAATAGCATAAAAAAATATATGAGTATATTCACAGTCAAAATAAAATTTACATAGAAAACTTCCAAACTTTAGTTTGAGAAGAAAAGTTTTTCCTTCTTTTTCCTGAGGCTAAAAAGTATACACAGTGGCATATACCTGTGAAGATCCTCTTTTTGGAAAAGTATAAAATATAGATGATTACACAATCTAGCACACATTGCATTAACTAGTATCTTCATACTAGTTAATTATTTTGCGACTAGGGAAAGAGGGTTACAGGGCAGAACAAAAACCATCTAGGAGTCTAATGTTTAAACTGACATTTAAACAGTGAAGTTAACAATTATGCATAAAACAAAAACTAGTCAGTTTTGAAGTTACTAAGAGAACTCAGTTATTAAGAATTTTGAGACAATTCAGATAATCTAATTTAGTATCATTTCTCAATCTCTTTTAGCTCTGCATTTGCTTCTGAAAGTATGAAAACAAATTAAAAAAAAGGAAGGAAGGAAGGAAGGAAGGAAGGAAGGAAGGAAGGAAGGAAGGAAGGAAGGAAGGAAGGAAGGAAGGAAGGAAGGAAGGAAGGAAGGAAGGAAGGAAGGGAAGGAAGGAAAGAAAAAACAAAAAAGGACACTCAACCTGGATATTTTCAACAACTCTCAACCCTCAAAGCTATTCTGCAATGTCCTTCAATACTCCCCAAAGTGAGGGTACTGCTTCTACTCTCAACCCTCGTAACCTCTTAGATATTAGTCAGAGGATGAAACATCCAGCAATTATTGATACCTGATAATACATGCACATATCTTTATAATTTTGAAACAGAAATAGTAAATAGTGATCTAGAGATTATGTTTGCAATATCTTTTTTAGTAGTTTTATGATATTGTTACATTTTTTTTTAAATTTCTTTCCAACTCTACCTATAACCCAGTGCTTGTGTACCTCACTCCTGGATTACTTCAACAAAAAATTAATTTTTCTCTGCTCAGTTCTTCCTCCTTTGAATACAAGCCATAAATCAGATACATTAATCTTTCTAAAATACTAGTTTAATCTTGTGATCCCAATGACTTTTCTATTTGAGATTTTTATAAAATCTAGTATTGTAGATTGACACATCAGTTTTCCTACCTTCTAGCCTCAACTTTGGCTGAGAGCTCTTTATGGCATTACTCTCAGTAGTAATATTCAATTCCAGTAAGTATTTTTATAATGCATTAGATTCATTTTAGCTGCAAAATCTTTGCTTATACTATTTACCTTCTACTTGAAATGCCCCGCCACCTTATCAAACTTTATTAATCTTTAAGGTCAATTAAAATTTCCACACTACATAAAGTTTTGTCTAGCCACCCTAGCCATCTCTATAGTTCCCACTCTATAAGCATTTAACTGTATACCATTTATTGTTGTTATAATGATTCACTTGTATATTCTCCTCTTCATATCTGACTGCTTGCTCTGTGCCCTTGGTTTTGTTTTTCTCCTTCTAGCAACACCCTTCACAAAATATTCAAACAGAAATTTTGTGAATAAATTAAACAAAATGAAAAATAATAACATTAACACAAATCAATTTCACATGAAAACACAGCATTTTGCTTTCAGTTGAAATTCATTAATGGTGTCATGGGAGTTGGTATAGATGATCTCATTTCATAATGAGGCACTAAATAAATGGTTGGGAATGCCGAAAGTGGAAGTGATTTGCATTAAAATTCACAAGGTTTATAGCCATACTGAACTTGGGTTTCAATCTTAGCTTCCTCACCTCTTGACTAATGACTGAGAGAAGATTGCTTAAGAAAATTTCCATCTGAGTCTCAGAATAATATACACATCACTGGGTTGTTTTGAGGTACAAGTGGAATCATGCATTCAAAACATACAGCACAAAGTCAAGCATAAAGGAGGGCTTACTAAGTGGTTGCTATTTTCATTGTGAGTAGCAGTCGTGATGGGGTTTTATCTACATTTTAGTTCAGAGAATATATTATTTGGTGTAGAAGCTAACCTGCTGGTGCAAACATACCTCAACACTTAAAGATTCAAACAAGATAGAAATATGTTTTGCTCTCAAGTATACAAATCCAGAAGTAGGTAAGTATTTCATAGGTTAGTCAGGGACCCAGGTACCTTACAACCTGCTACTCTGTCTTCACCAAAGGTGTTGAACTTTTTTCTTCATAGTCAAATCTGACTTACTTTTTACATTTACATTCTAGTCTGAGAGAAGGAAATTGGGTGAAAGGCAGGCACCTGAATTTTTTAAGCATTTAAAGCAGAAGTTGAAAATATAGCTTCTAGTCACATCTCAATACCTAATCACCTTGGCTGATTACATGGCTGCATTTAGCTGCCAGAAAGCTGAGAATTGTTATCTGTAATTAAACTACCATATACCCAGCCCAAGGACTGGTGAAATAACTCTCCATCCAATTCCCCAATAAGGAAACTGGGGAACATAGCAATTGAACTTGGATATAAGCTATCAACAGCACTCTTTATTGTTTGTTCCTTTTCATAGATTAGGGCTCCCTAATTAACCTCCATAGATTAGTCTACTAGAAAATGAAGCTGCTTATGGTGGGACTTCTAAAATACTAAAACATCTTATACATTCATTTTTCTTTCATTTTATTCTCCATGGACAACTAGCAAACTTTAGCTCATAAATTTTCAAAGCCAATGACGGCAGGTAAAGATCAGGATGATTTTAACTTCAACAATAAAACCTTGGATAGGCTTAGCTTACTGGCAAGAAAACCTTTGGTGACCATGTCCACAGTAAGGGAAATATTCACAATGTAATTCAGTATATTCATTCATTTATATTACATGCAAAGTAGAATTTATTTTTCTACTTTAAAAATAATAGACATGGTATTTGACTTTATGACCCACAATTTGAAAATATTAGTCCATACAAATCTATTAAATGTTTTGGAATTGACCACTTTTCTCCAAGTATAAAAGTTGTCTTTATGTGAATCAAGGCTTTCCTTAGCCCTTCATTACAGAAAATAAACACGAAACTGAAAAAACATATGGTTTAAAGTAGAACTAAATATTTGGAAAATTTTAGGTTTTGTTTTATTGGCACTTTATATTAAATGGACAGGATAGTCTAATTAAATCAGAAACTTTAGTTTCAGTGAGACTCATATAGGTATGATTTTTTATTATGCACTATCTTTCAGGAGTTTGTATATTTCACTGACACAATATAGTAGATTAAAAGCATGAAACACCAAACCTATATACCTAAGAATTTTTCTTTCTTACTTTTTTTTTTTTTTTGCAAAGGGGACAAAAAGAGAATTTCTTTATTCCACTTTTTAGCAGGTTATTTAACTTATCTTTGACTCACTTTCTCATTACAAAATGAAAATTATAATGCCTACCTTATGAAATTGTTTTAAAAATTAAACTGTTTCAAAGGTCTTATAATAATCCAGCAAATATTAACAAACAATTAATTCAACTAATATATATTGAATGTCAGATGTGTATGAAGCACATTTTAAGTACTAGAGTTATAGTAGTTAACTAAATGGAAAAAAAAATACAACCTTTATGGAGCTTGCATTCTAATACCATCTTATTTCAAATCTAAAAAGTGGTTCTCCTTATTCTCATTTTACAGATGAAGAAACTAAGTTCAAACAACTGAACAAGTAAACAATGATTGTTAGAGGAAAAGTCCTACAGATGCCAGTTTATCTCTGGCTGCTAGTATGCTACATGTGCAATAAAATTCTCTGGAGCTTCTATGCACCAGGCAAGAAGTAAGCCACACACAACCAGTGAAAGGCAAAGCACTTTCAGGTTTTGATGTGATGTTTCCAGAGACTGTGACTATAACTGCTCCTTGACATGCCCATTGCCACATAGATAGACACAGCCTCAGATCTCCATGCCCCCTTGCTTCTGAATGAGCTTCTTGTTATGAGAAACACATTTGTGGTGGGTAGGAAATTAAGAAGTAAATAACTTCTACCTGCAATTATTTAAATGAAGAAGGAATAATTTGCATGGTAAGTTGTGAAAGACGTAAGCATACCCCATTTGCTGAAATTCAAGAACAGAATCAAATCACTAATTATCAGGGAAAAGCAAATCAAAACCAAAATGAGATATCATCTCACAGCTGGTAGAATGACTATCATCAAAAAGATAAGCAGTCAAAAACAAATGCTGGCAAGACTATGGAGAAAAAAGAACACTTGTGTGCTTTAGTGGGAATGTAAATTGGTTCAGCTACTATGAAAAGTGTTATGGAGATTCCTCAACAAATTAAATACTATATGATTTATCAATCTTGCTTTTGAGTAAATATCCAAAGAAATGAAAACAGAATATTAAAGAAATATCTGCACTTCCATGTAAACAAACTAAATGTTCCTCAAGAAATTAATGGGTAAAGAAGACGTGGTATGTATAACCATGGAACATTATTCGGCCATGAGCAAGAAGAAAATCCTTCGATTCTTACTGAATGGCCCTTCAGGGCATTATGCTAAGAGAGATAAGTCAGACACAGAAAGACAAATATTGTATGATATCGCCTATATGTGGAATCTAAAAAAGCAGAACTCCTAGAAACAGAAAGTAGAATGGTGGTTACCAGGGGCTGGGGTGTGAGGGAAATTGAGAGATGTTGGTTAAAGGGTACAGATTTGCAGCTAGAAGATAAATTCTGGGAATCTAATGCACTGCATTCTATTTACAGTTCATAATACTATACTATATACTTCAAAGTTGCTAAGAGATTAGATCTTAAATGTTCTCACCACAAAGAAGAAATGATATGTGATATGATGGAGACGTTAGCTAAGCAGTAGTAAACATATTGCAATATATGAATGTTATCAAATCAATACTTTGTGCAACTTAAACTTACACAGTTACATTTCAAATATATCTCAATTAGAGAGAGGCAAAAAAGAGAACAGAATCAATATTCTTGGTGGAGTAGATTAATTCTTTTACCGTGATGTTATGCCTAAATATAACTCTTGTTTTAAGGGTTTGCTTCTGCACAAGGGAACAGTACATGCTAGTGATTAAGTGAGGGAATGGATTTTCTGTCTAGCTTTACTATGTTACTACACCTGAATACCTCTGATTCTACATGATTTTTTTTTACTTGTATAATGATTTTACAACCTATCTAGCATATGAAAAAAGCTTCTGTGAACATCTTTAATTTTAAAGAAAAAAAGGTATTAAGTGTGAGTCATTTATCTAGATTATTTAGAAAATAGATGATCTATTTAACTGAATGTTCTGAACCATTGCTAGAAGTCATAGATACAATGCACACAAGTTTTTTAAAAATATAAAAGCAAAAAAATGTTTAATACTTATATAACAATGAGCATAATTGAATCATTCTTCAATAATTTAAAAAAGAAAATTCAGTATTAATGCCATAAATCATTATTCTAACATTTTATTTAAAAAAATTAATA
Source organism: Pteropus medius (assembly GCF_902729225.1). Lineage (NCBI taxonomy): Eukaryota > Metazoa > Chordata > Mammalia > Chiroptera > Pteropodidae > Pteropus > Pteropus medius. Next base: position 29,964,160 of record NW_024354500.1, read on the forward strand.
AATTTTAATTTTAGAACAGTTTTCAATTTATAGAAAAATTAAACAGAAAGTGCCGAGATCGCATACATTCTCTCCTCCAATTTCACATCTTGTATTAGTATGGTATATTTGCTACATTTGATGAGTCAATATTGATACATGATTAACTAATGTCCATATTTTACATTTGGGTACAAATATTCTGTTGTTGATTCCGTGGGTTTTGACAAATGTATAATGTTATGCATTTATCATTACAGTGTCATACAGAATCATTTTACTGGCCTAAAATTCCCCGGTGCTCCATTTGTTCCTACCACCTTCCCCTGAGAACTCGTGGCAACCACAGATCTCTTTACTGTCTCCATGGTTTTACCTTTCCCAGAATATTATATAGTTGGAGTCATATAGTATGTTAGCCTTTTTAGATTGGCTTCTTTCACTTAACAGTATACCTTTAAGGTTCCTCCATACCTTTTCATGGCTTAATAGTTCATTTATTTTTATTGCTGAATAATTTCCATTGTATGGATGTACCACAGTTTGATTATCCATGCATCTATTCAAGGACATCTTAGTCGCTTATGCCTGTAAATGTTCCTAAAGACATAAATTATCATTCTAAGATCTTTTTTCATTCTACAGTTCAGGAGATATACATGTAGAAATCCCAAGAAATCTCTATGAATAAATAAACTTTAGAAGCTGGTTAAAAAGGTCAAATTCTTGGTACTAACCCATTTTTTAAGTTGTTTTATTTTTTTTCTTATTAGAGTGAAGGAAAGTGATAGTAAAAAGTATCTGTAACTTCAAATTCCAAATGAATGTTTAATGTATAATTATAGAATATTATTTAAAGATGAAAAAAATCAAAATAATTCAAATCATAATAAACATAAAATGTTTCTATAGCATATCATGCTATATAAATTGTTATTTTAAAAAAGCTTTTGTAAAACAATGATGGCTTGTAGAATAAATAAAGTGAATCATCAGATCACCAATAATTTAAAAAAAATATCCAGTTAACAATTATACAACATTTACTATGTGCAGCCAGTTTTAAGTATTTCTTTACATTAATAAATTTACTAATAAGAATATATTAATTCTATTTTAAATTTGATTTCTCAAATAAAATGTTATCGTCACCCTAAAGAGGCAGGATGGGTCCTTTCCACCCCAAATTTGGTTCAGATATTGAGAAGAATGAAACCATACGTGAACAAAGGATATGAACATGTTTATAATTCACATAAGGCTTTCTGGTAAGAAGAGGGAAGATCCCAAGAAGGCCCAAATGGCTTGAAAGAGCAAGGAAGGGAGACTGCTTGAACCTTTATGGTGGTTATGGGGTGGAAGTTGAGGAGTGGGATCCTGAATATGGTTTGAACTTCCTACCGGAGTCAAAGGTGGGAGCATCCAAGCTTTCTTATCAAATTTCTTAGACAAAGGGCAGAAGTGGCATACAAAATGATAGGGCTTGAAAGCTGTCAGTAGTCAACAAAAATGCTGTCTTACTCTTCATTATAAAAAGAAACAGGCTTGGAATAGATAGCTTATCCTGATGATGGAGCTTATAAATTATAGATTTGGGATTAAAACTCAGGCAGTTGCTTCCAGTACCCATGCTCTTAACCAAGATACAAATTTTCTGATTATAAAAGCATCACTTGCTTATTGCAGGAAATATGGAATGTATAAATTGGTTAGAGAAAAACTACTCTTATTCACACAACTCATGAAAAACCACGGGTATATTTAATTTATTGTTCTTTAACAGTTATCCCATTTTAAGATTCTATAAGCTGCTTTAAATATTCCTGAAATATATTTAAAACTTTCCAAAGATTTGAATATTCCCCTAAGTGGTAAGCAGGATTCTAAGAAGCCTCTCGTGATCCCCAGCCCTTGTTGTTATGTCCTGTATTATCCACTCCCCTTGAGAGTGGGTGCAACCAGTTACTTGACTTTAAGTAATAGAATGTGACAAAGGTTATTCCCATAATTATGCTACTTTATATAATAAGGTGCAGATACTCTATAGATGGAATTAAGATCTCCTGAGTTCATCGAAAGGGATTTTATCCTGGTTAGGCATGATATAATTAGATGAGCCCTTTAATTCTATTTTTTAATTTTTATTTTTTTAATTAAAAATTATTGGGATGACATTGATAAAATCAAATAAATTTCAAGTGTACAATTCAACAATATGCCATGTATATATTGCATTGTGTGATTATCACCCAAAGTTAGATTTCCTTTCATCACTGAATATTTGACCCCTTTTCCCCTATTCTCCTCCTCCCTCCCTACTTCCCTTTGGTAAACACTAATCCATAGTTTGTATCAATGAGTCTGTTTGTCATGTTCATTTGTCGCTTTGTTTTATATCCTACATATAAGTGATATGGTTCTCAACTTTTTCTGTCTGACTTATTTTGCTTAGCATGATAATCACGAGATTCATTCATGGTGTCACAAATGGCAATATTTCATCTTTTCTTACAGCTGAGTGATATTCCATTGTATACATGTACCACATCTTCTTTATCTAATCATCTATCGTAGGACACTTCAGTTGCTTCCATGTCATGGCACTGTGAATAATGCTGCTATGAACATTGGTGTGCAAATATCTTTTCAGATATATGTTTTGTGGATTTGCCTAGTCCCTAAAATTTATATGTAACCCCCAAATCAATATTCCCCAAACTTTTGTTGTCATTCACATACATGTACAGAGTATTGAAAACTGAGTAGCTCCACACGCCTGTTCTCAGAGGAGTTTGAACAAGGCAACCTGCTTCCTTCTTGTTTCAGCTCTTATACTGTAAATAAGTGTTCTTTCCAGTCTATATGTGTCAGGTTTTGTTTTTGTTTTTGTTTTTGTTTTTGCATTTTTGTGCTTTTGGGGAGTAATTTTGTTGTTTAAAATGACTTTAACCATTAGGTTGAAGTGCTATCTAGTGTTCCTAAGCATAAGAAGGTTGTGATATGCTTTACAGAGAAAATGCCTGTGTTAGATTAGCTTAGCTCAGGCATGAGTTATGGTACCACTGGCTATGAATTCAGTGTTAACGAATCAACAATATAGTGCATCCAAAAAAAGGAAGAAGAAATTTGCTGTTCTGCACATGAGGCTACTCTGTAAAGTGCTAAATAACCGCATATACTGTGATGAAACTGAGGAAAAGATGGACATGTGGTTAAATTTTTGGATTCATAAGATGATTATGGATCAAGAAAAAGCATAGTGGTCAGCATGGTGTGAGGCTGAAAGCCAAAGAAATTTATGATCACATCACCCAAAGTCAGGAAAAAGTTAAACTGTTCTCAGCTAATGCTGGCTGGCTCGTACATTTCGCCATAACTGCACGAGAAATGTTACATTGACAGGCAAGGCATTTCAATAATACTTTTTAATTATTATACAGGAAAATGGTTGTGTGGAACAGCAGGTTTTCATCAGTCTTGAGGCTAGCTTGTTTTACAAGAACATTGATAAACTAACCTATATGATGAAAATAGCATTTCAGTTGATGAAAAATTTAACATCTCTGCTGGAAATAACCAGAATCGTGTGTGTGCGTGTGTGCGTGTGTGTGTGTGTGCGTGCACACGCACACACTCATGCACACACACAAACCAATCTTCTTGTTGCTGGTAACTAAATAGTTCTATTAATACTCTGGATCAAAGGCTGAATTTTAATTATTCATAATATAGCTTGCCAAAGCAGTCCCTTCAGAAATGGATACAGACTTTCTCAAACACCCAAAAGCTGTGGGAGTATGTCACCAATAGATCTCCTTTACAAGCAATGCTAAAGAGAGTTCTTCTAGATGAAATAAAAGGATACTAATAAAGCAAAAACATATAAATATATAAAACTCAACAGTAAAGATAAATACATAGTCTAAGTTAAAATCTCCTACTATTGTAATGGTGGTATATAAGTGGTGTCAACTCTAGTGTAAAAGTTAAAATACACACACACACACACACGCACACACACTAAATATAACCATATTGGTTTTTGATTCTTCATATAAGGAACTGGGAAGTCACTACTCCAACCTAAAAGTAAGTAGATGCTGAACAGATTGAAAAGTAAACAAGTCTTCTTGGATCATAAGACAGGGGAGGATGTAGGGCAAACTGCTGTTCCTAAGACTAGAGAGACAGACAAAGAGACCCAGGGGCTCATGACTTACTAGAGCAAAAACTTAGGGCCATGAAAAAATGCTGGGAATCTGGGCTGGGGTAGGAAAACCTGAACTATAATTGACAAATTGCTGGGAACTCCGTGTGGACAGCTACAAGAGTTAAAATCTCCAGTGGAACCCACTCATGGGAGGGCTCCCATAATATAGTGAGATTTACCTCTAGTACCTCAAACAGATTCCCCCAATATGTATCAAGAAAAATCCCCTCAGGCTTTTGGAAGGGGGAGGGGAAAAAAGAATCAATTTGAAAATACCCAATTCTTCTTAAAAAGGCTTGACCTCGGGGAAAGCTAGCTAACAAAGTCTAACCTGCTGGAGTATTATCAGAGCATAACTGATCTGCATAAGGAAAATGCCCAACCCTAGCCATCTCAAGACTGCCAGGACACTCAAGCCATCCTATCACACCTAGTTGGGAGTTAAAAACTGAGAAACACTGTGAAGTTCACAATCCAGAGGTATAAGCTCACTCAAAGACTGAAACCTGAACACAGGACTAGATCAATAGTCCTAAATAGAACACTTTCCCCACACTTCAACACCACATTACTAAAGGTTAATTTACAGCAGTTCCTTTTACCTAGTACATCATGTTTTCTATTAAAAAAGTAGGTCAAAGGGCAAAAAACAGTTTGAAGAAACAGAGCAAGCATCAGAATCCTGGGTGACAAGGATGTTGGGATTATCAGACAAATAATTTAAAACAATTATGATTAATATGCTAATGGCTCTAATGAATAAAGCACACAGCACATGAGAACAGATAAGCAATGTGAACAAGGAGATGGAGATATTAAGAAAGAACAAAAAAGAAATGCTAGAGATACAAAATGCTACAAAAGAAGTAAAGAATGCCTTTGATGGGCTTATTAGCGGACTGGATGTGGCTATGGAATGTCTTTGAGCTAGAGGGTGTATCAATAGAATCCTAGGAAACTAAAAAGCAAAGGAAATAAAACTAAAAAGGCAGAACGGGATATCCAAGGACTGTGGGGGCAACTACAAATACGTAAAACATGCATAATGGGAAAAACAAAGAAGATGAAAGAGAGAAAGGAATAAAAAAAAATATTTGAAACAAGAAACAACAACTACTGGGGGCTTTCCTAAATTCATGTCAGAAACCAAACCCGAGATCTGTGAAGCACCAAGAACACCAGGAAGAATAAGTGCAAACAAAACTATATCTCAGTGAATTATTTTCAAATTAGAGAAAAACAAAGATAAAGAAAAATCCTGAAAAAAAAAGGGGAGAAAATATTTGCAAGTCATATCTGATAGGGGTTAACATCCAAAATATATAAAAAAACTCATACAACTCAATACCAAAAAAAAAAAAAACTGATTTGAAAACAGGCAGAAGATCTGATGTTTTTTCCAAAGACATACAGATGAACAACAGGTACACTGAAATATACATGTTAAACATAATTAATCATCAGGGAGATGAAAATCAAAACCATAATAAGGTGCGACCACCCACCCTCACCTGTTAGAATGGCTATTATTAAAGAAAGAAAAGAAAGAAAAAGACAGAAGTAAGCAGTGTTGGCAAGGATGTAGAGAAAAGAGAACTTTTGGACACTGTTGGTGGGATTATAAATTGGTACATCCCCTATGGAAAACAGTATGATGGTTCCTCAAGAAATTAAAAGTTGAACTACCACATGATTCAGTAATTCCACTCCTGGGCATTTATCTAAAAAAAATGAAAATAATAACTTGAAAAGAAATATGCATCCCCATGTTCATTGCAGCATTATCTACAAAAGCCAAGACATGGAAGCAACTTAAGTGTCTATAAATGAATGAACTGATATAGAGGATGTGAGGTATACACACACACACACACACACACACACACACACACACACACACACACAGACTATTCAGCCATAAAAAATAAGAAAATCCTTCAGTTTGAGACAATATGGATGGACCTTGAGAGCATTATGCTAAGCAAAATAAGTTATACAGAGAAAGGCAAATACTGTATGATCTTACTTATATATGTAATCTAAACAATGACAAGAGAAGCAAAACAAGCTCAACAGATTGATGGTTACCAGTGGTGGGGAGTGGGGGGAAATGGGAGAAGGCAGGAAAAAGTATAAAGTCCCAGTTACAAATTTCATAAAGATGTAGTGTACAATATGATAACAGTGAATAATACTGTATTGTATATTTGAAAGTTTTCATCACGAGAAAAAAAACCATAACTATATATGGTAATGAATGTTAACTAGACTTGTATATGTTGCAACATATACAAATATCAAATCATTAGGTTGTACACCTGAAACTAATATGATTAGTTATACGTCAATTAATTATATCGAAATAAAAAATATGCTTGTTGAGCATTTGATAAAGAGGTGTTGTCTAGAATATTAGTCAACCATCTTAAGGTATCTTGAAATAACTTTCTAAGTGTAAACCATCTGAAGAAATTATAAATAAAATCGGCTTAATATTTGACTTTTTAAAAAATATAAAGCTGTTGCACATAAAAAAGTTTGCATAAAATTAGAGGAAGCAATACAAAGGAGACATTTAGAATAAACATGACAAATACATCATACAAATCTATAAGAAAAATGTTAAGATCTCAATAGATAATTAGAAAAATGTACTAGCTGGGAATTTAAATTGACAAAAATAAACAAATAAAAATACCTCAGTAGTGAATAAAATATACGTTTAAAAGCCAAGAAACTGTTTACATTTGCCAAATTCATTAAAATTTGTAATAAGAATATTAATACTATGCTAGCAAGTGTGTTGTAAAAAATATTATTATATATTGCTAATGATTATTGGAATTGAACTATTTGCCAATACATTTAAAATATCCTAAAAGTTTTACCCATTTGATATAAATATGTGACTACATCTTTAAAATGTATTTAAGTGAGGATGTTGTTTTACACAAAACCTATAATGGAAGAAAAATGTACGTAATGATAGGATAACAGGTAAGTGCATTATAGTTTAATCACATTATAGACTATTATGTAGGCCTTAAAATTGATGTTTATGAAGCCATTTTACAATAAGTTTTAACCCATTTCCTGTCTGCTCGGAGAATACTCACCAGTGGCTCTTGCAGCTACAGTGTTTACCCCAAGAGAACATGCAGATTACAGTTCTAACCTTAACCCCGAAGTTTGCTATGAAATATCTCACTTTTACTATTATTTTTGCATTGCTCTAGTAAAGCGATAATCTTTGGAAATAAATGATATCATTCTATTTATAGCATTCTGTTTTTTAGTAGTGGTATTTTCATTTACAAAATATAATAATTTTTGATCATTGAAAATGTCAAATCCTAGAAAACGTAGCATTCCTACACATGATATTAAATTAATGCTGGCAGTGAGCTGCATTTTTTTATCTAAATGGGAAAGGGTTAAAAGTACAGCATAACTATGTATATAGTGTTTTTAACTTAAAAATATACACATAAATAAACCAGAAACTAAAAGGAAATTTGTGAAAATATCAAAAATTTTATATAATTGATACATTTATTTTTAATTTAATTTTTTGTATTTTTCTAAAGCATCTATAGTAAAGAATACTCTGATAAATAGTAAGAAAAGCCATTTTAACAATAATCACCTGAGAAATATTTTATTTCTCAGAATCCTTCCCTTTTATGTCATGTCTGATAATTTCCTGTTTTATATTAGCTTTCAGGGGCTACTGTAACAAAGTATCAATAACTGGGTGGCTTAAAATAACAGAAATGTATTATATCACAGTTCTGGAAAGTAGAAGTCTAAATCAAGGTATCAGCAGGTCTGTGATCCCCTTGAAGCCTGAAGCAGAGAACCTTTCCTTGTCTATTCCTAGCTTTTGGTGGTGCCCATCAATCCTTGGTGTTCCTATGCTTATGAGAGTACAGTGCCAATCTCTGCATCCATCTTTACATATCATTCTCTCTGTGTCTTTACATCTTCCTCCTTCTGTGCCTGTCTCTGTCTTAAATTTCTTCTTATAAGCACACTAGTCACATTAGATTAGGGCTTATCCTAATGATTTTTTTTAACTTGATTATCTCTATAAAGACTCTTCCAAACAAGGTCACATTCTGAGGTACTGGGGGTTGGGACTTTAACTTATGCTTTCTGGGGGGAGACACAATTCACATTATAATACTCCTTGTCAAGTTACGATGCCTTACTTATTTCTGTCTTCAAAGAGCTTATTTCTGAACTCTGAACGTCTCTCTTCACCCTCTCAGTTATCAAAATGTGCTGAATTAGTATGCCATCTCTTAGAAGCTTCTTCTCCATTAGTTGGAAATTTTGTTATAGGAAAAGGCTTCATTTAGGGTGAGGTTAATGCCTAGTACTGGCTTATGGGATCAGACACCAGTGACAGACTGGAAGATACATTCAGTAGCTCTCTAATAACATCATACAGGAAAAGTGACAAAGTACCTTACCTAAAGCAGGAGAAGCAGAGTAGAGCAGCTGTCATCACCCTGGTTCACTGGGGACAGCTAGGCAGAAAAGGCTTGAGATCATTGAGAAGGGGTAGAAATGTCATGTTGGATAATATACCTAGTGACCCTTTAAATTGCTTCCTTAATTTAATACTGTGGTATTTTGCTCAGAGAAACTGCTCTTGAAAGCAGGAGTAATGGTCTTAAAGCAGAAAATTATAGCATAAAGCTAGAGCCAGTTTCTTTTCCTTCTCCCTCCCCAAAGTCTGCATTCAAAATATAAGAAGGAAAAATACACCTAATAAATATGGTAATTTAGGTGGTCTTGGTAATTCTCAATAAGATAAGTTATCAATTAAGTACTCAGAAAAGGCTAGGCATTACTTATTCACCCAATAGGTTATAGATTCAGTCCTCAAAATAAATCTTTATTTAATCATGAAGACAGTAAGGGGGAAATCTGGAAACAGTTAATTATTAATATTCTCCACCACCACCCCACTCCTCGTCCGCTCCTAGTCACTATCTCTTTGGCAGCCCGTATAAAGAATAGTGCTGTGATATGCATTACACATTATATTCAGGGGAGTTTTTTTATTTTAAAGATACTTTGGATTCAGTGTCATCATATATTATTTAGATCTCTATATTAAATTACATATCAAGTTATTCTACTTCATCCCCTCATTTAAGATGTATAGGATGCATGGTGTTGCATCTATAGGCATACTTGCAGGAACTAATGCCAGCCGCAATCCTCTTGCATTATCAGTCCTAAACCATTATCTCAGTGTGACTTTGTGGCACCACACTGGGAGAAAATGTCATCTTCTAGGGACAGTAATTTCTTTGGCTCTGTCCACTCAGGATCATTATAGCAGAATGAGTGGCTTTGACATAGTGAAGATTATTCAAAGCCAATCGCAAATTACAGACTTGTGTCCTACCTTTGTGAAACCTGTGGATCACCCAAATTGAGAGCCTATGTTTGAAACTTTCTATATTCAAATTTAAATACTGTTATTATATTCAAGCCCGGATTGTATTAGAACATCATTTTTTGTGTTGTTATTCTGAGTGAAATGAAGAATTATATTTAAAAAATTAGATATAAGTACAGTTCAAGCAAAACTGGTATTTCAATTAAATGGTCTCCGAAATTTATACGCAGGCAATTATTAAAGCTGTAAGGCAAACATAAGTGCTGCATTTCTCTCAGAGACACTATTTTGTTCTTGCATTCCCTGTTCCATATATGCCTTAGTCTCTATGATACTGAATTCAGAGAAATGCTGCAAAATTCCAAACTTGCAGGCATGACTCTGTCATGATGTCTAAATGGCCTCCTTAGCAAACCAGCCAGGCATCCGCTAATCGATAAGCCCAACTTCCTCCAAGATTATTTTTCTGGTATACATTACTCCTGTATCTTGAATTTCTCAATATCTGATCATTATTGGAATAAATCAGAATGCAGAATTTTATTTTATTTTTATCCAAGAGAAAGCCATTTAAAAGTCGTTGGCAGTTTTTCTTTCTTAGAGATATCAAATTCTAAATTTTGGAAGTTTTACCAGAGTGCACTCTCAATTACCTCAAAATAAAGCAAGTAAATCACTAGGTATATTTTGTCTTGGCAAAGACCTTTGGCTTAGGTGCAGTGTAGGCCTGGCTCTGTGCACTGTGTGACATGCTGGGATCCCTCCTGTCAAGCCATTTACTTAGCACAAGTGGGTGTGTCAGGATAAGAGGCTGTGGACATGAATAAAAGAGCAGCTCTGTAAAAACTGAACCTAATCCTGGAGCCAGAAGTATTTCCTAACCCTGGGGCTCTTGTTATTTGAATATGAAAAGAAATATAATTTGTTTTCTATCCCAGCAGATAAATGCGGTAGGCCAGTTATAGTTAAAACAATGATATTTTCTTGAATTTTTGTGGATGATTTCTGTATATCAGTTTTATTTCTTCAAATGGGTTATCTGCCTGAGAATAAAAACCATGTCTTCTACATGTTTTTGCTTTATGATAGCGTTATTAATTATAGTAATTTATGTATATTAAACACCTGATATGTTTTGACGAAATGATCTTTATCCTTATATGGCTTTATGGTTCATGATGTGCTTTTCTTCACACTCATATACACACACGTGCAAAAAATTATCTGACAACTGTGCAGAGAGTCAGTTTTGCCAAATAAAATTGTTTCCCTGAAACTCAGGGAAATAGGCATTTATTTATGGATGAAGTCTCATAGCTCATCATTGAGAGAACCAAAATTCAAATAAAAGCTCACAAAATCTAAATACATTACTATTTTAACTACAATTATTGGTGGAAAGCTGGTGACCCGCAAGCCAAATTCAGTCATAGATTTCTTTTTCCGATTCACCATTAGCTCTCTCCAGCTGACTCACTGTCCACTATTCAAAGTGTAGCAACACCTGGCAAACCTCAATAACTTAGGCTACCTCCCTGGACTTGACATCCTACACCGTATCATAAACTATGAGACATATAAAGCTTCTATACAACCTTAGGGAATTTGCTTAAAACAATGCATTAAGGGTCAGGAGGAAGCAAAGTAAGTAGAAAGGGAACCTGGAATGATAAAAAACTACTGACGAAGACATTTGATATGGGAAGTCCTCATAAAATCTCTGTGAGACCTCTGTCTTGTAATGATTGTTCCTTCTTAGAGAATACAAAGGAATTACAAACTTAGTTTCATTTTTAAACAAATAAAATATCTCTTAATATCTCTTTTCAAAACATAGGCAGCATGTAAAACAATGGTAAGAATTATGTAAGTCTATGGTTCTACTTGTATAATCTGTTTTTAAAAATAAGTTATGTTTGCTTGATTTATTATGTTGTTATTAGAAATTAGAAAGTAACAATCTTTAGTGATTAAAATCAAAGGAATTATAATTGAAAATCACCAAAGATCCACAAACTCCGCCAAGTGAAGGTAATGGAAGAGGTCCGGATAAATTCACACTTTAGAAAGACATCCAACTGGCCCCACAGGTCACACCTTGCAACAACTGCAAGGTCCAAGCACTTTTCTGTGTTCCCATCCCCAAAGACTGCAAGAATACCATGAACTCCAAGCTCAGAATTTACTGGACAAACAACATCCCTCTCTAGCCTAAAGTTGGAAGCACTGCTACAATAGGTTCATATTGCTTAGTATAATAATCAGTAGGGGATTAGAGGACAGGATATCCCTTTTGGTCATTCTGTACCTCTAATTTTCCTGACATTTTCTCTCTTTATTCTCTTAAAATAATCATATAAAGCTCAAGCACAGAGAAGGGAATCACCTTTAATTTTGACAGATCTTAAAAGAGGATTAATGTTCTGATTCACACTGAGATTTTTAATCATTGCCTTAAATGACATCACTTCTATTCAAAGTCCGACATCCTATACTTGTTCATCTTTAATTCTGACAGCATTTTTCAAAACTGGTCTACAAGTTCCTTGAAGAGTTCTTTGGAGAAAACGTACTTCATGTGGAAAATAGGTTAAGATATAAGATTTTTTCCTTTTATGATGTATTGGTAGTGGTTTGCTATAGCAGTCAAGAAGAGATATGAAGCTGTGTCAGGATCAGAAAGAATTTTGAGATCAGTTTGTAGTCTTTTCCATAGGCTTCTCAGAAGAAAGGAAGATGGGAAGGCCAAATATTTGCCATTATCACTGATAATCTACCATCGATATGGGCCACATGTTTAACTCAGGTGGATATATGACAGGCTTGTAGGAATCTCAGTAAGAAACAAAGGTTAATGGCTTGACTTGCTCTAAGGCTGACAGCTAATCCTGGTTTAGCAGGTGCTCAAGAATAAAAGTGCAGCACGCAAAGGGCTAAGGGAACTAAGGCTTAACCAGGTCCATTCTCCAGAACCTGACTTGGCAACTACAGTCCAGCAAGTTGAATCCCAGCACACACAAAAAATCCCTAAGTCTAGGCAAATGGCCTTGCCAGGCATCTGGTTAACTTGCCTTGTGTTTATCCCCCATAGAAGTGATGTATATACAGGGAACAGGACACTGTGCTTGGCAGCATCAAGGGTCAGTTAGCTCAGGGCTGAGCCTGACAGGGAAATGAGTTTTGAAGTAGAAATTGAGGTTTAAAGAGAGTAACAGAAATTGGGAAAAGCTGGCCAGGCAGGAGAGGGGATGTTTGTAGTTCAATGAACTGAGCCCACTGATTCATGGTTAGACACCTGCCCCAGGCCAGTTCAGCACAGTCCCAGCCTTCCTATCAGCCCTCTGTCTCTTGCCTCAGGTTGGATTGCAGGGTTAAAGGTAGGCCTTGGGCTCCAGAAGTCAGTCTAAGCCCCCTGAGGGCAGCATGTTTCAACATTGAGAAAATATATGCTTTTCTGAGCTGATCGTGGGGTATGATAGTCATGGACCTAAACTTGGAGTAACTGTTTCGACAAGAACTTCACTTTTAACCATGGTAGAGGAAGAGGGTCAAAGCAAATATTTTGTCTTACATATTTCATGCCTCTCGATACAACATCCTCTCTCATGCCAATATAGAATTAGCCTTACCATAATCATTTTGACTTCTTTTTATTTTTTTGTAAGTATGGTTTTATTTTTTCATAAGTATGGTTTTAAAGAGAGCAGTTTATTGACAACACATCCAATACAAGAAGCTGCCAAGTGTTGTGGAATGCATTTTATGTGAAAGAGGGTTTTTAACATATTTGTTGAAATAATTTTCATGTATCTATTTCTTAGATTTGCCTACTTTGTAATTCTTTTCCAACACTATTGCAACAGTGTCGATAAAATGAGTGATGTAATATGGATGTTAATCTATACAGGAAACATAGATATATTTTAGTCAAATACAATGAGACAGGGAGAGTCGACAAAGAACATAAGAACAGCAACATAAGAACATAGGACGATATCGAGCTTCTCTTCTCTCAGAGACACTCTGAATGTACACATAAAACAATTCCCTCTGAAAGAAATCCAGAAACTAGTGGAGCAACTTCTACACATAAAACAAATAAGAAAACATCCACATCGAAACAGATAGGAAAGTCTGAGACACATTCTTGCCATAAAGCCCACATCATCACAACACTATACAATTGCAGGGGAAAGTCCAACTCCCAGATTCTCCCTGAGGAGCAAAGGGTTTGGATTCCACACTAGCATGCAAATTTTAAGACTCTCACGGAAGGGATGAGATCCCCAAACACCTAGCTCTGAAAACCAATGAGGCTTGCGTGCATGAGAATACAAAAATGTAGCAAATAAAGAGGCAACTCTGAACAGGTTCACAGGCACTCCCTGGCAGCTGTGGCAGCTATACCCTCAGCGCTCAGAGCTCAGGCAACAGGCAAAGCTACCCACCTCCTGGTCCTTCCTGGAAAGTTTATCGGCATTCTTTAAAAGCTGCTCCTAAATTCCAGCTTTCTAATTTAACAGGAATTTGAGCCTGGCTATGGTCCTCCCAGAGACCAGGGAAGCCAACGGCCACTTCTCCCCATCTCCAAGTTGCCAGTATCTCTCTGAAAGCAGTTCGTATATACAACTGCACCCCAGCTTTTCTGGGTGCCACTTAAAGGATGCATCCCCAGAATGCCAACAGAGCTTTATTCCCAAATCACAAAGGACTATAGCAAACCAAGAAGCAATACTTACCGAGTACACTAAATGCTCCATAGCTCTCTTATCCAGGGCTCAGGGCAGAGGGAGCAAGTAAAAAACTTATCAGTCTCTTCCTGATAGGGGTTTATCTGTATACTTAAAAAAAAAAAAAACCAAAACAAAAAAACTGGAAGGGAAAGAAATATGCTAAAATGCTAACCCCGAGTGGTAATATGTAATACTTTTTTTTATAAACAGAAAAAAGGACATTTTAAAAATTAAAAAAAAAAAATTAGGATGCTCCCTCAAAAAAAAAAAGCTGTTGTCTGAAGGCCAAGTTTCTAATTTAGCAGTCATGGAGCTGGCCACCATCCTTCCCAGTCACCAGGGAAACTGATGGAAACCTCTTCTCTTCTCCCTCCAGCATGCTTCAACAATACAAACAAGTCACCTGGAAGGAGCTGTACACACATCTAGCACCTCACCTTTTGTGGCTGCCACCTGAGGGGATAGACCTCCAGATCACTTGCCCACCTTACCATCCAGACTCCTCTACACACCTGGGCCCAGCACAGAGGAAATAGGTAAAAATGCTCATCTCCCAGTTTCTCCCTGAAAGAGCTTAACTACCTACTTTCTCAGATGCTACCTGAAGGTCCGGTTTCTAATTAACCTGAAATCAAGAGTATACAAAAATCACCTGTGTTTCTATACACCAACAATAAACTACCAGGAAGAGAAATTGACTATAGGATCAAAAAGAATAAAATACTTAGGAATAAATTTAACCAAGAAAGTGAAAGACAGTAGAACTTAAGTGTTCTCACACACACACAAAAAGGGTAAATAGTGAGGTGATGGATGTGTTAATTAATTGGATGGGGGAATCTTTTCACAATGTAGACATTTATCAAGTCATCACATTCTACACTTTAAATATCTTGCTGTTTATTCGTCAATTAATCCTGGGTAAGGCCGAAAAAAATAAAATATTAGAGAAAAACGAAAATTATGGCAAGCAACTGCTCAAGTTTGGCAGCTACCAGAATAGAAATGGCTCTCAAAATTTAATTGGATGAGAATCACCTGGAGATCTCTCTCTTTTGAGTCATACCACAGCTAGAGAACTACAAATTTATTAAATTTAGAAAATTACCTTAGGTAGGATAGTTTTCCTGACTGATTCTTAGAGACCTAATTATGAATACCAAATACAAACTATATGCTGAACAAAATTATAAACATTATTTTAAATGGTGTATTATAATTTTAATTGTTCTATATTTCAAAGAAACAATTATCTCTATCTTTGGAAATTGAATTGCTTTTTGTAAAAATGAATATAAAATTGCCCAATGAGTAAAATATTTTCAGCATCCTTTAGTAGTGAAATACTGATTTGGTTTTTTTGTGTTTTGTTTTTTGTATGTGCATACATTTATCTGTGGCAATACAAATATGAAAACTATGTCTCTATACATTTTTTTACTTTACCGGAGAAGTGCGGCAAAATATGTAATTGCTAGAAGGTGCATAACTTCTAAAAGAGATGGCTACGTTAATTCAATCTACTGAAATTTTTTTTTTAACAATTAGTTGATTACAGAAAAAAAAAATCCGAACAAATAACATGTACTTCATCATCAGTACTAAGATATTTGTTTATTTTGTATTAGTGCAAGTGTGGGAGTATTTATTCAATCATTTGAAAAGAATGTGTTTTTTATCCTTAACTGTGAATTCAGACATATAATTTTAAACAAACTGTAATTGAATATGCATTCCTTTGTATACAGTGCAAGGCTGGGCTTTGTTCTTTTATTTTTCGAATTCAGTTTTAACAAAGAATTAGGAAGGAAGTTAGATATAAGGCTGTTTTCAATTTATAAAATAATTTTCTTCCCAGGAACTCAAAATAACTTGCATTTATTCTTACAAAATGCTTGTCAGGCTGCCAGTCTTTATTGTGTTTGCTTATGCACTAAGATGTGCCAGGCAAAATGAACACCAGTTCCTCTTGCCATCTAATCAAGGGAGCTGAGCAGAACCAAGTAGATCCATGCGGACTATGAGTCTGATTTACTTTTAAACAAATGAACCAGATATATCCATATATAGAATTCTGTCTGTAGAAATCTTGTCAAAGTAGTCACCTTGGAGGGATAAACATTCCATGAAGTTGCCATTTGATGGACCACCTTAGTGCCACACATCACTCTATGAGCATGTTCCACTTTGATAAACACATCTGCAACTTATTTTTATTTTTTTCTGTTATTGTTATCATTTATTACCCCCATGATGAAGATTTTGTCACCAATGTAAATATCCAAAGAATGAGACATCAAAATTAGTCCCTGTCTTTCATAGACCTGTTCATTAAAAATAATGTTGATAACACTTACCAAAAATTCCTTGCAAGCTGGAAACTATTCCAGGTCCCCTCCCTTCCTTTTTTTGCATAATTTCATTTAGTGCCCAACACAACATGTATAATAGATTTTTTTAAATCAGATATTAGGAGATTACATAACTTGCCTATGGCAATAGCCAGTAAAATGTTCTCCATATGCAAGTTCGACATTGTCCATTTCCAAGTCTTTTATGACTGAGGAAAGGAAAACATGAGTAACTGACACAAACACATCACTCACAATGCACAGAGGAAAATGTATGGTCTAAAATTTAAATTATTTTCAATAGAATGGATATGATCTCTATTTGTCAGAGAAGTAGGCTTGGAGTAGGCACCAGTGCATGCCAAATGAGGGACCTCATCCTTGGACTCAGTCTGATTCAGGTTTTGTGGTGTTTGAAGCATATTCAATATGGAGAATCCGCCTTTAAGAAAAATATTATAAGAGTATAAATAAAAATATGAAATTACATATTTATTAGGAATAAGAAAAAATCTCAAGAACTAAAATAATTTAAACCGCCAAGTACCACAAGTATTACAAAATGCAGAAAAATAACATATTAATATTAATTAGCAACTTGGTATACCTGCCAATACTTTATTTTCTATAATTTTGGTGCATTTTCCTTGCCTCTTCCAGTGACAACATTTTTGTAATATAATTCTCTTAAAAGAGAATAGAAAAGTAATATTCAATCACTCCTCTAGCATGGTGATAGAAAGTTGGGTGTGTTTTTAAGAAACATTGCTTCAAAAGTAATGAATGTGTCACATTTCTTCACTGGTAATGCCACATCAGCTCAGAAAGTGCTTCTTGCCTGGGGGCACGTCATCAGAGAACTGCAGTGACAGTTGCTGGTCCAGCTCTGTCATGTCCTCCTATATCACGACCCCCATGCCAGCCCTCTGCAGGCCATAGGTGTGCAGGGCATTGGGGTAGCCATGAAGCCTGTCATTATAATCTCTGAGCAGGGAGCAATGGAGCAGATTCTAAATCAATTCCTTTTTCTTTAAGTCGAAGATAGGATCCAGATGCCTGATGAGGTCTACCAAGCACAGATCTAGCTATTGGAGGTAAATATGCGAGCCTTTTAGCTTTAGGCCCAGGGCCACCATCATGGGATAGAGGATATTACCCAAGCAGAGAAGTATGCCATGCTCCCAGTATCTCTCCACATCCACTATGGAAAGGGCTCTAAACCATGCTTCATTATCGTCTTGATAAAGCTACTTCTAACTGTAATGCTTTATATATTTATAGAGAAGTAGGAGATGGCAAGTGACATCCCATGGATTATGCAACGATGAAACTTTCCTAACCCAAGATATTGCTTGTTAGAAAATGAGAAAATCCATGTGTGTCTGAATACCAGCACTGACTTTACTTAGAGACCTTGGGTTCCTCCTTTGAACTAGCTTAGTCTGCTAGCCAACTTTCTGCTAGGTTATCAAAACTTTAAGAGGGAGAGAGCCAATAGGGGCATTTGGGAGAAAAATTTAATCTCTCCTTAACGCTGTAGAAAAGAATGGGTTTTGGATCCAGCCATGTTGGACTCTACCACTATTATTCCTATAAAATGGGAGTGATACATATTGTTGAATATTGAGTTGAAATTTAACGAGATATTATATGTGTAAATGACAGTACACTTCTTGGCCTGTGTTTAATGTTAAATCCCTAATGTTAAATCTCTCCTGAACCAGTCAAGATCAATAATCTTCACCAATGGATTGAGTTTTATTGCTGTGAACTTGGTAGGTAGGGTGCCTTGTAGAACTGGAAACTAAATATACATCAAGTCACAGCTGATGTCAATCTTTGTCCACTTAGTCTAATATTGCATTTTTGAGGTTAGCATGTCACATGACCACACTGGATTGCATCCTTGCTGTAAGTCTCTGCTCTATTGAATGATTCTGATTGCAATTTTATATGAGGATATTTTGCATTGATGACTTACTGACTTGAACACTTCTTGATGTGAGTGACTCCTGCTACCTTGTTCACCCCACTAAATTGGATTTCCTTCAGCATTGTTGCTGGCCTGTCTGAAACCTAGAATTACTCAAACACTGTGGCACCGAGGGGCTGGCTACGAAGCTAATTCATTTGATTTCTTCTGGTGCATTTGTACTTCAGTTTCCTGATGGCTCATGCTGGCAAGTTCTCAGCAAGTAGTAGGGTCTAAAGCAGTCTTTAAATCACTTCCCAAATAGGTACACAAAACTTTCTGAATAACATGGTTGAAAAATAGATATTAACTCCCAGGATGATTAGCCTATAAAAACCACATTTACTCGAATAAAAATTGTAAAGGCCAAAATAATGCTAAGAACTTTACTTTCATTATCTCTCTTATTCATCATCAGAACGCCATAAAGGAGCTACTAAAACTATTCTCACTTAACAAATAAAGATTTGTCAAACTATGGCCCATGGGCCTGGGCTGCCACCTGTTTTTTGTGTGGCCAATGAACTAAGGATGATTTTTAAATTTTATATGGCTGAAACATAATCAAAAGAAGAATAATATTGTTTGACTGTGGAAATTATATAAAATTCAAATTGCATATCTATAAATAAAGTTTTATTAGAACACAGCCACATCCATTTATCTACATACCGTCAATGGATGAATTCGCTCTACAAGGCAGAATGGAGTAGTTGCAACAGAAAATTCATGGCTGGCAAAGTCTAAAATATTTGCTATCTGACCCTTTATAGAAAAATTTTGTCAAATTCACTTACAGATAATGAAGCTAAAGATCAGAGGATTCAGTAACTTACCCCAGCCTACCCTAAAAGCAGGTGGTAAAACTAAGATAAAATCTGGGTCTGATTGATCCAAGAGATCATAACTTAATAACTATACACTGCTGCTCTATAGTTCTGGCTATTATGAAATTCAGTGAATCTCACATGCAAAACGTAAATCAGATTTTAATGACTCTGTAGTCATATTTTCTTTTCTTTTCTTTTTTTGGTGAGGCAACCTTTGGTTGACCTCACAGATTGCAAGGAACTTGTCAGATTACAATTTCTTATTTTTTAAAATTTTTATGCCTACAGCACCTGGTCTTCCTAGGTGGTCTCCCATCCAAGTACTAACCAGGCCCGACCCTGCTTAGCTTCCGAGATCAGATGGGATCAGGCTTGTTCAGGGTAGCATGGCCATAGACTGTAGTCATATTTTCCATTGCAGATAGGTTTGGCAGAAGGTGACGGCTACTACTTCTGAAAATGGTGTACTGCTCAATTTATAAGAGCATGTTGCTTTGCTGACACCCGCGTGGTGTAGTGAGGTTCTGGTTCTATTGCAAGTGGAATGACTGCCAACCTCTATATTATAAACACTTCTACTTCTAACCTAACTTCAAAAGCACAGCACATATGCTAGGCTTTTGGAATTAGATGAAAGGTATGGGACTATGCCCAAGAAATAATTACAAATGATTATTCAAATTATACATTCAGTTAATTGCCAGTAAAGAGAAAAAATAATTCGTTCCTGGATTTAGAAGCCAGAAATAGTGGCAAAGAATTCAATCCATCAAATAAACGAAAAAAGAAACTGCATCATCACAATCATTATCTCAGGGCAACATTTTAGTACCCAATATTCATTTTAAGATCAATTTAAATACACTTGTAATATTTTATTTATACCTTAACAGCTGTTAAATTTTAGATCTAACAATTTAAAATAATTGTACAGTCTGTTTTCTCTTTTTTGCATATTGGCACATAATGCTACTTTTCAAGGATGCTATTTTGTATGTTAGAGCATTCGACTAGGGGCATAAGAGATTAAGAGAAATTGTTTTTAAATATTTTCAGAGATGCAAAGACTGTATAGACTCCATCTCTGCCTAGACTGAGGCCAGTGACAAACTAATATTTAGTATTATGATGCTACATTGACTAGTTAGTTAACAAAGTGATAATGGTATCACATGCTGTCCTCATTGTCAATGGTGTTAGGATCTTTGGACTGAAATATTTAGTCCAAATAGAAATATTGCTATGTTGGATCTTAGGATATCTGTTTTTGTGATTTAGCTCTACTGTTAAATAGCACATCTCGGAAGAGCACTGCTTTTGTAAGATTACTGTTTACCTTAAGTGGAGAAGTACAAGAGATAAGATTTGAAAAAAACCCCAAAAAACCTCTAGGTAAGAAGAATGGACATAAGTTTAGAAAACTATAAAGGGTAATATACTTGCTAAAAATTAGATTCAGACTTCCTATTTCCATTTCCTTTTGTAAGGAGCTTAGAAGTGGTCATTCTATCCTAACAATAGGCAAAAAGCTACAGACACTGAAAAATCAATAACTCTCTTGAATCCATAAGAGAGGAGAAGGCAATGGGAAAAACACTGTCCTGAAGATTGGAGAGACACACAGATGAATACAGGGAGTCATGGTTTACCGGAGCAGAGCTCACAAACAGAAATTGCTGTGGAAAGTACCGGAGTAGAAATATCTGAACTGAAATTGAAGAATTCCTGGAGATTCAGTGTGAGCATCTCTTGATAATTAAAAATTTCAAGGGACCCAGTCAGATGGAGGACCCCACATATTGAGATTTATCTAAAGGAACTCAGTAACATTCCCAAGGAAGAGGAGAAAAGAATACAGCACTCTATTTTACTTAAACAAGAACTGCCCTCAGGAGAAACTGATTAACCAGAGACTAAACCTTAAAAAAAACCTTGGGTAAGGGAAATACCCAAATCCAGCCCATTCTAGCCATCCTGTCTTATTCTGGGCCCGGTAGGGGAATGCGAAACACTTGTGAAGTTCATAGTCTAGAGGCATAGGCTAACTAAAAGTCTGAGACCTAATCGTAGGACCATGGAATGCTTTCTCTCTCCTCCACACCTCAATACCACATTACCAAAGGCTTATTTACAGAATTTCCTTTTACTTATTACATCATGTTCCCTGTAAAAAAAGAAAAATATATATATAATGCACACTAAAAAGCAAAAAAACCACAAGAGACTGAGCAAGCATTATAACTAGACATGGCAGGGATATTGGAATTATCAGACAGAGCATACAAAACAACTCTGATTAATATTCTAAGAAATCTAATGGATAAAGCACACAGTATGCAATAATACATGAACAATGTAAACAGGGAGATGGAAATCCTAAGAAAGAACCAAAACGAAATGATATCATTCTAGTGAGTGATGTTGATAATGAGGACATATGCCTGTGTGAGGGGAAGGGACCTAAGAAAAATCTCTGTAATTTTCTCATAAACCTAAAACTGCTATAAAAATTAGGCTTTAAATAAAAATATTAAAATGTTAAGATATTCTAAAACTGTCTTTTTAGTTTGAGTGTCTTGACTCATTTTCTGGACAAAGCTTGCTTCAAAATTAAACTATTTTAATGTAGTAAATGGAGCACATGTTTCTTCTTTTTTCTGAGCCACCTTAGTACTTCGTCTGCAAGTCTCTTGTTGTACTTTTGGTGTTTCATTATTGCTGTTTATTTACTTGATTCATTCTGCCAGTTTCAACATTTTGTAAACTCTTTGAAGACAGGTACTGAACCTTTAAAAGGTATTTCTATTTCCTGCTACAAGGGGTTCATGAAAAAACATTGACTTAAATTAAATAAAACATTTAATCGTGGAAATGCACATTATAAGGAATGAGGTGTGCTTTTGTTTTACAGACACAGGGAAACTATTATGTGCTACACAATTTCTTGTGTAAAACTAATGAAAACCTGTCCTAACTGTTAATGTCTGATTTTCTTTGATCTTTTGAAAAGGCAAAGATTAGATAAACATGAAGTGAAGAAATTTACTTTCAGGAGAAAGTAGATAAGAAGGGGAACTTCAGAGAGAAGTAAAAAAGTTAGAACTGAAAAGAACTTTCAAATCTCAAGGCAAGGAAGCTACGAGATGTAATACTAGGAGCATTGAAGCATATGCCCAATCTAAACGCATTTTTCAGCATTATTTTCCTTCTAGGTACAGTCACAACATCCAAGAATGTTCCTCTTTTTTCCCTGTCTCTAATACTTATTAGACATTTAGTACATGCAGAGCACTGTTCTAGGAATCACATTTTGTATCTATGCTCCACAAATTAATTTTGCTGAGGTGGATAGATAGATATGATTCTTTATTCTAATTTGTGATTATAAATCTGGTCTGAACAGACTTTGTGGTTAAGACACTAATGGGCATGCAATGTGTTTTGAACTACAGTAAATTAATCCAATGAAAGATGAGTCAGTTCTAAATATAATATATTTTCTTTTATAGACTTTGAAATCTATTGGTCTTAATTCAAATTCCGATTCTAACATTTACTAGCACCTAATCTTTTGAGACCACTAACAAAGTTCTGTGAGCTTCAGTTTCCGAATTGGGTAATTGAGCATAGTAGAACTTAGCCCATAAAATATTTCTATCAGTTAAAATAATGCATTTCAAATACCATGTACACTATAAGCTTGCAATAAATACTAGCTATTAATACCAGTGTAATTAGTGTTGATCTATTGTGTAGCTGTCCCTATTGTGCATCTCTTGACCTCTGCAGCAGACATTTTTAAATGGATAATTAATGTTGATTAAGTTTAAATTTATTAACTGGACTTTAATAAGCTAATATTTGTCTATTCAGAAAGCTTTATATAAAAATAACTGCCAAGCCTGTGAGTCCTTAGTACACTCTTTCCATTCTTAGTAAAGCACAGAATCACCAATCTTGATGACTTTCCCATTTCTATTTTGTTTTTTTTTTACCTAGCTCCAAATAGTAAAATGTATACAAGTATATCTTATAATTTATTAGCTATTTAAATTTAATCTGAATAAATTATATATCAACGGTATGTTTTTAAAATCGAGTTCTAGTGTGTTAAGTCCTTACTTAACCCTGGTATAAAAAGATAGTCCTCTTGAAGATACATTCTTCCCTACATTCCACTCTGAGTGTAAACATCTGTACTCTTGTTTTACTGGATTTTCTAGCATTACATACTGATCATTCTTTAGCTTTGCAACCACAAAGAAATGTTCAGTTTCATATACTTTCCAGGCAACCAAAGTCCCTCCTTAGTTTATATTTGTACAGCCTATTTTTCTGAGTTTTTAAAAACTGAATGCTATTCTGTTTTTACTTTTCTATTTACCAAGGTAATTTTCAATCTTATTTTCTGTGGTACAAGCTAGGCCTCCTGAGATGGTGCCATTTACTCAAAATAAATATTTTTTATATGGCAGCATTCAGCTTAATGATAAAGTTGAATACTATGCAGTCCCATTGAACCACCTTTTTTACTGTCACCTCCTATATTTTGATACTATTTCAAGCTTCAAACCAATTTTACCTAATCAAATAAATGTATTAAGTAAGTAATGAACAACTGGTACCACTAAGTTCTTGATATTAATAAGTCATCCAGACATGCAAAAGGTGACAAACATAACAGTTTGGGGATGGTTTAATAGGTATTCATCTATAGTACTACATTTAAGAACCAAAAGGCTTGATAAAGATGAATGTGTAAATTATACATTGTGTTATAATCTCTAGACTTCTGTAATTGTTCTTATATATATAAATAATTTCCACAAATGTACCTTATAACCCTTGAGTCTTGTACTCCAGAATGTGAAAGGCTGTTTGATGTTGCTAGGTAATTTAATATTATGCATATTGAATCAGAATCCCAACTTGTTCTATCTCTTTATTGCTCTGACATAGGGAGATACGACAAATAACATTCAGATGTAGAAAAGAAAATAATTTAAGTATTTGAAAAAAATGAACTATAGTTTCTGGTGATTATATATGGCATAATATTATTTAAACAACAACAACAACAACAACAACAACAATTTCCATGGATTTGGATGTCAACATGAGCCTGCTATAGAAAAGTTTGTAACATCTAAAAATATATAATTTATTGTGTAGAAGAATCAAGCCTGGTGGCCACACTTTAAACACACCTTTTACCATTGGCCAAACGAGGGGGATGTTGCTCTTGTGGTAGGTGGTCTCTCAGAATCCCAAACATTCTTGGGGTCCCCTCACATGAGACAAAGATAACTTAAAACTAACTTCCTAGGTTCACTAAACATTAAGAAATCTCTTAAACTATTGTCTTTAGCATTCCAAGAAGAGTAGATGAGATTCTGCCATTTTTGAAGGAGGGAACACTTGTTCCTCCATGCACATCTTTGGGACTCTGCGCTAGAGCACGTGCTGTCCAGATGGCGCTGGGAGCAGCATCTGACCGCTGGGGGCGCGTACTCTGCCTCCGAGGCACCCTACGCTAGCCAATCTCTGACCTCTGGTCTTCAACTTCTTGGAACTCACTCAAAAACATTTTAAGTTAGATGACATTTAGAAACATATTTTACCCTCACACACTTACAGTTTTAATTCCCAGCATCTGGAAAGCAACCTCCTTGTCAAACTTTGAGTTCACTGGAGAGAACTACAAAGAATTTATCACATTCTTTAGCCAAGTAAGAAACATTCAAAGTAATGCTTGGGTGATGATAATCCAACTACACTAATATTTACCTTGTGCCTTTCTTTAATATACATAGTCTTATAAAGTACAAAATACTATCATTTTCATTTAATGTGAAGGAAGTTGAGCACAGTTTAATTTCAAAAGTGCTTTGTCAGAAGATCGAGGTAACATTCAGCTTTCCAGTTGCTCTCTGCTCTTCCATCTATTTTTATCTTTTATTTTAAAACAATGTCTTTCATCTTCTCATGATTAGAATGCAAAATATCTCTCTCATGTCTTTCCTCTGAAAATCAAATGAAATTTGCGCTTACTCACAGTCCTGTTCCTGTGCCAAGCACTGCGAAAGCATATAATATTAATTTTGAATTATAAAAACACTTTAAAAAATGTTTTGCAAAGCTCAATATATATTTTTTCATATTCGAGTTAGCAAAATATGTACCAGAATTTTATGTTTTTAAAACTGCAGTATTATATTCTGTATGGGGGAGAAAAATAAGAAATCAAACTTCAAGTATTTTAGACTTCTCCTTTATGGAAACACAACATAATGCTGAGATTTATGGTAGACCCTCATTAACTAGAACACTTATTTTAATGAGTATCTAATTTATTTAACTTTAGCAGTTAACTAAAAAAATTTTGGTAGTTTGTAAACAACCAAATAAGTCAAAAATACACAAACAAAAACAAAAGAACTTTCTAAAATAGTCTGCTAAACCTAATTGAAGTTGCCTGATGATTGAGACACATAAGCATCATTAACAATCTTTATTCCTATAGCTAGAAAAAATAAATTTAGAGACAAATCGTACTAGTATCAGGATATGCCCTGAAAATTGTTTTCTAAAGTAAATTCCTGATCAAAATTTGTTATTTTGGGGGCTGTTGGGGTCCCTGCCCCATTTACCTCTTCCTAAGGAAAGTGAAACAGTAGAGTTTGTTCTGTCAACTTTGTGAATTTTTTGTCACTTTTGTGTTTTTGTTGTGAATATGTTATAGATGTGACTTGTATTTCAAAGCCATTCCAGCTCAGTAAGAATAAAGGAACAGTAAGCTTCCATCAAATCTGTTCTGGTGGAATTTCAGAACCCACTAATTTCCTGTCATATATGTTCTAGGAGTCTCTAAAGGGATTTACCCACTTGGGTACCTCATGCCATCTATGCTTTCCTGCTCTGGCCCACTGTGGTAATATTGTCAATTATTGCCCATGGTAAAAGTGATCAATGTGCCTAATTGCTGCCCAGCAAAGAGTCTGCACTTATTGCTATAACCTTCCAACATTATCAGAGAGGCTGTTGTTGAAAACTGGAGACTGTGCTGAGGGCCATAGTGAGGGTAGCCATGGTGGCAGCCGACACCTGACTCTCTCTATGCACCATCCATGGCAACTTTAGGGAAGCCATTCTTCCCTCGCAGTCTCACATATTTAATCCACATTAGCTGACAATCTAAATAACTAACGCAAGTCACAACTTTCTTCCTTTGTGTGCCAATTGCCTTTGAACTAAATTTGAACAGCTCTATTCCATTTTCCTTTAGGATGAATTCGTCAGGGGTTTTCTTTCCTTCAAAAAAATTTATTTATATATATAATAATATAATAAATATAATATACATATAAAATCTCCCCTCAGATCAGCCTTGCTGGCTCTCTAAATATGCCCAAACCTAGGGTAAATGTGGCTGAAATTTAAATTCAGACCCCCTGCTGCATAGACCTATTCATGCCACTTAATACAAATAGCTATTCAGATAATTATAAAATGCACATTTTAATGTATGGGTATTAATGGTATATTTACTTAACTCTAGTTAAGGAAATGACTGGGTTTACACTTAAAGTATCAGGCATCTTTTATGTGCACCCTTTGCCAGGCACTAAGAGTAAGTACATCGAGGCACAGTTTGAACAAAGAGCCTTCAAGTAGCATACACATTTTTTTCTGTTAGTTTGGGCTAGTCTTAGAACACATGAAAACTTGCCACAGCTTCTGATTATTCGAGACATTCTCTTTTTCTCTTACATCAAAAGTCTACTATAACCTGCATACTTTGAACAAAGTAGGTTCCCAGTAGGAGTGTTAAATGAGCCAGATTGTTAAAACCGATTACTATGGGAGAAAAGTCCAATTTGACACGTACACTTTTCTTTAACTCAAGAGTTTTCTCTATATATCCCTTACTTTTGTTTCTTACTGCTTTTAGTTCAGGTAATTCCACCTCGCGTGATTCTTTTCCCAGGCAGGTACACACTTATTTCTTTTAATGCCCTTCTATCTTTATCTAGTCCAATTACTCAGGGTGATCTTTGACTCCTTCAATCAGCTGAGCCGATTCAAAAGTTTCCATTAGGATGGCCACAAAGGTAAAAGCTTATGTTTCCCTTACTCTCCCACCGAACCAGGTTTTTCTTAAACATTGGCATGTACGATAAGTAAAAAAATCAAAAACTGTTTTTAACTTGTTTAAACTATACTTACCTACCTAAAAATCAGATTTGTCTTTACAAAAACACCATTTAATTTTCAATACACAGAATTCTAATTGTATCTTAATCTACAATATAAGATAATTTTTTTTTTTTCCTAAGGAAAATGCATTTTAAGTTTAAAACAACTTTCAGAGTTTGGTTAATATCACTAATTGATCTAATATAAATTTCCTTTAGAATATTTTACTCAAATTAAATGCCACAGTTATACAAAACTCAGCTACCAATTTTTAATTCTTTATTTTATAATAACTACTATAATCCAGAAATAGAAATGAAGATAGTGAGTGTACATGATATTAAGGGAAGAATATTGTCACTGGATATCAAATACAAATTATTATATAAAATATAACTGATAATCAAATAAATCTTAGAGTATTTAAGACATAGTCTTAAAATTTATAGAGAAATACTTAAAATGCGTAAAAATCTAAATTCATTATATAATAACTTAGTGAAAACATGAGCTTATATGGAAAAATCCAGGGTATGACGATAAAAATAAAACAACTTACAAATTGATGTTTGTACAAAATTATTTAATATTTACTTACTAAATCTAAAACAAGAGTTAATTTGGAAGAATATTTTTTCTAACATTGATTGTAAAAAATTGACTTTTTGGTTTATAATTTCATTCTTTTTATTTTAAATATTCGAGAACCAAACTGAATATTATAATAAACATTTTTTTAAAAAACAGCATCACACATAGTTACCGTGAAACAATGATTCTACTTTATATCCCTTAGCCATAGACACATTAAGAATCAACTGATATTCACGAAAGGCAAATAGCTCTGGAATAATAGTTGAATAACTGGATAATCTTGAGAAAAGTTAAAGTTGAATGAAGTCAGAGTTCAACCTTCTTCCTGCTTAGATCACACTAGATGTCATCTTGATTAAACAAGATATTTGCTTCCACAAATGAGACTACCAAAACGTAACCATACCTTAGTACATCACATCAGAATTGGGGGTAATTCCAATTGTTTTAAAAGATGGATATCAATGTGTTCAGAATACAGGCACTTAAACTATTCTAAACCTATCTGCCTAGAACGATTTTGAAATTATGCCTATATTTTTTGAGTTTCTGCTTACAAACTAATGTACTATGTAGAGAGTAAAAATTACCTTACCGAACTTTACTACAAAAGTATGTTTACTTGACATTATCTTTCCACCAACATTAATTTGGGAGGAAACGAAAATGTGTATTGCTTGAAATAAATACATCCATGAAATTTGGAGTGTCTGTTTAAAACTTAAACTCTGAGAGAATTATTTGAAGTAGTATGTGCTTACTCAGTTTTAACCTTGAGGAGTTTCTCAGCCACAGAAACTTTGGAAAGTTACTATGTACAGATTCTGACATGGAGATATTTCTGGAGGGAAAAAAATATAAAATAATCAAAGAAAAAAGATAGAGGAGGATAAACCTGCCTTGCAAAAGCCTAACCTACTCAACATAAGTGGACAAAATAAGGCACACTGCACTTCCTAATTTCACTAGGGAGAGGAAGAACTCAGTAATTATTTAAAAGCTATGTATGCTTTCAGAAATGATGACAGTTGCTGTTCAAAAAGGCAACACACTTTTGCTTATAATTAAACATGATTTAAACTCTAATCTTCATGTAATTTCAGCTTTGAAGTTACACTGCTTTAAATTTTCAAGACTTTGGATTTCAGAGCTACCTAATGACAATTAGCCCACAATCCCCTTAACTCTGAAAGATGTCCCATATAACACAAAGAATGGTTAATATATTAAAGAAATCTGTTTTGGTTAACTGTGAGTTCTCAAGTAAGGACTATGGCTCAGATTATAGAAGTAAATTTTTTGAATAGCAAAATTAAAATCTCTGTCATTTACTCTCTCTCACTCATCTAGTGTTTTTTTTTTTAAATAATCTGACACTAATCTATGAAGATCATACATTTTCCTGACTAAAAAGTAATACACTAACAATTAGAAAATTTTCTTATTACAACTGAATTCCTTATCTGATTATAATAAAATACACATTTTAAAGAGTTTTTTTTTTAATTCAAAGTTTTTATATATGTACTAGGCTACCTTACTGAGAAAAATAATTGTTCTCCTTTAAGTTTTATTTTTATATTGTTATTTTTTATTTTTATATTGTATTAATTGTTAGGAATTGTGAAAACCTTTCAGTCTATTACACTCAGATTACCAAAACAATAAAACCACACGCTATAATATTTGGGAATTCCCTAGGTTATAATGAGAGTTTTAAAACCTACTTTTATGAATGATGTGAAACTGAATATTCTATTCCGGATGTATTTATGAAACGCTATTGCTGCACAGCTACTGTTATATTTCTGCAACTTGTAGAGAGCAAAAGAGAGTGACTACTTTCAAAGAAGTTTCCTCAAGCATAGAGGAATAAGACACCAGCAAGGTATGGTACGGTATAGCATTAAAAATACAGGCTTTTGTGTTTAAACCCCAGTTCTACTAATTCAGAGCTGTATAACTCTTGAAAAGTTATCTAACTTTTTTGAGGCTACCTTCTTATTTGCCAAGTGGAGGTATTTACTTCACAGGGTTATTGTGAATATTTAACAAGATAATATATTTAACACTGAGTTCCATTCTCTGCCTAGCTTCTTACCCTAATGGAAGCCTTCCTCTAGCACAGAAGCAGCTTACAACTCACTAAGGGTACCTTTTTCCTTTCTCTATTACATGTCAACCAAAGGAGGATCAAAATGGCTGCCTAGTAATTAAAACAGGCCTGCTAGGTTACATTCAGAAACCAATCTTAATTCCCTGATCTCGCCTACTATGATTACTATAAGCCCTGTGTGTCTCTGTTGTCTGGTGGAATTCAACTAAACCTTTTTTAGTCGATTGCTGTTAAGTCAGGAATTATAAACGTTCTTCATTTAATCCCAACAGTTTGGGCAAGGCGGGATTTGAACATATTTAAGAGGTATTATGATGCAAATAAATGTGATAGACACTTTAGTACCATTAATTATTAGCTATGTGACTTGGTGCATTACCTGTCTGAATGTCAATGTCTCTATCACTTCAGCCATCTATAAATAATGAGGGCAACGGTACTCACAAAATATTGTGGTGACTTTAGGTTTAGGTTCAAGACCTGATCTAGAGTAAGTGTTCAATAAATGTAAAGTTTTCTTTTCCCTACTGTCATGTTTTCTCCCATCATGTTTCTTAGAATAGATTTAAAATACTATGAAAAATTATTTAAATGACATAGATACTTAATGCCATTATTTGGATTAATGACACACAGTAATATTTAATTGTATCTTGGATTTTTAAAACAACAAAATATTGCCCCATGCAGCAACTTGTAAGATGTTAAATACTATATTTCAAGTTTGTAGGAACACTTCCCACTTTCCAAATGATGCACTGTTTCTTGAATTTTGTCCTTTGTGGATGAAGTTAAGCCAAGTTAAAGTTTCTTTAATGGATATGGAGCTTTTATTTATTAGTCTAAGAAAGGCAAAGAGCATCTTATGATCTGAGTATCATCATCAAATTAAGATATAGGAAGACTTAAAACCTACAAATCGAGCCCCATGGGGTCATGGGAGAATAACCCAGGTATCACTTCTCCTCATTTTCATCATGGCACGCTTATGAAAACATTGTCCTGTCACACTGTATTTGGCACAACATAAAAAACAAACAAACAAAAAAAACCCAAAGACTTTTGCAAGCAAAACACATAAGCATTGTCATACTAATCTAAGATAAAAATGTAGAAATTTACATTTCTAAAAGTTGTTTTATATTAGAAAACGGAGAGGAATAATTTAGGTTTTCCAAATTCCTGCTGGGTTACTATATGTTTGAAGGAAGAAATGACTATGAATGGTCAGCACCTGACAAGTGAGTGAAGTACAGGCTCTCTGAATGAGTAGAGCAAAGCACATCTGGTATGGTTTTCAAAGGATAAGAAAAACAAATTCCTGTGATGTACCTGTGCTACATGAGGCTAATACTTTGCAAACACCCTCAGGCAAAATAAAAAAAAAATATGCTGAGCTATATAGTTTAAAATTGTACCATTGCTCCCCAACCAGTTGTATATACTCCACAGGAAAATAAAACATTAATAAAATATAACAAATTAACCTGTAGAATTCAAAGGCAATTAAAAACGAAAAGGTTTTGTCTTATTTTCTCTTACTTTGAAGATATGAAAATCCCGTAGAGACATATAAAGAACCTATGATAGTATTAGGATTCTTTTTTAAAAAATATTTTTTGGAATAAATGGTTAAAATTCATATACCATCTCTCCACTGAAGTTTCTGTTTAAGACTTAAGGAGATCTTTGGTCTGAAGAAAACAATTAAATTACATTTTTTTACCATTACCATTTAAAAATCATGTGTTTATAGAGACATTCCATCTAGTTGTGTATGATTAAACAACTAACTTTATCACACAGAACAATAACTTTACAGTACATAGTATGTTGGTAAACATATACATCATAACCAACATTCTGCCCCTACGGAAATCCACTGTCATGTTATAAAAACTATCCACAATGTTCTCTGGATAAATATCTATAGCCACATTCATTTTGCATTTTAATATCTATTTGCAGTTATAGTATTTCATTTATTTTTGTGTATGAAGTTTCCAAACTTCTGCATAAATCCTCGAAACTTGTTTTCATTTGGCTGATATGAGTGATAAACATTAGTGTTATAATTAAGCATTGGGCTGGACCTACCATAACTATTGCCCATAGTCGTGGATTTTATTTCTGGGCGGTGTATACTGGTATTTGGCATGTTGCTCATTGGGTGAATAGAGTTCTCAATCTTACAAAATGGCTCAAAACGACTATAAATGCGCCGGTCAGTTGACTGAGATCTTAGAATCTCATTGGGCTTTGATCTTGGAGAAGAAACTGGTTTTCTTTCAGGAGCACCAACTGCATTAAACTCCTTCGAATCTCGGTATTGGATTTGTTCAGTGTTAAATCTTGGGGCAGAGGCATCCCCTGCCCTTTCCAAGAATTTCCTTTCAACTGGACTTGGAGAAGGTATTATTCTATTACTTTCATCAGATGGAGAATTTATCCCCTGGGATGAGCTAACTGCTACATCTTCCTTACTCTTGTGAATGCTGCTTTGAGAGTTTGATGAGGAAGAACGTTTTCTCCTGGGAGATGAATCAACTTTTGGCTCTGACTTTTTTGGTTTTGGATTTTCTTCAGTCTCAGAAACTAAAGTGTCTGAACTACTACACATTCTGTAAAATGCAGATCCTTTATTTTTGGACAGATTTTCTTTCTTTTCTGGAGTAAGGCTAAGTAATGACCTTAATTTCTGAGACCCCTTTTTCAAAAAGCTCGGGGAACCCTTAATTTCCTTCTTTGAAGTGAGTTCTTTGTTAGGTTCCTCTTTATTCACATCAAGCAAAGCAGCAATGGAAACTGACTTGGTAGTAGTGCCACTCGGAGGGTCCCTCTTGATAACCTCCTCCTCTTCCCCGCTATTGGTCACATTGTGCATGCTTTTAGAACTTTTCAGCAAATCTTCTTTGGGTTTTTCTGGTTGTCTAATTCGATTTCTGGTAAGTGTACTATATACATAATGCTTACTATTCCCATGATCTAAATTGGTTTTTGAGTGGTCAAAGAGTGGGAAACTTCTCCTTTTAAGTAGATTCTCATTTTGTTGATTTTTTAGATTTTCTGTCTGCTTATTTACACACAAATTTGTATACAGATAGTTGTTTGACTCTGTATGGCCACTGGTGGTTTGCTTTAAGACTGCTGCGTGTTCTTCGGGAACCTGCAGGGTGTGCATTTTTGGTGTCTCCGATTGTGATGGCAGCTTGGGGATTGATTCTGGCAACGGTTTGTCTGTCAAATGCTCTTCACTCGTAGGGGTGTCTGGAACCTCTTTAGGTGTGTCACTTCCCTGGGAACCAATGATAGTTGAATTGGAGGAGCCAGTTGTACAACTGTTAACTTCCTGCTGCTCAGGTAAAGTTGGTTTAAACACAAAAGAGGAGCGAAGCCGTGAATGTGTATAAAGAGCATTGGCTTTCAAATTCTCAGAACTATCATAGTTCTCAAACCGGTCACCTAGAGCTGATCCATTTGAATCAGGTGCAGCTTCTGAATGATCATTTAAGTAGGATTCAATTCTCCAGTTACGTAAGAACGATTTTGTGGTATTTTCAAAGGTTGGCATTCGCTGTTGCAAAAAGCGAATATGATTATCTGTCCCATTAAAAGACCTCCGCATATTTGAATTCCTTTCTGCAAGTTGTGTTGTTTTCCTCTGGGCAAGCCGATTGGCAAAACTCTGGGCAGGTGTGTTTTGGTGGCTTGCATAGCCTCCCCGTGATGAGGATGCCACACTAAGACTATCTGAAGGCTTTTTCCAATTACCAGGAGGATTGATGGGTCGATTCAGAGCCCTGTTCAACAGTTGGTATGGTGCTGTTTCTGGCTGTTCCCCAGCATAACTATGCCTCTTCCAATTTTCACTTATCTGACTGGGTTGATATGGACGGATTGTATTTGGACCGTTAAAGTTTGGAGCAAAATGAGGTTTGTATCCATGATTTCTTATGTTATATTTGTCATGTTCATTTCGAGTATATATCCCTCTGTTTTTGAAGTAATTAGGATCTAGTTTATGAATTTTGTCTTGTCTCCCAATAAGGTTTCTTTGGCTGGAAACAGAAGCTAATGAAGAAACTGAGCGCTGGTAGTAAGTTCCATTCTCCCAGAGAGCTTTGCTATGTTTCACCCTTGCTGATTCTTCCTGAGCGAATGAAATGGGGACACATGATCTGGCATAGAGAGTTCTAAATTCTTCATCAAAGGACTCAACAAGTTGTCCTGTGATTATCTGAACCATGCTGAGGTGAGCTTTTTCAAATGACCACATGTAGCTGAAAAGAAAAAATCACAATTGGAAAATTTTATGTTTACCAAGTTAAAATATTAATCACAGTATATAGCTCTACCGAGAAAACTTTCATTTATTGTTGACAAAAGAATATTTTTTGTTTGTTTTCCATGGCTACCATAACTTAGAACATCTCCAATCATTACATGCTTGTAATACATATGCTTCCCCACGACTATATTCATATTTTAAGTAGCAAAGCAATTCAAGTCCAGGGTGTGAATCCATCCATAATCCCTTTCGTTACTTACCAGAAGCCCAAAGGAAAGCCTGCTATGCACTTTGTATCTCTTCTTACTAAGATTTTATACAGCAAAAAAAAAGTGACATTCTATTTTATTATAGCATTTGAGCAAGGTAGAGGCAAGCTAGTATCACAGGAAAAGTTGAGAGAACCAGCTTCTGCTGAGTTCTCTTGCCACAAGAGCTTGGGCCTCAGTGTTCCTCATGTCCAAAATGAAGATGTGGACAGCATAATCACTACAATTTCTCACAAGTCCTAACGTGTTATAATGCAAGACAGGTCTGTGCTGATACATGTATCTTATGTCTGTGACTTACTCAACAAGTAAAATTTAGGATGCTGGGAGTTGTAAACAGAGGATTTCTGAGCAGCAGCCTCAGTCGTTAAATGGTATACTTCACTGCATTCAGTGTACAGAGGATTGGTAAATTTAATCCTCACAAACCATGCAAGTCAGAATGCCAATTAAGATCTTTTAATACAGGTACAATTTCTAGGAAATTAAATGTGTAGCTACTTTATAGTACTTTGTGGAACTTCCAATCTCTTTAGTCTGATGTCTGAAAATCTAAATAATTAACATATGGAGTCACTGAGATGAAAAAAGAATGAATTGCTAATATGCTATGTATCAAATAATATACATGATACAATGCAGGTTAAAACAAAAAGAGCCAGAGACATTCTCCACAATGGAGTTTAGTGTTTATACCGAAGAGACAATAATGAAGGCAGATAAAAATATTTTTAAAACTGTACAGTAATAATGTAAAATACATAAAATATCATATACAGCAGTGTAAAACAAGAATTATTCTGATGTGCTTAATTTTATTTATTATGCTTATTGAATGGAAGGTACTAGTAGGACATTTACTAGGTGCTCTGTATTTACAGATGAGCCACCAGCTGACAAAAAAAAATGGTACAAAAGTGAATCATTAAAGAAATATTCAGTCTAACTGAAGATATGAATAGTCATCTATCTAACATGAGAAAATCCCTGGAGATAGTGAGAGTTTTGCAATATTTTGACAGAGAGTAGATACCCAGAAGTTCAGACAGAAAAGGAAGGGAGTTATAATAGCCATGCATTGGTTGAACACAGAAAACAAATTATATTTAACTGAAGGAAAGAAGCTTCATAAGAGATGGATGAACTAGTGGGGAAAACCTTGAAAGCAAAGCAGAATTTGATTGTGTAGCATTTGTTTTCAAATTTGGATAATTATAATAAAAGGAGATGTTTGCAGAATGATTTTTTTTTTTCTAGTAGCTATTTGTAGTACAGACTTGAAAGATGAGAGACTGCCTTTACTATGATGAGTAAGGTAGTTGGAGTAAGGTAATGCGAGACTAAATCAGAGTAGAAATTGGAATAATAAGTGAAAATGTTGAGCCAGTAACAAGAAGAATCAGAATATCTGCATGTCATAAAGTGTGTGCATAGATTATAAAATAGAAATAATCTCCAGGTGTTGAGCTTTAGAATCTCAGAAAATAATAGTAGTGGTAGATGTGTGATTAGGAAAGGTTCCATGCTTTGGTTAAGTCAGAAATAATACTGTAATATAATTTCAGGTAATGGAAAGACATTCAATAGGATATATTCAATTGAGAGATTATTTTCTGGAAACGCTGACCACTCCCAGAAATAAAAGAGCTATTTATAATGACATTTAGGGATCTTCCTGTAAAATGTCCAGGACTCCAGCCAATCACTCTTCTTTGATCTTAACTGCTGATAAGCATTTTCTGCATAATTTCCAATAAGCTTTACTGTTCCTCATTCTTAAATATCAACACATAGCAAAAGATAGGCAAATATTTGAAGCACATTTAGAAGATAGCTTATAAAGCTTAAAAGCTTAGATGCGAAACAGAAACCAAATCAAACACAATAAAGGCAAGTGGAGGAAAATAGAAAATGCACAAATAAGAATACCTTTGAATACACACAAAGACAAACTATAATTAATATCTTCAAAGAAATAAAGAGAACGTACATCTATAAAACATGAATAGGATGCTATGAAAATGGTTAAGTAGCAGATATTTAAAATATTTGATAGCAAAATATTGAAAGATAGAAGGGTTAGAAGATATAATTGAGAAAATCTCCCAGGCTTTAAAATGCCCTCACACTTGGATGGAAAATTGTAGGGGAAAAAAATACAATGGGAGCAGAAATCTAGTTAATAAGAATTCAAGAAAGAGACAATAGAGATAATTGAGAGGAAATTATCAAACAATAAATAAGAAAACCTCAGAACTGCAAGACACAAGTATCTGGATTCCCCAGAACAACAAATAAAGAAAAGGCCAAGACTTAGAAACAGCACGAAATAAAAGGGAAATCCTAGACACTTCCAGAAAGAAAAGTTACATGAAAAGAATGGAAATAACAATTGTTTGAGATTTTTCAGTAGCAATTTTTCATGCAGGGTAATGCCTTCCAAATTCAGAGGAAAAATGATTCCATTTAGAGCCCTATCTCCAGTTAAACCATAAATCACCTAAAATTATGAGTTAAAAAAAAAAAATCCCATGTTGATAGAAAATGTCCTTTAGCAAACTTGGGAGAAAAAAATGTGACTTAGAAATAAAAGTGAGTTAAAATGGGATTAAAAATGAAATTTAGGAAATTGTAGCTCAAATTATCCAGGAATATGGGAATACCAGGACTCCAGCTGTACTCCAGGTTAAAGACCTGTTAGTCCAGACTGGGCATAACTGATTTTGGTAGTAATTGAGCGTTTGGAAAATTTGCTAAGAAATTTTCAGAGTCAACTGGAATAAAAAAAATAACAATAAAATAGAAAACAAAGACAATGAACAACACTAAAATGGTCGTTATTAACTTTCTTATGAAAAAAGGAAACATCATATTTCACTCCATTGCTCATCAATGATCAATTTTGACACAAGTTCAGTAATGTAAACCCAGACTTTTCATCTAATCAAAAATTGTGATAAAACTGTATTGAGTGAATGGAGACCAGGAGGGTAAGTAGATATGAGTGAGTTGAAAATATAACTCCTCAATTTACATAATATAAAGTCAAAATATCTAAAAGTGATAAATTGACAAATAGCAATATAATAACATTATATAAGACAATGAAATAAGTATCAGAAGAACTAGATAAAAGAATTAAATAATTGAAGCTGGAGGTCAGGAACCAGGAGTGACTAGAGATGGAGAACAAAACCTACTGTTTTGTGTTGTATATCATTTAGTAACATTTGATTTTTAAAATGATGTGCATATATTTACTTGGTTAAAAAAAAAACAGAATTAACTTCCTACTCCCACCTTCTCCAAATACATATTAGTTATAGTTGGGAATGTGGTTATAAACTCACATATTAATAAGTGGTTCAAACTGAGTTCCTGGCTGTGGGTAATAAAGTGAAATCCATGGAATAAAAATAGTGACAGTACACTGTTTGTAGCATGGATCTCTAAATGTGATAATCTTCAAGTCTGATCAAAGATGGCATCTTGAAGTCAATAACTTCAGTGAAACTTGCTTTTAGAAAGTAAATTTTACAGAGAGCAAAAAAAATATTTAAAAGATTTTTAAAAAATATTTAAATTCTCTTTCAGTCAATTTTGTGAATACTTTACTAAATATCTTCCAGATTTTCATATGACAATTTCAAATGAGGGTTTCCAATTAAAAAATGTGATTTACACATATCGATAAAAGATATATGTATGTGTTTTATCTCATCAATGTGTCATGATATGGCAAAACACCTGTTGTGTTTTCCTGATAAAATCATCATTATAATGAGTGAGCTGTCACACAATGTATTACTCTGGTGAATTACAGACACCAGGCCTCTCTAGAAATGCCGGGAGTTTAAATACGAAGAAATTTCATGGAAAAGAATAATTAAAGAAGAAAGCATTTTTAATTTGTCTATGAAGAAAACCATGAAGATATTAGACTATGAGAGACAAAGGATGGTTTTAACGAAAAAGAAGTAAAATTTTAACCAGTTTCTGTGAAGACTGGTTCATAACTGTTCTACCAGATCCTGTTACAATACTGTTAACAATAGGTAAGGTCCATGATAATTTGTCAGAAAAAACAAAAATGATAAGGGCTGACAACCATTAAATTTTTAAAGAAGTATATTTAAAATTAACATGAAATAATAAAAAGAATTGATGAGTTTTGATGAATTTTTATAATCTGTGGTCCTAGGTATTCCATATTCACTTCCATAAACAGCAACTTAAATTCTGCCTCTGGCTTATGATATAGATGGAAAGACAGAGTTTTTGTTGCTGCTGTTTGTTTGTTTTTCCCAACACTATTTCTAAAGTAGCTCAGATATAGTCATCTCAACGGACAGTACCTATTAATACCTAGTGACAGCAAAACAAAGTTGAGGTGAATTTATTGTTGAAGATAATCTTAAAGTTCAAGTTAAATAATAAAAGTAGAAAGCAATCATTATAATGAGATTAACTAATAAACAATAATCTATGTCAAGTGAACTCCCAATTTTAATTAAAATTTCAATTAAAATCTCTCGAAAACCAAGTGGATCTAAACAAATATATACACATATAATGAATCTTTAAAAGGACTCAATAATTTCAATCACTAGTTGTAATTTCTACTCTTAACAAATTTTCCTTTAGAATGCCAAACTACATTTTTGAAAAAGGTTCCCTTAGCTTAAAGAGAAAGTTAGCAGATAATAACAGTTAAAACAAGTTCTAAAATAACAGTTAAC
This sequence comes from Pteropus medius, assembly GCF_902729225.1. Taxonomy (NCBI): domain Eukaryota; kingdom Metazoa; phylum Chordata; class Mammalia; order Chiroptera; family Pteropodidae; genus Pteropus; species Pteropus medius. The sequence continues at coordinate 30,003,853 of NW_024354500.1, forward strand.
ATTAGGGGCTTTGGATGCATTAACTCTAATTCTCATAATGACGACATGAGGTAGTTCTATGATTACCTTCATTTTACAGAGGAACAAACTAAAGTGCAGCCAAATTAAGTAACTTGCCCACAGCCTTCCACTTCAACATGTCGCCCCCTTATTGTGGACTTGAGGCAGGTTTCCCCTCACACTGTTCTGTTTACATCCACAGCTCTCCTGGCTTCTTCCCAGTCTTTAGTAATGAATCCATTCTGCCCTGGTGACCCAGCAGTACAAGTGTTTGTTGATATTTTCATCTGCCTGTTGATATAGCTTTACTGTGTATCCCATTCAGGACTGATGCCTCAAATTTATAAGAGAGTATTAGAGCAGCACTTATAACCTGCAGCCTGTCAGACCTAGATTGGGCTGCCAGTCCTGGACTGCCTATGGCCGTTAGCTGTGGGGTTTAGGCAAGTCGCTTAACCTTCTGGAACTTCAGTTTCATCATTTATAAAATGTAGATTAAAACAACTGCCTTGTAGATAAATTGTAAGGATTAGGGATGAAATACATGAAAGAGCTAAGCTAGAACAGAGTAGATACATCACCAGTGGAAGCCTCGAAAGACACAAGAGAGTAGAATCTGAGGCTGAGTGACATGTCTAGTGTCTGCCATGACATTTTTAATGGCCAGACTCTTAAATGTTTTTCTGGTAGTACTATAGTGACTAAATGGTAATTATCAGATTCTTAATAATATTAACAAATGAATTCGACAGGTTGTTCAAAATGATAAACAGCTTCTATTCTTATAAACTGCGGTTAAGTCCATAGTACCTACTGTTTTCATAAGGAGCAAAAACATTTTTTTGCATGATAGAGCTGTAGGGAACCTGAGGTATTTGTCAACTCTCTTGTTTTGGGGATGAAAAATCTGAAGCCCAAAGAAGTTATGTGATTTGCCTAATGCCTTAATGTTCTTTAGAGGCACAGACTTGAAACCCAAGTCTCTAAGCTTCCATGCAAGCGTTCTTTTTATTATTGGTTTTTAAAAAATAACAGATTACATTAAAATTTGAAACTAATAAGTCCTATACATGATTGATAATGTTGAAGGCAAACACAACGATCTTACCTGTAAGAACCGTACATAACTTTCTGGCAATCAATTAACAAAAATTTCTGTTCCAGTTTTCCATGAAATTTTGCTCCCGTTTTTGAAAGATAATCTTGGCCTTTTACTGTCCGCACTCGAATATTCTAGAATTACATGTAAGTATAAAGTAAAAATTAAGACAAGAAAGAGAATATTTTTAAAAGTAAACTATGTCAATATAAGGTCTTAGTATCAAAAAGGTATACTTAAAATGATATTTTAAAACATTTCACTATAAAAAGAAAATAGTGAAAAGCAAATTTTAAAACATTACCTTCCCCAAAAACATACTGAGAAAACAGTCACTTAATATGTATTTTGCATAACTTAAATAGGAGGTATCTTTTTACATTTACCCAGGATGGTTTCATAAATCATTTAGGGTCCTCCTGCAAGAGATCCTTTCAGGTTATAGTTACATAATATCGAAATAACTAAAAATTAAAATGTACCCTCCTTTTAAAAAGTCTAATGTAACTGAAAACACTATTGTACATGGTTGTGATAAGTAACATCTGCTGAATGCAAGAATCACTCGAGTCAGTGGTTTTGAGGTTGTGTTTGCCAAGTATAAGCATTAATGAGGACTGGCAGCAAAGTAAATTCAGAAGCTTAAGTGTTCCAGAAGCAAGAAAAGTACCATATAAAATTGGCACAAAGTTGTGTGTTTTGAATTACATTCTGAAAAGTATAAGGGGACAGTTAGGTGATCAATCATTATACTACTTTAAAAAATATATATTTTACTTTTGGAGAAATATAGCTTAACATGACTTAAATTTAACTGAGATAAAAATGGTACACAAAATATTGAGAAAAAAACATAGAATTCTTACCCTGAGACGTTGAACTTGACAACCCTGTTTTTCAGTCATGTTTAGGAAATGATTAAAGTTGGATTCATCGAGCAGAACATATACAGATATCCCTCGAGTTGATGCTTCCACTATTTCTTTAAAAATGTCCACATCTGTAAACATATCCATCACTAAAGCAATGACCTGTTAAAGAAAAGGATATCAAACAATTTTAGATACCCAACAGGGAAAGATCTAAAAATTGCTTGCTTTCAGTAAAAACTAGATAAAATAGAAAATTAAGTACACAATACATATAACTATATATACAGATATTTATGGTTTCTAAAATAGAAGATAAAATATATGTCAAAAATAAACAAATGACTATATATCGCTAAGTAATTTCATATAGCTTTAAGTCAAAGGGAATCGGCATCTCAGTAGGATGTTGAGTGAAGGTGAATCTAAATCATGGATTACAAGGTTGCCTATAGGGTAGATGGAGGGGATAGGTAGGTGAAAAGCAGAAATCTGTGCTACAAATTTACATGGGAAACATTTCTAGGGAAAAGTAAGATTTCTTGACTAGTTGTTAAGAATACAAGTCTTGGGGACCTGGGAAAAAATCTTCTAGATATAGAAATATAGCTAAGAATGGGCCAAAGATGAGAAAAAAGAGTGACTTAAATACCAGAAAATTAAATATGTGTGCCTAAAAATAGCTAAAGAGATAGAATAAGCAAAAGAAAGAAAAACTGACAGAAAAAAAAAGGCGACATAATTAAGAAGGTAAATGCTGAGAGATGATCCTAAATAACAGACCCTTAAAATGGAAAGAATCCAAGTTAACTGTTGGAAACAGAACCATTATTGACTCTGAGAAGCAATGAGAGTAAAATAATGAGGAAAGAAGGAGAAACATCATTTATTTGATTGACTACCTACTTACTATGTGTCAGACAAGAAGGACACATAGTCTTAGTGAGAGAAGACACCATATGCAGTTAACATAATAAATAGATAAATTATATAAGCAATAAGATGATAATTTTACTGGGAAAAAAATAGAGCGGGATAAGAGCAATCATGGGTTTCTGGAAATTGAGGAGAGGTCTGAAGGATTTCAGGGAGGTCCTTTGAGAAAAGGTCCTGAGAGAGTGTTCTTTGAGCAAAGACATAGAAGGAACTGAGGAAGTCATGAGTGTGGCTATATTAAGGAATTGTGTTCTAAGCAGAGGAAACCAGCAATGTAAAGACCTTATATGAGAAGCGTGCCTGGCACATTCAAGAAACAGCAAGGGGATAGTGGAAATAAAATGAGAAAGAGAAGGCATTATTAAGTCTTTAGCATTTTTTTTTAATGAATCAGATTATAAGCTGTTGAGGCTTTTAAGATGAGGTAATAATATGATCTGATTTATGTTTGAAAAGGATTGCTCTGGCTCTGTGAACAACAGTCTAACAGACTTTAAGGTCGGGAGCCAGGGTGGAATAGGGAGCCAGTTAAAACTATTGGAGCAATTCAAGTGGGAAGTGACAGTTCTGGTCCTAGCCGCCATCACTGATAAAGAGAAATGGTCACATACTAGATATCTTTGAGCCAAAAGGACTTCTGGGATTGAAGTGAACACAAGGTATTTGAGAAAAAAGAAGAAAAAAAAAAGATCCTAAATTTTTAGACTCACCAATCTAAAGAACCAAGTTGTCCTCAACTGAGACAGTGAAGAATGTAACTGCACTAAATTTAGGTAGAAGGTTAAAAAGGCAAGTTAAGCTGAGGTGTCTAGATAGCCAAATGGAATGCTGAATAGAGAGGTCTAGGCCAGAGATGTCAACTGGGTGTCCATGGTGTAGAGATGACAATTAAATCCAAGTCACAGAAAGATACTGGATAAATAGAAAAGAAGATCAAGAACTGAGCCCTGGGACAAGAAGAGGTACCAGAAAAAGAGAACAAAGAAACTAAGAGAAGATGGTATCTTGGAAGTTGAGATAAGGTCATGTATCAAAAAGGAAAGTGTGCTCAGGGGTGTTAAAACCTACTACTGCTAGGTCAGAAAACATAAGAATTATTGTATAAATTCATTAAATTTAGTAATATACAGGTCATTCATATGTTCCACAAGTATAGTTTTAGTGAAGTGATAAAAGCAAAAGTCTTATTTTCATGAAAGGGGTTTAAAAAGGAATCTTTTTAATGTATTGTTGTGTTTGATTTGCTAGAATTTTATTTAGGATTTATTTTAAAAAAATTAAAGAAGACACAAAGAAATGAAATTCTATGTTCATGGATTGGAAGAATCAACATAATAAAAATGGCCATATTCACCAAAGCAATATACAAATTTAATGCAATCCCCATCAAAATCTCAATGTCATTTTTTAAAGAAATAGAATATAAAATCATCAAATTTGTATGGGATCACAAAAAAACTTCAAATAGCCAAAGCAATCCTTGGGAGTGGGGGGAAACAAGGCCGCAGGTACCATTCTGCTCGACTTCAAATTATACTACAAAGTGACATAATCAAAACAGCATATCAGCAGAAAAGTAGACATACAGACCAAGTGAACAGAATTGAGTGCCCAGAAGTAAACCCACATATACACGGGCAAATAAATTACGACAAAGCTAAAAACATACAATGGAGAAAAGAAAGCCTCTTCGATAAATGGTGTTGGGAAAATTGGAATGCCACATGTAAAAGAGTGAAACTAGATTGTTACCTGTCATCATACACAAAAATTAACTTGAAAAAGATCAAAGACCTAAATATAAGAGCTGAAGCAATAAATTGCAAAGAAGAAAACATGGATACTAAACTCATAGACCTTAGTTTTAGAGAGGATTTTAAGAATTTGACCTCAAAGGCAAGAGAAATAAAAGCAAAAATAAATAAATGAATGAGACTATATAAAACTAAAAAGCTTCTGCACAGCAATAGAAACCATCAATAAAACAAAGAGGCAATCAACTGAATGGGAGAAGATATTTGCAAACAACATCTCTGATAAAGAGCTAATATCCAAAAATATTTAAAGAACTCATATGACTCAACAACAAAACCCCCAAACAATCCAATTAAAAAATGGGCAGAGGACCTAAACAGATTCTTTTCCCAAGAAGACATACAAAAGGCAAGAGACATATGAAAAGATACTCAACTTCACTAGTTATTAGGGAAATGCAAATCAAAACCACAATGAGATATCATCTCATACCTGTACGAATGCTATCATCAACAAAACCAGTAATAACAAGTGTTGGAGAGGTTGTGGAGAAAAAAGAATCTTCATACACTGCTAGTGGGAATGTAAACTGGTATAGCCGCTATGGAAAACAATATGAAGGTTCCTCAAAATACTTAAAACAGAATTACCATATGACTCAGCAATCCTTTTTCTGAGTATCTACCCCCCAAATTTGAAAACATTTATTCATAAAGACACATGCAATCCAATGTTCATTGCAGCTTTATTTATGGAGCCCAAGACATGGAAACAACCAAAGTGTCCTTTGTTAGATAACTGGATAGAAGATGTAGTACATATATACAATTGAATATTATGCAGCCATAAGATGAAATACTGCCATTTGCAACTGAATGGATGGATCTTGATATTATCATGCTAAGTGAAAAAAGTCAGACAGAAAAAGTTGAGAACCACATGATTTCAGTCATATGTAGAGTATAAAACTGAAAACAAGACAAACACTCATAGACACAAACAACAGTTTAGTGATTACCAGATGGAAAGGGGGGAGGGGGCAAAGTAGATAAGGGGAAAGAGGGGTCAAATATATGGTGACAGAAGATTTGACTTTGGGTGGCGAACACACAGCGCAATATACATATGATGTATTATTGAATTGTATATTGGAGACCTATATAATTTTATTAAAGAACATCACCACAATAAATTTAATAAAAAATGAGAGGAAATGGAATGACCTGGGAATAGACACATGGCCACAACAGCCAGGGTAATGTAATAGATATATCATGGATATGTTAGAAGATGAGCAAAATAATGGATAATATATTAAATCATTTTATTTTACTCTAATAAGATGTTAAAAATGGTGGAACATTCCCAAACTATGCAAGTTAATGATGACATTCGTCAAACTATTTGTGAAACCATACTCAAATTAGATTTTCTCAAGGAAGAGCAATTTTAATCATTCTAGAGGCCTCTCATGATAATTTTCTTATTTATACATGGCATGAGGTACAAGAAGAGAAACTAGTGGTAACGACCTCACTCATGTCTTATGAATATCCTTTATAACATCAAATATGTGAAAAAACCTATAAATCACATCTATGATTATTAATTAATGAGTTTACTCTGCATTAATGAGTGGTGTGACAATGTATGGGCACTGAGATGAAGAAAAGAAAATGTCCATATTACAAACTTACTTTACAGAATAACTTTTAGAAATATATCTCTGGTGTAGCCTGACACCAATTCCTTTTAACTGGAAAGGAATTTTTAAAATAAAGAAACGTTATTATACAACATGATATTTTTAAAAATATTATCAGCATATCTAAAGAATTTATTTTTAACTTGCCAGATAGTTTCATGTAACAAATTACTTGAAACTTTGGAAAAGAATAAAAACATATTGCCAGGATAAATAAAGATCTTTGTGTGAAAAAAAGTAATTAAAGTCACTCGGCCAATGGATAATTCTATGGCACACCAAAGGTAGAACAAATGGCAGTTTCTCTTGTGTGACAGATAATATACACTGGATCAGGATTCAGGAGACTAGATTGCACATCTTTGACAAGCTTATCTGATGTTAATTGAATCTGGTAGCTTATCAGGTTTTCTGGTGCCCCGAACCATCACTTGATCTGCTGGAAAATAATATAAAGTCTAAAGAAAATTTCAGTTGTGCCAAGAAAGGCAAAATAATATGCAGCTTTTTTTTTTTTAATTTTAAATGGTGGAAAGGAATAATAATTAGAAATAAGGTATGCCAAACCTGATCTGAAGGTATTATATCCCCAGTTATCTAAAAACACTATGCTTTAGAAATGACAATGACTATATATAGTCATAGAAAAATTATATACCCATTCGGAGAAGGTTTTTCTAAAGGTACATCAACTGACTGTATAAGTCAATACTGAACCAGTTACATTAAACAGTATTCAATAAACTACCATGACATTATATACTATTTAAATTCTTCTTTTGTTTCTTCATTAATTCCTGTTTTATCCTTGCTTTACACATTGAAAAAAAAGTAAATAAATACATACATTCATCAGCAACATGAGGCTTAGAAACTTTTAGAAAGATTTTGAGTCATTTTTAAGATTTGAGTGAAATGTCACATCTTTTAGTAATTTCAGAGAATCTGACTCAAGAATATTGCTTTTCACTCAGCTTCCTCACAGTAGTAAATTTTCCTAAAGTAATCAAGACAGTGGAGGTCACACTGAATTAAAATAACATAAAGACTGACAATGAATTGATAATAAGTTCATATTCATGATACAATTTAAGGCCATTCAGGAGAGTACATAATCAGTTATTAAGTAATATACTATAATAATAATTCAAAGAAAAAGACTGCTCTATGCGGACATGGTTATTAGGGGTGGGTACATAGTTGAATGAAAGAGACCAACAGGGCTTCATGGAAAAGCCTTAAATAATGAATAAAGATTATTTTCAGCCATCCAAACTGGAAGACTAGCATGGCAAAGATATAGAGACAAAGATTAGAATGGAAATGATAGTATTATTTTAATACACATTTATTGAACTAACCTACAGTTAAACACAAAGATATGCTTATGAATATGGAATATATTTAGTTAGAATTTAAACAGATTATGAAGGATCATAAAACTGTGACAGATGTTTAGATTTGATCTAGAGAGCAGTATAAATCCTGTAAAGGAAAATATCTGGTCAAAATAGTAATGGGAAAATGTGTCTGATAGCAATATTCATATTGAAAATATCTAAATTCTATTGAGTCATATTGACTGATAAAGAGTATATAGCCTTTCTTTTATTTTTTTATTGTAATGCTCATATTTATGAATGCACTAAAATACCAAAAAAAAAAAAGTGAGGTAGAAATCAGAGATAAAAAAGATGAAAAGAACTGAAAATCAATGATACATTTGATAGAAAATGTTCATCACAATGTTAATATTGAATACTTGGATTTCCTTAGAAACATGCTTTGCTATCTTCAATATTTTAATTTTTAACCCTATATTGTTTATTCCTTTGTAACCTTTTAGGATAGAAAGCTATTAGCAATATGCCTTTATATGACCTAATAAATGTAAGTATATGACTTAATAAATGTAAGTATACTTTGGGTTAATGTTCTGTAGTCACAGAACTGTCATTATCACCCTCAAAATTGAAAAATTGAATATTTTATCTTTTATGCTTCAAAATACTAAGAACATTTGAAAGGATTTGGACTTCCTTGGTAATTGACTGCATAGATATAGGAGGATTTATTTTTTCCAACAGAAGAAAAGCTAATAAGAAGTTCAAATTTAAAAAAAAAAAATGAGTAGAGCTTTGTAATAGCTATATTTATAAAAAATTGAACAAAACTAGAAAACTTTAAGCATCGAGTAATAGAAATCAAAGAAATTATCACTTAGGGAATATGTATTTCTGAGTCTGTAAAGCCTGTCAAAAGCAATGTGCTAAATGGATTTCAGAAAAAGAGAGGCTGATAATATGAATAAGTGCTTTTTGCCCTTATCCTTCTGCAGCCTAAGTAAAAATACCTATTTTGTGTCAAGTTTTATATATAATATATTATGTCCACTACAATATTATTTAGTAAGTTACAGATTTACATTATGAATACCTTTATTTTTACAGATATTTAAGTGCCTATTAGTATAAACTAATAGCTGTATCGATATATCAACTGGTTTAGTTTGCCATAAATTAAGTAATATCGAAGAAGTCACTGAAATGATTCTGAGCCTCAATGATCTCTCATATATTAAATAAACCAGAAAAGATTTTGCATATACCAGATTCTGAAATTCTATTTCAATAACTATCCATTCACTCCCAATTATCCAACAATTGAATTAAAATGTACATTGTATTTAGCTTGGAAAAATTACACCAATAAAAGTCAATAGAAGAGGTAAAGGGAAATATTTGGGCTCTGTTATGGCTTCAACATAAATTTGTAGAACTAATATGTATGTTTGACAACTCAGAAGGCATACCACATGTTATTTCCCACATTTTTTTTTTTTGCATTGTATTATATGATTGAAAGTACTTATACACCACTTTATGTATTGCATGTGTGTGTCCTCTCGAAATTCATATGTTGAAATCCTAAGCCTCAATGTGGAGGTGGGGACTCTGGGAGGTGATTAGATCATGAGAGTGGAGTCCTCATGAATGGGATTTGTGTCCTTATGAAAGAGAGCACAGAGAGCTCTCATCCCATCACCAGGTCCCCAGAGTGAGAAGATGGCTGTCTATGAACCAAAAAGGGGGTTCCCACCAGACACTGAATCTATCAGAATCTTGATCTTGGACTCTAGACCTGTGAGAAATAAATGCTTGCTGTTTAAGCCACCCAGCACATAATATTTTTCTTATAGTAACCCAATCAGATTGACGACCATAAAAATGAATTGTTTTTATCTGTCATGTTCAAGAAAAAATTTATACTTGCTCTGCACAACTAGGAATCTTTGCTTTTCAAAAATATCTTTACTCTAATTCTTTAAGGAATTAAGAGGAAAGAAAGAATAAGGAATAGGCCTAAAAGAAATTGCAAAGAAGAGCCATAGTCCTTTTACTGATTTCACAATTCATCTCTCACATATTCTCATTTCCTTAGCACTACCCAAAAAGCGACTTTTCCTGAAACTTGGCCTGGCCAGGGTCCCTAGCATGCCTCCTAAAGCCAAAGTATCAGGAGATCTAGATAGAGTAGTTAGAGTTGGAAAAAACAAGATCAGGACTTCCCAGCCTACATGATCACAGAAAGAATCCATGTTACAGAGCCTAAGAGGGAGCTCTACAGGAAGTGACACCGAGAGTCTGGGAGGAAGTGAGTGAGGGAGGGAGCACCAAAGCTGGTTCTGTTCAACCAGCAGTTATAATCCCCCTAACTTTGCGCAAAATTCAACTCTTGATGTGACAAAGGAATGTTCTTTAAAATAAAGATTTGTGCTCTATTATCATAGCACTAGAAATCCTAGTCTATTCTGTTGCTACAGAAGAATAAGAGCCACATTTTAGTCAAATTCTGGCAACATTTGAAATAATAGGAGAAAGTTAAATTTATATATTATTTAAAAGTAATAATAGACTATAATAGGAAACTATGAAGCTTTAATAATTTTTCAAAGCACATGCTATTTAGTACCCTAATACTTCAAGATATGTAGGTAAATAGTATAGGTACATAGTAACATTTCCATACTAGGAAAGAATTTATATACCAAAATATAATATTTATGTATGACTTTTTTAACTTAATCCTTAACTTTTATTATTAAAATTACCAAACATACAGAAAAGTTAAAAGAATACAATGAATATTTACACTCACTACCAATATTTTAAAATTTTGTAGTATGACTTAATTTTACATAAATGTAATAAGAGATTTGACATCAAAATTCAGAGTAAAAACAGATAAATTCATTTATTGCTAAAATTTTTACCCAGGGTTGAGGCAAAGAGTCGGGTAGATACATAAAGCAACTTGCTGAAAAAAATGATGTACTTGAGATCAAAAGCCGGTCATTAAAATTAATATACATTTCATACTTAATTCCTTAATAGCTTGCTATTAACCTTTCAATTTTGTACTAAAATTCTTTGTTCAATTGGCACTTTCACTGGTGATAGTTAAACGAAAACATTATAGAGAACATTATTATAGTATTATTTTAAAACAGTAATTTAATTAACCAAGCAAAACTACTTAAAATTGTGAAAAGAAGTTAAAATATAACAAAGAATAGATCATTAGTATATTTAAATTTTTTTCTTTGGCTTTTTTATTTTCACTAATATGAATAAATAAAATAAAATTATTTTAAACTTGGAAGGGAGACATTGGGAAGGAAATAAGTAGGAGTGGAAAATTTTTAAAAACTTGCTTTATGAAAATGCCTTTGTGAACATTTTAAGTAAAATCTCTATGTTTGACTAAAATATATTTGATCTTTCTGAATATGTGTTTTGTAATTATTGGGTTAGTTAGATCTTTTCATAATTAACTCCACATATCTTGAGTATATCTACTCTTTTATACCTAGCTTCCAAGGTATAAATTTTTGTTGAAATGAAGTGGTTACATGGTGCCTGTCCTCAAGGAGCACAGAGCTTTATGAGAGATTTGTTCATAGAATTATATACCAATGTGATACTTTGTTATAAAATTATGACCAAACTATTACAAGAGAACAACTGCTTCTAAGAATTAATGTTAGTATATACAGGAAAAGCTAGAAATTGGAACATCTGCCATGAGGTAGAGATGTTAGAGGGTTTCAGTCCTAATGTAGCGTAAATATATAAGATCCTAAAGTGGACGGTGATAGCAAAGATAAAAGGAAGGAATAGTGGTAAAGTTGTAAAGAATAATTTGACAAGACTCAGTGGCAGAATGCTTGTGGAGGACAACAAGAGGGGCTAGTCAGGAATCTTTAGGTGTGAGAGACCCAAATTACATGGAGAATTATTTTACCATTATAAGAAAACTTTTAATTCAAAAGTAGTGTTTCATTTTTATATATAAGAAAGCCCAAAATGATGTGTTAAATTATGTGCTAAAAAGTATGTTTTCGTTCCATCCATCCATCGATCCATCGACCCATCCATCCATCCATCCATCCATCCATCCATCCAGGTTTTTTAAAACCATTGACACTTAAAGCATTTTTTGGCACACAGGAAAAGTTGGGTGGACACCAAAAAAATAAAATTGGAAAAAGGTGATTCATTTGATGATATATCTCAGTGATGTCATGAGGAAGAGTTTGCTTTAGAATTGTTATACGAATGTGCTAAGACTATAGGGACGAAAAGAATGGGTAATGACTGAAAGAAATATTTTGGTTGTGTGTATGGTATAGGAAGAAGAGAAAACGGAGACAAATTAGGAGACTGTCACTGGATGCCTTTTGCACAAACTTCATGGTTGGAGGTAAAGGTTTTCTCAGGGTGTATGGTTAGTGAGGGTTCAGATTGTGGGCTTGCATGGGAATAAAAAGATTCAGATTAGCCGCTCTGAGGAATAGTAAGAAATGAATGGGTAGACTAAAGGAGTTTTGCAATGTAATGTTGAGAGCCCAATTGAGGTTAAAAGGATATAACTTTGCAGTTGACATTTAGCAAGCTTTTTGAGGATAATTCCAACAACTATAAAAAGATATTTATATAACAATTAGGGAAATTTTAATATTGACTAGATATTTAATACTCAGGTTTGGTAATTTACATTTTTTAAAAAAGTCCTTATTTTTTAGAGAGTCACACTGAAATAATTACAGATTATCGGATGCATGAGATTTTCTTTAACTTAATTCAGCAGCAGTGGAGGATATGGAGGAAATAAAATTGACCACAAGTTGATAATTATTAAAATAGGGTGGTAGGTACATGAAGATTCATTGTATTATTCTCTCTTCTTTTATATATATTTGAAAACTTCTATAACAAGATAAGTATTAAAGAAACGATCTAGACTTTCACTCTACCCATCTTCTTCCTTTTCTTCTCATTTTTTTCTATATTTATATTTTTAAGTCATATATCATTCTTGCTAATTTCCGTTTTATTTTCGTACTCATTTTTCCTAAATCACACTTCAGTGTTTTCTTTCTTCCACAAGTGTCTGTCCCTACATATCTGTATGAACCTGGGATTTGCCAATTTCTAGGGTGAACTAAGAAAGGAATATTAACTAAGAGAGAAATATTAACCTCTTTGAGTCACCAATTTCTCATCTATAAAATCAAGTAAATAACTCCTAACTCATAGTGTTGTTAGGAAAATTGAGATGATCTATATCAAACTGTTAGTGAGTGGCACATAAAGGATTGTAAACATTATAAGCACATGGCAAAGGGTCATTAAATAGTTGCTATTATTAATAAAAATGTTGGTGATAACATAGCTTGGAGATAAACTTTTTTGTTTTATTTGAGCAAAACCTTATAGTCCCCAATTTAAAGAGAGTGAAGTGTTTCATATTTCTCAAGCCATTATGATCTTAATTTATAATGCTGGCCTTCACCAAATAGTCCCCAACAATTAAAACAACAAATACAACAAAGTAGAACAAAACTTTCTATTCCTGCTTTAGGAGGCTGCATTCTTTACTTGGGCAATAATTGTCTCATTTGAATGTCAACTATAAAAATTAACCTGACATAAAAAAAATCAAACATACTGCATGGGAAAAATACCAAAAGTCCAATTTATTCAACAGTATTTTCTACTTGAATAAGAAACCTAAACGTAAACCAATTATATTAAAGTCATGAATACGAAAAGTATTCATAAATAAAAAAGGCATCTCATATTTAAGGTAACTTGTTCCTATGTCTTTATCCTAAAGTCAAATTACATATATTTAATCTCCTATTAATTTAACTACTATTCCTCTTTTCTCTCTTGGATAATTTTCACACTTCTAGTTCCTATAAATTGAGTATTATTTTTTCACTTTGATGCCTAAAGTTGAAAGACAGCATACCTTTAGTGGTACGTGCAGTCATTCTAAAAGCTAAGAGATACGGGAAATAATTTTCAGTGAACCATCAAGCTAAATTAAAATACTTTAGCCATATTACTTAGAATAGTTCCTGAATAATCCCTTCCCACACTTTAGGTTTCTTAAGTTTTAAAGACCTAATGATGGTCATACTATACAGATAAATAATATAACTCAAAAAACAACTGTTTTTCAGTTGGGCTAGTAATAAAACACAGATTTCATATTTTAGTAGCAGTTATTTTATTTTCAAGTCTCTAATATTATGATTAAAATCTCATTAAAATTTTCATTTTCTCTGCCTGGAAAATAATAAAACATAATTAATTTACTTTCCTAAAGTATGTCATAAGAAGGAACTTGCCAGTGTTCTGGGTAGAAAGTCTGTTTCTGATCATTACATATTTTACATCTGAAAATTAAGGTTTTTTTTAAAAAATTGAGACTGCTTTTATTAAAAGCTGAAATAACATTTAGTCCAACTATTTTGATTAGGTTAAACCAAATTGTTTTGTCTGTAAAATTAAGAAAGTTCGATATCCTTATATATCACCTGATTGATATTCTACATAAATGTTATTTAAAAAATAAAATTTGTTCCATAAAATATATCTTCAAGCAACCAGTTAAGTTGTAAATATATGGAAAATGGAAGTCAATGATTAAAGAAGAGAAATAAAATGAGATGAAAAGAGGGAAAAACTATACAAAAATTCTCTTGGAATAATACATTAAATTTGGTTACTATATCAAATTTATAAAAAGGCATTATAAAACTCACTTAAGCTCCAAGTATTTTCTAAGGCCAAATAATGTCATCTTTTATTTATAAGGACATAAATAATATTATAAAGGTACTATCATTCTAACAAAATTCAAGTTGGAGTTTCAATATGGGCAAGTGAAATATTTTTGAAACAATTTAAATATGCCTGTAATTTAGATTTCTTGAGACTTCCTAGTTGTAAATAGATTAAATGACAAAATTACACCAGATAGGCATTAAAATATTCAGATAACCATAGCAATGGAAAACACTGTCCAAATCATTAAAATGTAAAGCAATTTAATAAGAAATCTAACTTTAAGTTTTTATTATTGAGCTGATCAAATGCAACAATAAGTCTGCTAAATGATAAGGGGTTCAAAGTAATTGTCCTCTGAGAGGGTTTTGTAAAAGGGTTATACAAAACACTCTGGTGAATTTAAATATCTGATAAGATGTTAACACTTTCCATATCATATTTAATTTTAAACTAAATTACAATTCTGAGCATCTAGAAAAGAATTCCAACCCTACTTCTTCAGATAGTCTAATTATCCAATCACAAGATTATCTCACTGTTTTTTTTTTAAGACTTAGTGTTAGATTGACATTTTTTACATTAAACTCAAATTTCCTAAGTAAAATTTAGGAGCATTTCTTTCAATTCTAGTATCTGAATCAAAAAATAAACAAGTGGTTAGTAACATTCTTATGACATGGAAACAATTTATGAAGTATTTTTTCTGTTATAAACACATAGTCTGTCTTGTTCTTTCTATACCTAGAGGAAAAATTACAAAAAAACAGAGGAGAAAAAAACAGCAATAATTTCACAACCAGGGACAATGGCATTTTCCTTTCATTTTAGTATATGCAAATTTTAAACAGAAATCATATTTACATGTCGTATGCTGTACACTTATCATTATAGAACATTCTCCTATTAATAAAACTGTCATAATATCACATGTTTGAAAAAGCTAGTTCTACAGAGTGAAGAGTGTAGTGTGGACACAGAAAGACCAGCCAGAAATCTGCTGTAGAAGTCCTGAAACTTAATTGGCAAAGGTGATTATATCATTCAGTGTTCTCGTGGGAAAAAAGAATTTCCCTAAGAGTTTTCAATGTTGATAAATTTATGAAAAGACTATTTACAGAAGTGTGAGCATGATTAATGGAACCAGCAAGGGAGAAAGAACCCTGGTACTTAATCAGGGAGGGAGCAAGGAAAAAAATACATAGAAAATGAACTTCTCTCCTTCCTATGTTCGCTTTCCTGCTGGCACCTCCCACTGGTCAACCTCCCCACCACTGAGAAGAAGGGCAGCAAGAAAAGCCAGGTGATGCAGTCTATTGCATCAGCCTCTGAATACCATAGAAAGAGAGAGTGGAAAATAGAACTGGTAGGAATGGGAATAGAAAATAATGTGCTTAGGGATACAGAAGAGGCTAGATATCAGAGATATTAGAAACTAGGTGGCAAAGATAAGATGTGACATTCATTTGGACAGTAGGGTATATGAGGAGATAGTACTTTGGATAACTTCCAGATTCCTGGATAGTGTGATTGAGTGATCAGTGTTACCAATGACATAGATGGGAGTTTGAGTTTCGCTCTGGGTCTCTTGAGTTTCAACCACTTATAACGCAGCTATCTGGAAACTCTTAAAGGCTACTAGTTATCAGGCTCTGGGACTCAGGGGCAAGTTTCTGGCCTCCAATTTCACTGATTCTCATTATATCTTTCAGATTATTTAAATATAACTTGTAGAATCAAATGTATATTATTTACAATGACATTTAAAGTTGGGCTAGTAATAAAACTAAAAGTTATTCGGAGTCTGAATAACTTTTCTTCTTAGTCCATACCTTACAACATATTCTGTAAACTCTGATAGGATGGTTATGTCGTTTCACCATCTTTCATATTGTGCTTGTGAGTTCCTTTTGTCTAAACTCTCTATTTTCTCTTTATCTATGTAAATCCAACTCACCTTTTAAAGTCCAGCCTAATTGTGGGCCCCTTTCACAAAGCCTTTGCTAATTCCCTGAGCCTAAATTAACTGCATCCTAATTTATGCTCCATCTACAGTTTACTTTTAGCATAGCATTTATTTCATTCAGCCTCGTTGCTTACTTATTATTTTTAAGGGAGTAATAAGCTACCAGAGTATACTTCAGTCATTTTGTGACTCGGTCATCCCCATTCACTTACCAATATAACTCAATAAAATTTATTAAATTATTCATTGTTGTTTCTCTAAAGCATCATGGAGTTATTTTCAAATAGTAAACAAGCAAGTGATTTTAATGAATATTTATATTTCTTCTGAATTCTTCAAAATGCTGTTTCAGAAATCTCTCACAGTACCTTTATTTGAAACTGACAGAGTTCTGGGAAGGAGCTGCATTGGAGCACATGAACTGTTTTTATAACTTTGTTTACTGGTGTTCTGGTTCTTGGCGATATTTTATTGCATGTATACTCATATGATATAGCTAAAAGACTCCTAAACATCATCTGCCTGCTATTCAAATAAATTATGTCCTAAAATATATTCTAAATGTCACAAGTAATAAATGTAGAAAACATGGGTCCTAGTAGGTTGGGAATAACACTTGCTCTGTAGAAGATGTTATAAGAATCATTTTTCTCTCATGTTCACTGCAGCACTATTTACAACAGCCAAGGTACGGAAGCAACCTAAGTACCTATCAATAGACAATTGGATAAAGTTGTGGTACATATATACTCAGCTATAAAACAAAAAGTAAAAATTTACCATTTACAGCAACATGAATGAACCTAGAGGGTATCATGCTAAGTGAAATAGGTAAGACAGAGAAAAACAAATACTATATGTTTTCATTCATATGTGGATTCTAAAGAACAAAATAAACAAACGAAACAAAACAAACACAGACTCATATATACAGAGAACAAAGTGGTGATTGCCAGGTGGGATAGGGGGTTGGAGGATGGTTGAAAGGATTAAGAAGTACACATTGGTAGCTGCAAAATAATCAGGGGGATGTAAAGTACAGCATTGGGAATATAGCCAATAGTATTGTAATAACCATGTATAGTGCCAGGTGAGTACTAGACTAACCAGGAAGATCATTTCGTAAATTATATAAATGTCTAACCATTATACTGTATATCTGAAACTAATATAAAATAATATTGAATGTTAAAAAAAATTAAATTTCTCAAAACAGCCTTACGACTTGGGCTAGACAAGTAGTATTACACATCAACTATATCTGCAACAAAAAGCTAAAGATCAGGGAAATGAAGATGTTTATGATGAAACTATGATTAGAACTAATTTTCTTCTAGTTCAGTTCTCTACTATTATGTCATACGACCCCAGCCCCCTGCCTGAATCAGGGGGAAAAGGCCCCCACCATGTTCTGAGGGCCTTCTAGAACATGGTGGCAATGTAGAATCCAACTTGATCCTTCATTAAAAATGAGGCAAAAATAGTTTGATGCAAAGTTTCATTCTTTAAATATAACTATACTCTAAGTTCTGAATCTTATCTCAAAATTCTGACAATCTTCATGATATTGGCATTGATTAATAAGTTAGTATTCAATTCTACTTTGTCTTTATAGTCTATAGAAAGCCATATTGTTTTAGAGCCATACTGAAGCCATCTGTTTGAGATGCTCTATTTCAAATGCATCTAAACAAATTATAGATGATTTCCAATATGTGCATAAATGATGTGATATGAAAATTATGGTTAGATTTTTTCTAAAAAATATGACAAACGTGGTTATTTGAAAAAATCCATCACAATAATTTTAAAATGAAAAATCAAGTGATCAGAATAAATATATTCATTCATGCTAAAATGTGTAGAATATTTAAATAAAACAGGTTTTAGGATGTTTAAAGGAATTCTCCTTGGTGGCAGAACTATGCTTTATGGATATTTCTCACAATGGAAGAACCTTGCCTCTTAAGGAAGGAGTCAGAACTCCAACAGTAAAAATAGAATGGCTCATGAAAGAAGTTTCTAAGAAAGAAATGGAAGAAAAAACAAAGTGGTATGGAGGAATAGGAATTTGAAAATGAAAGGAATCTGAAGATGAATGAAATCACTGAATATAGCTTCTATTAGGAGAATACCTTTTATATAGCATCTATGCCAGCATTCACTAGGCTTTTTTTTTCCTTTTGAAATCCCAAGAAGGCAGAGATTGCCATTTGGTCAACAAATGAGATAATGACAGCTGCCTTGTATTTCACCAGCATCAAGTCTATTTAGTTTTTTCTTCCTCTAAATTTTGGTAAAAAAAGAGCCTTAATAAGTAATGGTAACTTTTTAAAATCCCTTCAGTGGATTTTTCTTTTGTAACAGGTTCTATAACATTTCTGTTTAATGCTGTTTCTTTGATAAAAATCATATGGCATCTTACAAGATAAATGTGTTATCTTAACTACTTCCTTGGTCTCATGCCATCAGGAGGCTCCTTACATTGCAAGCTAATGAAATAGAGGTATAAAAGTTGAAAGTAAAGATCAAATGGGAGCAAAGAGGTTAAGGATCTGAAGAAATACAGCACTCTGCTTATGAGAATGGGTATAAACATTACTCAAAAATGTTAGTCATACTGAAATTTTTTACTTTTATATATTAGCCATATTTAACAATGCTTTGGAATTGTTCTGCTTGTTCTAGTTGTTTTCTGTGGTAACATCTCTAAACAACTGAGATCAGTAAATAATTATATTATCTAAGAAAAATAACACATTCTTAAATGTGATTAAATAAAAAAACTATATAGGAATAATGATATAGAATGATCACTTTTATTTTAATTAAAATACAATAAGAGTAATCTAGAGAATCGCTTATTATATTAATGAAACAACAAAAAAAGGCTGGAAAATGTTTCTAATATTTTTTTCTTAGTTAACCAGTATTCAAGAAAAAGCGCAATACAATATATATACAACATACTGTTGAATTGTATTGGATTTTTTTGATCAATGTCACCCCAATAATTTTTAATAATAATAATAACAATAAACTACATCAGGTGAAGGCAAAAAAAAAAAAAAAGGAAAAGCACAGGCTGAAAATGGATACATAGCATATATTAAAAAGTAGGCTTTCTCCATATAACTTTAATAAGGTTTATATTTGATGGTACTGTTTAGTTGAAATACATTATAATAAAATAAAATGGAAATGAGCACTTCATAAAACAGAATGAATTTTAATAAAACCAACAAAGAATGTATAACCAAAAAAGGTTCATAAATATATATTGGATAAAAGAGATTGCATAATACCTTCTGTACCTGTGAATGGATATTTCACTACATTGTTAGTCTCAATATCTTAACGGGACTTAAACATATTTCTTAGCAACATATATAAAATCATATTTTTAAAATCACTTATTAATTGTGGGAATAGTCACAAGCTTGTTTTGCTTTGAGTATATGCTATATTAAATTTAGTTCTAAATCTAGACAAATTTTGGATTTTTTCTTAATTTAAATGATAAATTAAATTTTATCATTTAGATGATAGAATTAGATAAAGTAGATAAGGAAGCACCAGCCTATATATAGTATACATCTGAGGTCACTGTCACAGGTTCTAGTACTTTCATCTGCTTTTAATAGTAAAAATGACCTAGTTTATTTCTAAAATGAAGCAGACATTCTGTAAACTGTGGTCCTTTGAAAATTCCATTTACATGGAATTTAAGTTCTCCATAGAGATAAGACAGGATGTTCAGTTGAAACAAAAGTTTCAAATTCTTAATTTAGTCCTTTCAGCACAATCACACATACGCTGACAGCTGCATATTGGAGCAGAAAGAGGAAACCTGTTTATTGAGGAGTGGATTCCTGGCACCTGGTCAGTATGAAAGCAGCTGTGGGAGGCACAGCTGGAGCCAACAGTGATTTCAAACTGCTCCACAGCCTTACATTTTCTCTGCAGCAAATAACTGCTCCCTGCTTACCCTATGTCCTTTTCTCCACCTCTCCTCACCTTGAGTGGAAGCAGAGATTTTACTCTGGGGAAGCAGTGTGACTTTAGCAGGTAGCCTGCAGCTACTCCTTATTTCCGCAGCCTCTAGTCCTGCCTTCCTCTAGGGCTGCTGCCTCTAAGAATCATTTCCATGCCTTGCCAGAAGGTACTTTCTAAGTAACTAATCCCCTCTCCTCTCCTCTGCTCTCTCTTCTTTTCTCAACCCTTTTCTCAGTCCTTCTTTCCTCTTTCTCTTTCCCTTTAGATATATATTTTTTCTTTCCTTTTCTTACCGCTTGGCTCCTCCACAGTTAGTTTTTGCCTCCCACCGCCATCCTGCCAACTTTGGCTTGCACTGAGTTTCATGTAACCAGAGCTAGACTCTGGTTCCTACTATTTCTTGGCCTCACATCTCTAGTGCTAATTTCATCTACTGACTCGGTCTCTGAATCCCTTAATCTTAACTGTTTTAACACTCGGAATCTTTTTGGCCCACCCATGGAACAAACACTAATTGGAATGGACAGAGGTGGGGTCATATCCACTTGTTTATTTTTTTTAAAAAAATGTGTAAGTAGCTCTCATCTCTGTCAGACACTGTGAGAGGTATTAAATTGAGGCTGGAGGGGAAGGCAGGGTGTGGGTCCCAGGTCTGGCTGTGATCCAGGCTGGCGGCTAGGGGTAGAACTCTAGATTTAAAATGTTACATTAATGTAGCAAGGCGCCTAACTTTTGCAAGTATGACTCAGTTTATCGTTTATTACGCATGTTTGGCAGAATGCCACTACTGTTCTCTGATGTATATAAAGTCCATGAGGTCCAGAAGCGTGTGCTCCCCACAGTAAAGTTAGTGCCTGCCATTTCATTCTCATGTCGGCTCCTCGTGCATTCTTTCAACTGGGCATCTCACCAAAGCCTTCCCTTCTCGATCAGCTCAGCGCTGACACAGGGTATGGTGGAGGAGTGTTTATCTTAAATTATCTTAGAAAGCTTTGAGGAGGCAATAATCAAGGTTAGAACAATATTTAAACTTTGTACTTAAGTATTATTTCTAGGTAGAAATGATAATATCTGTAAATTCACTCAACTGGGCACCCTAGAATTTTTGGAATATAATTCTACTCACTGTTTTTGAACAAGTTTTGTTGCTGAGTTAGACTTGTTGAACTGCCTCCATATCAGCATATTTGCTGATCATCACTCCCTAACACCATTTAATGGCTGAGAAGACCAACTACACTAGAACATTTTAAAAGAGAAAGAAATGGTCTTTCACTTACAATTTTTTTAAAAGCAATAACTCATTACTTAGCAATCATCACTGAACAACATGTAAACAAACACTTTAAACTATTTGTGATTACTTATAGGAGACTTAAAATAAGAAGGAAATATGTTGGCCAAATGGGGTGGGGCAGTAATAATCTAGGGTACACAGGGCAGTTTCCCACCTAACAAAGAACTTTTTCCCCTAGTCACACTAGATAAGGGCTGACACTAATTCCTTAGTGGAGTGGATCTGGAAAGTGATATTAGAACCTACTACATAGTATATGCTGTAAGCATACAGAACAATGATTCTATTATTTGCCTGGAAAATAAAATGTGAGTATATAGAAAACTCAGAGAAAAGAATAATTGTAAAGTGTAATATTATTATAGAATAAAAACATATAAAAAACAGTGAAACAGAAAAAAAAGGAAAAAATAATGAGCAAAAAACATATTCAAGATACTTTTTGATAAATATTTTAGAACAGTTAAGGAATAACAATGTATTACATTAATGAAGTTAAGAAATAAGAAAATAGAAGCTAATACTCCAATAGAAAAATAAAGCCAAAACATGGTCAATAAACATGAGATGTGCAAGACCTCAATACCAGACAGGATTACAAATTAAACTATCACGTTTTACCTATTATCATGTCAAAAATTTGAAGTGATTGACAACATAATGTTGGCAGATGGTGAGTAAAAATTAGATACTAATATGAAATCTTAGCAGCAGTATAAATTGAGATAATTTTCCTAGATGATGATTCAATAATGTTCTTTACAGTTAAGAGGGGACCAAGCCATACCCTTTTACTATGCCAGACCAATTCTCTGGACTCATCCTAAGCAGAAATGTTATTTAAATGTAGAGATATATGTACTTATATGTTCAGCACTATACTGTCTATAATTATATACATATGTAAGCAATCTAAATGTTCAATAAATAATGGGGCATTACAATTATGGTACATCCATATAATGAGAAAAAAATGGTGAAAATAATCCAGGTTCAAAATGGTATTGTGGAATTTAAACCCAATTGTTGAAATAGACAAGATATATACATAGATAAAAACTACAACTATAATCAACAAATTTAGTTCAGGTTATTTTTATTGTATTTTATCTACCTCTTGTATTGTATTAATATTATAAGTATGCCTAGTTCTATTATCAAAATGTATCTGTGTAAATATTTATGAAATTAAACTATATAAATTTCACTTTACATATTGGAAGTTCAGTCATTCTGAACAAATCATTTTGTTTTATCCTAAAGGCTGAAGTTAAAGAGCCCTTCAAGATTCCCATGCATAGTGAGAGTAAATACAGTAACTAGCATTCTTTAAAAAAATATGTCTCAATGAGACTTATTCCTGCCTGTGTGAGCTACAGATTTCTGTATGTATGATTTTAGACATCATTAGTAGAGTATTGGAAATAAAATAAAAAGAACAACCTGACTCTTACACAAAATAAGGAAGGTTTGCCTGGAATCCTACAGTCCTTTTATCTTAGTACAAACACGGAAGCATTGAAAATTGTCAAACACAAGCTAGCTATAATGATTAAGAAAGGCATGTGCAGCCTCCCCAATAACCAAGACAAATGTATTAAAATTCTCAGAGAGACTAAGATCACAATAAAGTTCACTGAAATCATGAGAGACTTGGCCAATTCCTACCAACTTATCTACAGATAAGAAGAAATTCCATCTAGCAGGTAATCAGGCTTGCAAAATTTTCACCTCTGGAAGATTGTAGAGTCAAAACAATAAAAATATGACCCAGAATTACTAAAAGTGAACTCATGATTTACAGAGTCACAGATGCCTCTGAAATAGAACATGGGAGCTTTTGAGGACACAGTTTTCCATTTCTGGAGTCAACATCGTGGAAAACAATTACTCTGTTATCTCACAAAATGCAGTTTGATGTCAATGTTAGAAAAAAACAGAGAGGTATAGGAAGCAATATTTGACCCAATAATGCGATGTCTTTGCTATGAGTAGATGAAGAAGCAAACAACTGTGCTGAAAGTGGTTCAGGTAAATGGTGGCAAATTCACATAGTATGAATGAAAATAAAGTCAGTTTTATGTTCCCCAAATAAGAAAGACTCATGGATGAGAAGACCAGCTGACCTCTAAAGACCAGTTGACTTGAAGAGAAGGCAGTAGAGGGACTCAAGGAAGGGAATATTGTCAGTCAAACTGGATACTTTCCATATAAATGACACACCTGCCACAAAAAAACATCAACCTGTCAAAGTGCTTAATTACCTTAAATTACTTCTTTACGAATCTGGTTAATACAAATGATCTGAATGTAAAATACTGACTTCTCTTCAAAGTCATTCCAAGGTAGAACTTAGTACCCTCAACAGCATAACTTCAGCCAGAAACTGCTATATCTTTTCTTTATGTTTTAATATTAAAGGAATAAGTAAAGGAAGCAGTGCTATTTTTTATAAGAATCTATGTAAATTAGTTTATTAACTTTCTATATTGTGGCAATGCTGGGTCAACACAACATTTTTAAAGGCTTCTTTCCGTGTATGATGTCGTGTATTCTTTTGCATGACAGGAAATACTTTAACATAAATAATGGTTTCAGGGGATAAGACAATCACCTCTGCCTTACTCTAAGTCTTTACCACATTTGTTTCAAGATAACAATACACAATTTTTTATAGTGGTGAGCAACACTGTAAACCTGATTCAATTTTACTTACTGAGATTCTATATTGATTTGGATGTTTACCAAATTTTCCCATCCCAATGGTCTTACCAGTCTAGGAAAATGTGCTAAATGTATTAAGAGAAGGGCAACAGAACTCAAGGATAATGGCCTAAAAAGCAGCGTCAATATGAATTGTATTCTGAGACATTTGTCATGTTTAACCTTCAAGCTTTTTGTTCTTAGACTACTCAAGAATCCTGGCTTGGCTAGTTATGGCAGATTCTCAGTTCTTTTCATACATGTGTCAAATAGCCTTTGTTGCCACAGCTCAGCAAAGTTGACGAATGTCAAAGAACAGTTATGCTCTATTGAAAAAATTAAAATTTTGACCTATGGTTGCCCTTTAATGTCTGAATATACTACTAGAATTGCTTTGAATGCTGAGTATAACAGTGCCTGAGTGGTTACATGTGTAGATTCATGTGGTTACATGTAGATCCTTCATCCACATTTCCCAGCTATTCTTACTAAGCTGAATGACTTGATCTATCATACTCATTAGTTTTAGCATCTCTCACTTTTTTTCCAATTTTCCTGCCTCTTTCATTTTCTTGTTAAAGAAACTTATTTGAGGCATGCCACCGTTTAGCTGCAAGCACAGTCACTTTGGCCTTCATAAATCAAGCATTTTATTTGCTATATATATTTCTTAACATATATACGTACACATTGTTACTGATATATCCCTTTTATCCCCTCAGTCATCAACATTTACTTGATGAACAGCGAAGACAGAATCTGTGGCTCCAAAATTATTATTTTATAAATGCTTCATTTTGAGTAGTAAAATATTAAAGGTATTATATTTTTGGTATTTCTAAAATATGAAATAGAAATCATATCAACTACTGACTTCTTCAGCAATACACTCATTTTTTTTCCACCTCAGCGTTCTTTAAGAATACCACACTTTAGTCAAGTAAAAGCTTTCTTAATACATGGTGATGCCTGCTGGGGCCAGGGAGAATGAGCAGTTCACAAATCCCCCAAAGAAACTGACATGCTGCCATGGGGTGGGATGAGACTGAGGGTACCATACTGTCTTCCCATTACTTTCCTCTACTGAAAGGCAATGATCTAAAGATGGTTAAGTCCTTTATTCTTGCTTCTAAGTTGTGCCTTGTATTTTACATGAGGATACTAAAAGCTGAAAACCCTACCATTAAGCTGAAGTATGCTATAATAATTACTACATGAATAACTTCATGTACATAAGTACATTTTACACATCAAATGTGCATTTTCATAAAATCTTAGTTGATTTTAAATGATACTGCATTTTGTAATAACCTATAAACTATATATTATGTATGTATACGTACATATATACATGTGTTTGTTATATATATGTAGGTATATATATCAAGGGATAAACTATTTTAGCCTGTTTTATATATCAGGTTTTAATTTGCTTGTTTTAACCTAAATCACTTAATTTCATTATGCATAAGAAGTGTACTCTAGCTCATTTGGCCCCTGGAGCTCAACTTATCTTCAGTCACCAAAATGTGAGAACATTTGAACAGCATTCAAATTGGCAATTGGCACTAGCTTTTGAACACAACACCAGCAGAACCAAGGAAAAAGATTATTAAGTATGACAAAAGATAAAACGTATATTTTAAACCAGGCATAGAGTTGCCTCATTTCCTACTACACCTAAAATCACAGTGCAAAATTGTCGCTGCTTATGATTTTTAAAATGCTTAAAAGAGACTTGTTTGGGAAAACCTCAAACCTATTCTCCCACTCACACAAATGCTGAATGTAATGTCTGTTTAAAATATAATAATATGGCCTTCTTAATTTCTACTTTATCGATTTATACCACTAATTTAGATTTTATGGCTAATCAGAACTCACCTTTTCTATTTCTATTTCTCACCTGTACTTAAGAAATATGGGAGCCATTTACTATGCGCTAGGAATTTTAAAGTGTATAAGATAAAGTTCCTCTCACAAGGACTTCCAAGTCTAGCTGGAGAAACAAGGACAAAAACAAAGATTTGAACCACAGAGCAACTGTTATAAAGATGTCCATGGGAGCATGGGAGGTAATACTGAATTAACTCGGGAAATGCTTAGCAGAGAAGACAAGTTAATTAAAACTTGAAGGTTGAAAAGAAATCAACAGGAAGGAACACTAGCAGAGAACAGAGAGATAAGTAAAGAGGTTCCCAAAACAGTCCAGGCAAGAGACCATGAAAGCCTAAAGTACAGCAGACGGCACTGGGGACAGAGTGCAGACAGTGCCAATTTGGCATATGGTGGTGATAAGACTCAACACATCTTGATAAAAATTTGAATAGGGGTAGTGGAAGGTATGTGGGAGAGAAAGGAGTTTAAATATTAATTTCAAGATTATGATTTTTAACACATGATAAAATGATGATATCATTATCTTAGTTGGAAAATAAAAATGCAATATCCGATTTGGAAGGAAGGGTAGAGATACGGAGTTCAGTCGGGAAAGTACTAAGTTTAACATATATGAAATACTCGGGTGGAAATGTCCAGAAGACAGTGATTGTAAACTGGTGACAGGCAGCCCTTCGTTCTTTCTGGCCTTCATCTCAATTCTAGGCAAGTAACAAATGACCTCCAAACACCAGCCATTGCCATGTCTGAGTCTTCACAAAGTGTAGAGAGTACCCAAGCCTGCCTTATACCCAAGAGAGCTAGTGATAAGTCTCCCAAGGAACTCTGTCATTTCTATATGGCTGAGGGGCAAACAGAATTATTTCCTGAGCCAGGAGGACATCAGATAGCAGCAACAGACAGTTTCCAGTAGCCAGAAGCTTCTGTCGACCTCAGGGATTAATTCCCAGGGGATGTATGTATGTATGTATGTATGTATGTATGTATGTATGTAATGTCGGATACTTGGAAACTCTGCTTAAGCCAAAAATTTTAAACATCCAAATGTGGAGGAAGTTAATAACATAAGCCACTCTAAGGAAAGAAATGTGTTAGTTACATACAACCAAGGTATATAAGAGATATCATGATTTAGGGAATGTCTTATATGGGGCACAGGGCAGGTTGCCCCCAAATATCCCACAATGGCATATTGTTTATTTTGAATTAAAATCACTTGAGAAGCAGCCTGAGCCAGAGGAGCTCCCTGACTCTCCCCTGTCTCTCTAAATGTAGAAGATGTCGTGTGAAATGTGCCCTCTGTGCCATAAAAGGGGTAATGAGAAATCAGATAAGAAAGAGAACCGCCTTATGGCCAAAGATAGAGAATCCAGAGCTCAGAAGCCTCTGTGAACACTCCCTGGTTACTTTTACTAATTTACTGCCCAAAGCAGACATTCTACTTAAATTCCTTACTGGGTACCCTAAAACCTGTACTCTTTTGTCTTTCAAATCTCTAGAAATTTGTTGTTTCTTTACATAAAGGGCATATAAATGGCCTGCTCCACTTCTCTCACAGAAAATTATTCTTTTATTCTCCTGTGTAATAGTAATAAAACTTGCGATTTTCTTCTGTCATTCTGCCTGTACCAATTTTGTTAGAAGGCTAGCTGCTAGAACTCAAGCAGGGTAGAAGGGATGATTCCCTCTTCCTGATACTGATAATGCTAGATAAAAAAATGTATAAAAAATCAGATATTTTCCTTAATCAGGGTTTTCCTTTGGCCCAAATAATTGTTTTATTTGATTATGCTATAATTATAACACCAAAATTCCTTAAACTTTAAGGTGTCTCATTAAAAAAACAGAACAGGCACTATTTCTATTTTATATATAATCTGTGCTTACTTGCCAAAAATATTGCCGGATGTGAACTGGCACGAGAGCTATTTAATTCTTCTGTTAGATATCTTCGTCTTTCTTGCTGTCACATTATCCTACTTGTCCATAAAACAAAAATATAAATAATTTTTTTTTAAATACGAGTGACTAAGAAGTCCCAGAATATAACTTGACCAAACAAAAGCTTAAACACTTTGACCTAAATCTGACGGCTAACTGAACAGTTGATTTTTTGTGTTCCTTTGTCTTTTTCATCTGCAGAATTTTTCAAATGGAAATTGTTATTAGAATTTCTAATCAAAACTTCTAAGAAAATGTTTTGAGCCTAAGTCTCTATATTCTATTTATAGAAAATACAATAATATGTAAGTAACTGTCAGAAATTTTAACCTCATTTAAGGGCTTTCGTATTTATAACATTTAAAGTTCTCAGAAAGCTTAACAAGGCAATCAAGGTTTTCATTATCAGCAAGAAGATTATAAATATTGTTTCAGATTAATCATTGTAACCATAGTTGTTTCCCATCTGTGGTTTCCCTACTACCCAGATGCTGTTGTTGTTTTCCATTAGGTCACATGGTGTGTCACTGCCAAGCCAGTGCACAGCTGTAGTAGCTGGTGAAGTTGCCCCAAGTCTGTTGGAAAGTAGTAAGTAGCCTAAAAGTTCTCAGAGAGAGGACATGGGAAGAAATGCAGTAATGTTTAACAGGAATATAATAATAATAATAATAATAATAATAATAATAATAATAATAATATTGTAATAATATAATATTATTATTATATTATATAATAATAATAATATTAACAATATTATTATTATTATTAGCAATAATAATAACAACAAAAAGATTCAAGTGAAGGGAATACAGAGACAACTTTTAGATAAATACTAACCGGATGGTGTCAAATATATTTTCATACTATTTTGCATTCCTATTGCTTCCATATGACCTCTAAAAATCTAGACTTGAATATAATATTCAATTTTGTTTAATTTTTAATAAATATATTTGATTCGTATTAAAGAAGTTCCTTCTAAGGATTTTGGCTAATATGTATAAACTTAAACTATGTAGTTTTTCCTCAGAACTTATAGATACATGACTTTAAGCACCAAAATATTTTTGTTTTTAATCCATCAATTTTTAATGGAAAATATTCTTAAATGTGAAATAATTTCCCCTGACTTCTCAATCACAGTATATTGAATATCATTTAAATCTGGTAATAATTAAATGTACTTTAAGACAACAAAGATTTTAAATCACTATTTTCTAGGGCCTTAACTGTTATGCTTAGGATACACTTTTGCATGCTTCTTACTGTTTTTCTCATGCCATCCAGATGTCAAGCTAACACTTTTCTTGTCATTGTAGCTCCTGAATTCTAATTTAATACCTGTAATCTGATCTGTTTTGGAAAAGATCAGGGAGCTTATTTGAATTATATGTAAAATAAGGATAAATGGGCTCTAGGGTTGTACCAGAAGGCCTGTTTTACCAAAAACCTGTAGTTTTTTGTCATGTCTATTTTGGCTGTTCTAGGGCTGATCTGTTTATTTCTTAGTTCTCCGCATCATTCTAGATGGATGCTAATAACAGGCAGCCAGATATGAAAAGGTAGCATGCTAGGTATATACTTATAGTTTAAGCAATTGATAAAAGTATGTTAACCAATGATGGTTTTGAATCTATACCATGTTATTGGTTATTGGTTTCAGAAAAACACATACAAAGTAAAAACTATGACTGTGAACTTCACTTTTATTTTCAGAACATATGATGCCCTGATATGTGTATGTTAAAACTCTGATGCAATAACTGTGTTTGAAACCATACCGCATGTGAAAGTAAAAGCCAAAACCACAAATAGGCACATCTACCTAAGGATAAAAAAGATACACACATATTATAAAAAGAAATATATAAGTCTCAAGACAAGAAAATGTATAAGAAATG
The DNA here is from genome assembly GCF_902729225.1 of Pteropus medius. Taxonomy (NCBI): domain Eukaryota; kingdom Metazoa; phylum Chordata; class Mammalia; order Chiroptera; family Pteropodidae; genus Pteropus; species Pteropus medius. The sequence continues at coordinate 30,034,058 of NW_024354500.1, forward strand.
TATAAGTCTCAGTTATACACTGAGGTATAACAGGATTTTACGCAAGCCTAAAATTATAGACTGAAGAGACCTTGACGTGGTATTGAATCCATTCTTTTATCTTCCCAAGAACATATCTGTTCCAGTCTAACAAAAATGTGTTCTCCCCAGCTCAAGAGGGATCATTTCTTCCAATATCTCTTTGTAATGCTCATTCTCACTGATCCAGATTTTAGATTTTATTATTGTTGTTATTTTCCCACATCCCTTCGGAGTTACAGAGTTCGCAACAATAAAGTATTTGTGAACACCCTGGCAATAAATTAGAGACTTAGGTTCCAGGCTTGGATCAACCATGTATGAGTTGCTAACCTTTGTCAAATTACTTTTTGAAATTTTAGTTTCTTTATCTAAAAAATGATAAAATAAAATATATTCGAGTGTTTTCAAGGATCAAATAAAATATTCTTTAAGGTTTGTAGCATCATACTTAATTAGCACATAGTAAAAGCTAAGCAGTAGAGCTGAGTGAGATTCAAAGTGAGGCAGTCTGGATCCCAAGTTCATCCCACAATGACTGCCCTAAGCTGCCACATACATCTATATACCCCAAAATTTCTTCCTGAAAGGTATAATATCAGATTGGTCCCTGCTTATTTCCAATACTTTTCTGGCCAAACAAAGTCATTCTCCATTAGAATCCTAAATTCCAACGGCCTATTACCCTTTTCAATATGTCACCTACTGAAAATTTAAAGAACAGGCTATGTAGTCTATTCCAGTCAAAAACAAAAGTGTTGTTTCAGATTCAGATGGTTGACAACAAATCCTTGTAGAGTTCTGTTTCTTAGGATCTCTAAGATGACACATATTCTTAATTAAAATCTCTCCAAGTATGTTCTCTCAAATATAAGACACCTGCATAAACTAGATTGTATTTGTACATTTTTGGCATGTGTTTTGCTGTTGTTGTTGTTATTGGCAGACGCCACACACATATGTTCAGTTACAGAAAGTAGATCATATTTCCTCAATTCACCTATGAGACTGTCATCCTAAAAAAAAAATCGAGAGATTAATCAAAATCCAAATAGATGGCATATACCATCTGACCACTAGTCTATCAGAAAATAAAATGCTTCTAGGACTTGGAGTTTGCAAATTTTTGACAGATATGCTTCTTCTAAATTTAGATATGGAAAACCTTGGGAAAACCACTTAAATCAGTGGACGCCACAGTCACTGAAGGCCATCGGCTACACATACTACAACATTTATGCAATTAAAGTTCAAAAGACACACTATTAAATACGAGCCTGGAAACAACTCTTTTCCCTCACTCTTAAATTAACCAACTACAGACAAATATAAACATCCGAATGAAAAAGGACAGTTTCCTTCATGGAAATAATTAAAGAGTACTGCTCTCTGACCAGCATAAAACATACTGATTCGGGTTAAAATAAGGTGTCAAGAAGCCAATTATATTTTAGTACTTATAACAGAGTAATTAGAATGTCAAATCACTTCCAAAATGGAGAGAAAAGTAAGGTGACTATAGTAATGAATATTTAGGCCTCACACATATACACATGCACACCCTAAGGTACTCTTTAGAGATTCCTTTTATACTTCTTTGCATATAAATGTTATCAAAGGAGTCCTTTGGTGCTAAACTTTAGCAGGTTTTTATAAAAAGAGTAAGTTGCCATTCACAACACTTGGTTCAGGTATTCGGCCTTCGATTTAATTTAGAAAGTGGCTCTGTATGTAACCTGATTTAGTAAAATCATAATATTTAAATTGGTTCATGGCTGTAGGATATATATCAATCATAATTGGAAATGTGAAACTTAGATGTTGAGAATATCTTTTAAGATCCACCAGATGATGGTAAAAATTCCCATCAAGAACTCTCCCAAGATAAAAAGTGCTCAGTTACTGAACTGATATTAGAAATTCAGTTCATATTTTAAGCTCTGATGTATTTACATAGTTTATTAAACATTTTAGACCTGTAAAAATTTGCCCTAATACACCAAATTACAATACAAATAAACTGTGTCAAAGAACATGTCAGTGGCATAAATCAAGAGAATTCTCAGGAGTAATCTTATCTTACTAGTAGAGAGCAGGCTTCCTGTATTAGTTCTCTATGCTGCATAGCAAATTATCCCCAAATTTTAGTGGTTTCAAACACCAAACATTTATTATCTCAGAATTTATGTGGGTGAAGAATTTGAGAGTGGCTTAGCTGGGTGGTTCTGACTCTGGGTCCAGGCTGCAGTCACCTGAAGTTGGCTGGGAAGGAGAACCTGCTCCCAAGATGGTTTGCTCACATGTCTCTAGTAGAATATCTTAGCTCCTTGCTCCGTGAGTCTCTATAAAAACTGCTGAGTGTCCTCACAACAGCAGCCGGCTTTCCCCAGGATGAGTAATCAAAAGAGAGAGAGGGAGGAGCAAGATGTCTGCTACAATCTGGTCCCACTATAACTTCTGCCATGGTCTAGTCATTAGAAGGGAGTCGCAATGCCCAGTACACAGTTAATGGGAAGAGGATTCAGCTCCACTTTTTGGAAGGAGGATTGTTGAAGAGTTGTGTACATATTTTAAAATTGGCACATGCAACATTAAAATTTGGTGCACAAAAACATATATAATATCAATATGTAGAGACGGAAGAGGGTATTTCTGGAAGAGGGAAGGGGAAAAGCAAAGATTTCAAGGTAGAAAATAGCATGTCAAGTCAGAAAGACAGATGCTGGATGAGGCCAGTTCTTCCACGGCACATGTAGAACGCAAAGATACAAAGGTTTGTAATCAGAAGAGAATAACATGATCATTGATCATTCTGGCAAGTAACTGTAGGAATACTGGAGAAAGCAGAATTATTATGTTACGAGATGAGTTAAAGGGACTGTTGCAATTAACCTGAAAAGTAGAGAGCAGAACAGGCAGTAGCGATGGAGAAAATCAGGAGGAGGTAGACGTAGCAGAAGTCCAAAACTCATTGCCTGATGACAAAACTGGACGTATGAGAGAGGGATGAATCATATGTGATTCTGAGATAGTGTGGTCTTGGTGTCTAAGAAAGCGATGATACCATTACAGAGATATAAAATAGGAGGAAAAGTTTAGTGAGCTTCACAAACTTCTAGCTACTATTTTGACATATTGCATTTGAAAGTCTAGTGGGCCACACAGGTAAAAAGGTTGGACTATCAGGTAGAATTAAAGGCCAATGTTCAGAAGACCAGAATTGTAAATAGCAGCAGTAGCTGAGGGTGTGTAAGTGGAAAGCAGCACTAAGGAATAAAAAACAGGGAAAGAACAGACTCAAGGATAAAAATCTTTTAAAAATTCACTTGCGGGAGAAGGAAAGAGTTAGCAAAGGACATTAAGAAACAATAGTCAGAAGTACAGGAAAAGAATGAAGAAAGAGAAACTTCATAGAAACCAATGGTCAAGGAATGAAAGGTAAACACTACTGACAGAGAAGTGGAAGAAACTATGAGTTATTAGAAGGTCTCTGGTGTGTCTTCATCATGTGGACAACAGTGGCCTAAGAGGCAGCAGGCTAGGAGAGGAATGGAGAGAAACCCAGACTGCAGGCTTGGGAGGAAAGAGAAATAAGAAAGTAGAAATACTTAATGGAAACTACTTCCTAAGTAACTATAATGGTTAAAAAGTAAAAGAAAGCTAGAACCAGGAGTGTCATATTAGAAAGCAGAAAGGAAATATAAATACAAATTAAAGGTATAAAAATCAAAGTAACAGAATTGCAGAGGCAGGGGAGGGTTTAAGATCAGAGATATGGTTTTTTCCCTCTGAAAACAATAGAAGATAACTGAAATTAGGCTTTTGAGGTAGAAAAGCTGGAAGCTTATAGCAGGGGTCCTCAATCCCAGGGCTGCGGACCAGTACTGGTCTGTGGCCTCTTAAGATCTAGGTCAACAGCAGGAGGTGAGCAGTGGGCAAGTGAGGGAAGCTTCATCTGTATTTGTAGGTGCTCTCCAGAGCTAGCATCACAGCCTCAGCTCCACTTCAGATCACCAGGCATCAGATTCTCATAGGAGCACCAGTCTGAGGTGCCAAAAAGGTTGGGGACCGCTGGTTTAGAGAACATCACCTAGAAAGTTCCTAATCAGGAAGGAAGCATCAGGGATTTATCCAGGGAAGCAGCCCTTAGTGTTTGAGGAAAATAAAGATATTCAATCCAGTTTTAAACGTTAAGCCCCATGATAAATGTGTAATTTTAAAAACTGTTCTCATCACTGTTTTGCGCCCCCCCACCTCATTAATATAGTTATATGAGTTGAACATATTGTTATACAGGTTATGGCCAGAAAAAAAATTTTTGAACTTTTTTGACTTCTGGGGTTGAGGGGAAAATTTTGCATGTGTAACAGATGAGTGCATTCTTTGGGTCACATTTCCCGAAGTGTTATTTTTAAATAATTGTTTGAGTTCTTAATTTCTTTGGTCTCACCCTTAAAAATGAAAACAGTGTGGGCGTAAACATTAATGTGAAACTAAGCTCTGGGAAATCTGTGACTTTAAACTCCAGAGATTTTGCTACTGTGAAACTATGTAAATAAATCCTAAAAGCTCTGTTGATTGAATCAGAATCAGTCTACCATTACCAAAAAATGAGGTAGCTGGCACAAGAATCTTTATTTTATTTTATTTTTTAGGAATGAGCGCATGGTTTTTCAAATTGGATTGTTAACTGAAATGTAACTTAGAAAAAAGTTTGGTACACTTGGCTCAGTGAATACATTTATTATTTGAAATTGACAAATGATTTTGAAAAAGGATGAAATGAACATACACTCAAAGAAATTAACATTTATGTGCACTGCACAGAAAAATGTTAGAAAAGTAAGGCATGAGAATACAAAATAAAATACAGAATAGTTTCCATCCATAAAAATGTTGGAAATGCTCAAAATAAGAGTAAACTAAAAATAGCCTTTAAATGATTCCTTGAATGAGCAATATTTATTTTTCAGTACTAGACATAAATTTTAAACAATTTTCTCTAAACATTAAAATAGTAACACTTATCATTTAATTTTATTTTAAACTCCTTTAATAGATGTATTTTTTTCTTAAATTCACATGCAGATTTTGTGATATTTAATCATATTAATTCATTAAAATAAAATGAAAAGGACTCCTCTAATTCAAGACTATGACAGCTTGTATTAGATCAACTCTCCTAATGGAAACAATAATAAGGGCTGAGAAACAAAAATAAAGGCAGGCAGGATTTGTGGGGCCAAGATCATAGATAAAGGAGAAACAATGACAGAAGCCAAAATTTTCTTGCCACTTTTTCACCTAACTTTTTTTCACATTTGTCAATTCACAGAACAAGGAACTGAGGCCAAACAGTAAAATGTGGTTAAGTGCAACACTGGAGGGATGAAGAATCACAGAGAAAAAGAAATTACAACAAAGTAAACTCAAGATTCTATTCAGTTACTGACTCTAAGCTATTTGCCAAATTCTAAATTGCCACAGTAAAAGGAAGAGAAACCAAATAGAAGGAAACTGATAAGAGGGTAAGAAGCTTAAGAAAGCTTTTGACAATAATACTGGGAAGGTAAAAACTGGAGTCAGATTCTTCCAAGAAAGATAGGCTCCTGTAACCACCTCCAATGTTAAAAGGAAATCCTAGAAGAGTTACCCTAGGAGTAAGTGAAAACTGGAAACAACACTTATCTGAAAGGCTAAATCTCATAATGTCTCAATCCCTATGTGGAATAAGGTGATTGTACTTTAACTTTCAACCCAAAGGAAAAACTAAACTAAACTAAACTAAACTAAACTAAACTAAACTAAACTAAACTAAACTAAACTAAACTAAACTAAACTAAACTAAAAACTAAATCCCCAGTGCCAAATGACCAACCACCACGAGAAAAAGTAAAATAAACAAAAACAGACAACAGAAATAGACCTACAGGTGATCCAGATACCAGTATTATTAGAAATAGACTTTAAAATAACTGTTATTGAGGAATTCAAGAATTATATGACTGAGGAATACCAGTAACAAAATTAAGACTACAACAGATGAGTTTAAAATAGCTATATAAGAAATACCCAAAATTAAGTACAGAGTAAATTAAGGAAAGTACAAAAGTGAATATGTAATATATATGGGTTGTGTTCAAATTATAGATTGTGTTTAAATAAAGAAACAAAGATATACATCAAACCTGTAATTAGAACTCCTAGGAGAAGAAAATAAATAGAATAGGCAGAAGTAATATTTGAAGAGATGCTGGCTGAGATATTTCCAAAACAGCAGGTAGACTTTAATACACGGATTCAAGAAGCTCTACTATGTCAAGAAGCAAAAAGGAAAAAAAATTGAAAAATAAGTACTCACCTAGTTACATCACATTAAAGCTACTGAAAATGACAGATGAAAAGTCTTAAAAGCAGACATAGAAAAAAGATACATTATCTTTAAATTAGCAATAAAAAAAGCCAGCTGAATTTACAATTGAAGTAATAGAGTATGTCTTAAAAAAAATCCATAGCAAGAATCCTGGGCCCTTTGATAGAATGAAGGAAGTGGGAAGTGGAAGGAGATAAAACACAAGGATAAGGATGTGCGCAGAGCCTCTTTCAACATGAAGAGCCACATATAATATGTCATGCTTATTGAGTTGGACTCTATCTGGTGGCTAATCAGGAGTTGAATGTAATAGTACCTACACAAAAATTCTGTGAGAATTCATTTAGTTTGCCTGGTACCAGCAAGGAATGGTCTGTCAGAGGTATGGTATACTTACTGATGGTTACGCGCTCTGTCCGGACCCACCGCCTGGGCTCAAATACCAGTGTTGACAGTTCTTACTTCTAAATCCTGGTATAAATTATTTAATTTCTTTGGCCTTCACTACTGAAAGGAGGCAATAGAAGTATCTATCTTAGAGAGGGGTTGTGAACATAAATGCTTATACATATAAAGAGCTTTGAGTATTGCCTGTCAGGTACCACTCAATAAATGATAGATATTAATGTCATTAACAAATTTAGTTCTCCTTCCCAGTAGAGAGGAGACATGATGTAAGAGTCTCAGATTAGAAACTGAGATGCCTGAATATTATTTGACTTGAGATGCCTGAATAACTAGTATGATAGTTACTAATTAGTTTGGGTGATTGTGGACTTTTGGACTTTCTCAATTTCCAACCGCTCATTTGTAAAAAGAGTACATGGTCACAAACTACAGAATGACTGATCTCCTTCCTAAGTGAGAAAAGCAGGAAGCAATTTTTCCTTCCTTTCTTCCTCCCTTTTCTTCCCTTCCTTCCTCCTTCCCTCTCACTCTCCTTCCATCCTCTCTCCTTTCCTCCCTCCCTCCCTCTCTTTTTTTTTTTTTTTTTTTTTTTTTTTCAGAAACTGCTCCATAATTTCAGCAGGATTGAATACAACTTCTATGACTCAGGTACTGATTTTCTTTCAAGATTATGAATTTTCTAATAGCACATTCTGGATTGATAATTTAGTCAAATGGCAATGTTTTTGCCTTTCACATTTATTTCCTAGTTTAAAATATTTGTTTAAATTCTTGGGCAGGAAATTGAAATATGATTATTAACAACAAATTAATCCAGCCCGAAGGGAAGCTGGTTTGTGAAAGAAAATGTACACTTACTGATTTGTCTGCTTTTAAAGCTTCAAGAGCCAACTAATTATTGAGTGGCTAATGATTACACAAAAACGGTTACGAGGCTCTTTATTTTTATAGGAACATTACCATGAGACACTCATTATATCAGTATTGATGTACTAAGGGGTAGAAAGAGGAGCAAGGGTGGGTGGAGGTGGCAGGGATCTGCCCTGCATGGAGCAGGGTCTGCCCTGGTGAGGAGAAGCATATTACCACTGACATTATTTACAGTTGCCAGCCCATGGTATAATAAAAAGCAGACTGCCTTTTAGCCAATCTTGGCATTCTTTTTAAATTCTCTAGAGACAATGAGCTTCCTCAGTAACTGTGCCAGGGCAGGCAGTTCCCACTGCTACCTCCTTAGTTATGCCACTGCTTATCAGTACAGTAAATCAAATATTTTATTATGAGAAAAATCCTAAGTGAGAAAAGCAGGAGGCAATTTTTATACATAATCTCAAGTACGATCTCAGTACACTGCATAAGAATGGTCTATTTCAGAGGTCTATGTAAGGTATTAAAATGCCTACACATACATATGCACATGTAATTCTCTCTTACAAGGAAGAAAATTTCTAAATTTTATTCTCTTTAACCCTTTCCTGTGTTTTTTCCATATTTTCTATAAGAAATATGTGTGCTCTGATAATAAGAAAAAATAAACCCTTATTGTATACATTTGTTGAACTAGTAAATTGAACTAGGAAGCAAATACTATTGTATTTGCCAATAAATATTTTGAAGGTATTTTATCTGTACCCAAATTTTTCTACTTTGAATCTTCAGGAAATGTCTCTATAATACTCTGATACCTAAAGAGTAAAAGCATGGAGAAAAAATCCAGGCTCTTTCTAATACATAGGACACTCACATAAATAAATATCCATATACCTACAGAATTTTATTTATGTATTTTCCATGAATCTTTAGGCACGGCCCCCAAATATTAGCCTATAAACCACTTAGAGTGTTGCTTCTTCCACTTGTATGACCTAACGAATCACTTTGTACATTCCAGTGATTCCATAAGTATTTATAGAATTAGACTACATGTATACATAGTTGAAACTTGTTGTATAGAAATAAATTGTATTGACTTAAAATCAGATAGACATTTGAAAAAAATATAGCTATAAGGCCCCCAAAATCTTCCTTAAGATACAGAATTAAGTATGTAGTTACATATTTTTTTCTGTTCTAGCAGGAAGTTGATGGCATATTCTATTCAAGAAGACATTGTGTTTTATAGTGAATTTTGGTCAGCTGCAGGCTATCATTAGCTTGATGGTGAGCATTATGCTAACATATTACAATCTGTTTTATATTTTCCTTTACATTTCAATTAACCAACAAAATGTTAATATATCCAAGATCAAGTTTGATGGCATCACTGACTAACTCAAAACATTTCACAACTTCTCACCATTCATATCCACAAAGCTGGATTGAAGGGTACTCACAATTTGATCTCAACCTACCTGCCTCATCAACTGCCACCTTCCTTTTTTTCCACCGAACTCTACTCCCCCGACATTCCCTGTTTGAAAATGCCAAGCTGTCCACCATACATCTCCTACTCAAAATTTATCCACTCCCAAATGACCTACAAAAAAAAGTGACCTTCCCAGTTTCTTATTCTGTCTTTCACTCACCTGACCAGCATATGGAGTTGCTTAATGATTGCCTTTGGGCAGTTTACTTCTCAGGAGGTTATATAATCTGTTTATCAGGTTCTGGGTCAGCATCCAGTCAGTCTTCTTTTTATCTCACATTCTGTATTCACCCATTTCTTTGTATCTGAATCTTATCCAAGTTACTTCTAAAGCCATCCCTCACCTATGCCCTCAGAATCAGACTGATCTCCTCCAAGTCTAGTCACTCTGTGCTTAGATTCTAACGTGAACCCTAATCTCTATTTAGACATGTCTGTAGGTCTTGGTGGCTGGGGTTAGTGGTCAACTATGCCATGGCTGTGGTGAAAATGATAACTTAAAGCCTTTATAACTTGGTCTCTGTGTCTGCTTCTTAATTCCACTCTTCTGATGACTCTAACGCCAACTTCAAATGATAATGCCATCAATCTCATTGCTCAGGCCAAAATTTCTAGAGAAATCTTATATTCTTCAACTTATTTCACATCCCACATTTTACTGCCTTTAAAATATATCTCAAATCTAACCATCACTGCCACCATTCTGCCACCTAAGACACCATTATCTCACACTTGAATTATTTAAATAGCCTCTGATATACTTAATCTTAAGCACCTATTGTTAATTTGCAATACACAGCAGATGTACCTTCTTAAAATACAGCATATTTGAAATTATCATGTCTCTCTTTTGCTCAGAATTCTCCAGCGGCTCCCCATTTTGCACAGGGCATAAGCCATGGTCCTTATAATGGCTCATGAGGACCTCCATGATATGGCCTCCATGTTACCTCTCTGAACTCACCTACTCAACTCCCGTTTGCTTTCTTCGGTCCTCTCACTGTTCCTCTAACAAACAAGAAGTCATGTTCCTGCCCTAAAGCTTACTGTATGTCTAGTCAGCTCTGCCTGAAAATAGATGCATGGCTCATTCCCGCTCCTCAAATCTTGACTACAGTGTCGCTCTCTTGATGAGGGCTACTCTGAAAACTCTATTTTAAATTGCAAACTAACCCCACCAGCACTCTTAATCCTCCTTTCTCAACCATATTTATGGCTTCTTTTGTTTTTCTCCATAGCAGTCCTCATCTCTTATGCTTTTTATCTTCTCTCTCCTCATTTGTATGCTCCTTTCAAAAGTTGGGTTTCTTTTGGTACTTTATTCTCTTATATATCTCCCAAATTTGGAATAGTATCTGACATACAGTAGGCATTAAATAAATATTTGCTGAATAAATGAATAGGCTGCCATACTTTTCACTCTTTAAGGCTAGCCAAAGACCAATTGATGCCTCTCATAGCTGAACCCAGCAGAAGACAAAGACAACTCCATTGTCTGACTGTCCTCTTACTTTTTCAAATTTTCCCTATATTCGAACTCAGAGAACTCATTTCTTTTCAGTGCTTCCTGATCTAATCTGCATTCTAGGTACTATTCCTCCTTTACTTATTATAACCTTCTGTCAGTTCCAAGTATATTACTTCTGACTTCTAATAGCACTTCTAAACCCTATAATGGCCTTGTACCCAGCTCATTTAGAAACCAATACTTCCACACCACCAACTGGCTTCAATCCTAAACCTCCTCAGCAAGGTCCTCCAATACCTCTATTTAGGAATACGTAGTCATTATTACTTTCCAATTATAATCATTGTGGATCATTACCACTGACTAGAGTCATACGTATCACAAGAAAGCAGATAATTCAACTGTAATATATGAATGATGAAAGTACATATTTCACAGGGTAAGGTTGTAAAAGTCAATTTAAGGTAATGAAGGTGAAGTGCTTAACACAGTGTATGCCACATAAATGCTCAATAAATATTACCTGTTACTATTACTAAATTATATAATATAAATCCATTACTCAAAATCAGAACCCAGTTCCAGTCCTGATGATAAAAAACAACCAATTATTTTCAAAATAATTTGAAGAGTGACTAATTAGAAGACATGAATAATTGATATAAAAACATATACCACATGATGAATCTGTGGCGACTATAGAATAGCAGGCAGAATATTTTAAATACAAAATGTTAGTCTGGTATTACAGCCTTCGTCATCTCATAAAGGCTCCCATAGCTAACCTCCATTATATTTTATATCTCATTAGGAGGACAGATAAGTAAAGGAAAGCTATATCCCCTTATTCTTATAAAAAATTACTTTTGATAAAATGCCTCAATGTGTACCTGAGGCCCTAAACTTTTTATTACATTAAGCTGAAAGTTACCTTTTATTTATAACATTTTAAACAAGAATTCCTAGAATTGAGTTCTTGTCTTCCATGTTCCTTTCACTCCCTTCTTTCCCCCTTCTCCTCTGCAGGATTATTATTTATTTTTCTGGCTTGGCCCTAAAGGCATCTGAGTTTGTAAGACTGCTAAATTCTATCCCTATGAAATCTAGGTGTTATTTAGACATTAGGAAAACTCAATATTTTATGAATATAATTTTTATAACAATTAGCTTTGCCATTCCAACAAATTACTAAAGGTCTGTTGTCAGAAATATATTATAAATTTCAAAAAGGAACTAAATAAGTGTATGGTTTTACTTTAATCATGTAAGAGAAAGGAAAATGAGTAAATAGAAATTATCATAAAAAATAAGCACTCTACTTCAGAGATCTGAGAACACATAGAACTATTTTTTTTGCCTCATAGTCAGTAACGATCCCTTAAATTTTAATAGAAAGAGTGTACACACCACATGCCATCCCTAGAGGAATTGTTTCTCACAGCTTATTTTGGAAAAAAAGAATTAGAGTACCAAAGGGCAATAACTGAATAGAGAAAATGGTTTTAAAAATACTTCCCTTAATTAGATAAATCATATGCACTCTGAAATAACTCAAATTTTAATTTTTTCCCAAATAATTAACAGAGACATAGAGTAATACTATCAAAGCAGAGTTTCTGATAAATTAAATGTCCCTGATAGTAATTTTAATATTTCTTTTTAAAGCAAAACTGTTTCCCAAATTGCCAATTTTCAAATGAAATTCTGTCAAAAATAAAAATTAAATAAATTACTTAATGGGTGACCTTTAGATTTTACCTGAACACACTGTCTGGTAAAACATCTGAAACTTAAAATTACAGAAAATTTTAGTGTGTAATCAAGTTAAAAAAATCTTGTTTAACAGTTTTCTTTTTATTTTTCATACCCTTGAGGTTTTTGGTTTCAACAAAGCATAAAATAGCACCTTTATCGGGAAAGTAGAGTTTTTTAAGCTAAAAAGAATAACTACTATGGGCCTTAAATAATATTTATAATTTTTTAAATTATATCAGAAATATTTAATAAGTAACAATACTTCATAAACTAAAAGTTATTTGAACTAAATTTCGACACCAAATGGTAGGTCTATAATATGAAGTTTAAAAATTTACAAAACCTTGTTCTTTTTTATAAATTTGAAACCCTTGTGTAATGTCTTTCTTTAAAAATCTAATAAAATTACCACTTTTAAAATTCTAGATGAAAATGAAAAGATTATTTCTTTTGGTCTATATACTTTGCCTCTCCTTGCCTTAGCTTTTCATAAGAGTGCTGTACTTTTTTAGATCTTCAGAATTTTATGTAAGAAAAGAATGGTTTAGAATTTTTTTCATCAACGCTAAACTGCTTTCCATAAAAGAGGATAACTTTTTTGTACTTTCTAAATATAAAAATATATCTCTCTCTTTAAGCTGTCTTCACAGTAGGTCTTATTTTCAAACATACTTACGTTGAATCAGTACTTTTCTATTTTGAACATACTCAGGAATAACATTGAGAAAATGATGAGTTGCTCTATAACTAATGTAGTGTACGCAACCATTACTTTATTTCAGAAATGTGTTTATTTTCAGGAATAGTCATTTCCCTAACAGCTAATAATCCTAGATGGCATTCCTAGTAAGATACTGTCTTGCTGAAATTGGTCATACATTGCTCTTAATTTTAAAGAACAAATGCCAAATCACAGTGATGTAAAAATACAGACTGATGGACTTTTTTTTTTTTTTTAAACAAAATTAAGGTCTGTAATAATGTAAGAGGAGGAGGAGGTTAAGGAAGAGAAGTCATCTCAATACCATCCATAGGGCATTAAATGTGTGGTAGGTGTTATGTTAGGTATGACAGCTATTCCAGTCTCATAAGGATACTATGGAATATTGGCATCTTCATTTTTCAGATGGCAAAAATAAAGCTCAGAGAGATTATAGTGTAATGTCTAATAGAAACAGCTGTTTTAGCTGGATTTACCCCAGTACTGACTCCAAGATTCAGGGCTTTCATACCATTCCATGAAGCCTCTTTTAAAAAGAGCATCATTTGAATTTGGGCAATTTAAAAAAATAGAACTGTAGTTTTTTGCCCATAAAAGTCATCAAGTCAACCACAGAAGCCCCAAATTCTATCATGCGATAAAGTTAAAGAGTCCCTACATGGTATCTTCTTCCCTCTCCTCTCTTGCTTAAGTAATGGTGTTAAAAATTATATTCTTGATACCATCATGGTTATTGGTAGTAGTGGAAGAAGGGAGTATGTCAATGAACTGAGAAGAATATATAATGTATTTTCTCTCTGCATAGCACCAGGAGTCAGTGTAGAAAGAGTATTCCCATACAGAAGCAGAAATAGCATAGCAAAGTCAGTGCAATTTTAACAAGTTCACTCCCTCCCCCCGCTTCTCTCTCTCTCTCTCTCTCTCTCTCTCGCTCTCTCTCTCTCACACACACATACACACACACACACACACACACACACACACACACACACATTAACATAAAGTGTATTACATTCAGAGAAGAGGTGTTCAAATTAATATCACAGGATAGTAATGTCATTAAATTTGACTAAGCAAAAGATATTTCTTGGAAGAAACTAATTTTGACTCAAATTCAAAGAACAAAAGTATTCACAGTGAGAGCTGGAATAGAGAAGAGGCAGAGAGGAAATTCTCAACAAAGATTGGGAACATCAGGTGAAAGATGATCTCAGTCTAATAAAGGCACTGATAAATATATAAATATCACTTAGCTGGGCAGGATACGGTTGCAAAGTCACGCAGACGGAAGTGACACACTATGACACAAAATTTATTCATATAATGAACTAATTCAGCAAGGAGTATAACATTGAAACAAGTGAGTTGCTATGCGCTATTAGAGATTTAGATGGAAACATTAGATTTAAAAAACACTCAAAGTCTTTACTTTATATCTTTCCCTAACTAAATGAAGATACCTGGGGACATGCGATGACTTGTAGAATGCATACTTAGTGGTAAAGCCCTGGTATCAAGCCTCTAGTCTAGCACTACTTTTTTAATACCAGTAAAATATCAGGAAACTCCCTCATCATCTGTTCACCTTTCCAGTTGCAGCCATAGGGCCAGCTGATAGTTAATGTTTCTCTGTATTACTAATAACTCCCTACGCCAAAAAAGACACACCCAGGAACAGTGACTCAGGGAGGAACCAAGACCTGAATGCAGGAAATGCAATACAGAGCAACTCAGGAATTACTCTGCCCTAATTCTCACTAGACTTTTGCTTATGTGTCTCCTTGAGTCTATATTTCACAAGAGTAAGATTCACATCTCACAGGAGCAGCTAGCCTAGAATTAGGAAACAGAGAGGCAAATAGCATTCTGGTTAAACATTTACATATTCAAGACTATCAGAAGTTATAATTTATGGATATCTACTACTCAGTGGCTAGGAGAAAAATTACTTTAATGAAAGATTACTTTTTAAAAGTAATTAGAGAGGATACTGTCTTAAGAGGCATTCACAGTAATTAGGAATACATGCATATATCATCTTGGGAACACCTCCTGAGAGACAAATAATAACCTGGGAAAAGTCTTACTAGACACTATCAGACTTTACAAAGTTGACCCAAATGTAATTATGTCAATCACATAGTGAAAAATAGAAAGGGGTTAGAAAAAGAGCCAGTAAATATAGGCCTTTGAAGCACAAGATGTTAAGTGAATTAGATTTTACCAAAGGAAAAATTCTCAAGTAACAAAATAAGTAAGCATACAGATAAAGAAAATAAAATAAAATAAAAAGAAAGCGAAAGAGAATTTTAAAAACCCTCTAAATAACTTCTAAGTGACAACCAGAAAAAAATAAATGCATCAATAAAAACAAATCTATAGATTTCTAAAATATTATAAAAGCAGAATGATTCAGGGATTATATTACTTAAGATAGAAACTGTGAAGATTAATAAACAGAGCCTTAAATTGGAGTTGGGAGGGCCTGCAGGGGGAGCACTCATGTCCCACTTCTCATTGTCAGTCCCCAAACAGAAAGACACTTACTTTCCATTTCAAACAGGAAGATGATTTTCTACTACTCCAGCAGAAAGGAGGATCTTCTCTTTGCCCAGCAACCACTCAACCATTGAAAACTGTTACTACTCAGACAATGAAAGCTACTAAACTTCAAATTCTCAGTTTCCTCCAATGGACTCTGTTTACGACATCCCTTCTGAGTCCCCATTTCCTCTATAAAAGAATGTTTCTCTCCTTTATTCTCTGGACTTAAGCATGGTTTGCCACTAGACCGCATGTCCCAAATTTCAATTCTTTGTTGTCCTGAATAAACAAATTTTCGTTGAAGAAATCACTAGCTATTTGTTTAAGGTCAACAAATCAAACACATATAAATTAGTAAAATTCAGAAACGAAACATTTCCAGTATAGATAGATAAGATATAATATCATTTTTATTTCCTCTCTCAAGGGACTAGAAGTTTCACTTGGTGGTTATGATCAGACTTCAAATATTTGGCCCTTTAAAAAATTGGTTTTGGATTCTTTTTCTTATTTTAAGACTTCTTCATAAGTACCTTACCTCAACTGCAAACAGGCAGTGAAAATATATTTAAGTTTTTCTCTGAGATGGCTTTCTGGTTTCTGCTTTGCTGGTTGCTGGCCCCTACTTGTTTGGCCTCATAACTCTAGAGATTCATAATGTTGACTACCAGAAGAATCTCCCAGAGAAATGTGGAGGCAAGAAACTTTCTTCTATCCATTAAAAGATACATTATTCAAATATTTTATGAAAAGAAAAAGGTCATCCTCTTTAAAATGACATGGCAATTCATTGAGAGTTACCAATAAAGAGAATTTATCTTCTGAAACTAGTTTATCCTGGTAACTAATAGGCTTCCATTAATTTTGAAGGATTATAAGAACCTGACTTTCGCTGAGTAAATAATAATCATGAAAACCACAATTAATCTTTAAAAAGCAATGTTTTGACAAGCTTCCACTTCATAATAATATTTGCTCTTATTTTAAATTTTTTTATAGGACCTTGTCTGGTTATGAGTTAAATAGTCTAAAATCTTAGGAAAAGGGGTGAATAACTTTTTCATTTCTGGAGTACTGGATCATTCAAAAATCTTTAAGTAAACAGTGACATATGAATTTTCAAAAATACTTCAGAAATATACATTCCATGCATATTCTAGCCTATTCGACCTCAATATTCATTTCATCTGGGGAGAAACTAACATATTTTCCAATGCTTTTGGGAAAAAAAAAGTGGTTATCAGTTATGATTTATGTTCATTTGCAATATGTGCAATTTATAAGGTTCAAATAATTCTCTCTCTTTGAATTCAGCTTGGATATTTGTACAAATTGAATAAAATTTTAAAAATTCCTTTCTTATTTTATGTCACTTTGATTTTGTGAAAGAGAAGAATAACATTGTGCTACTGTTTTATGGAATGGACTTCAAGTTCTTCAGCTTGTTAATGCAAGTTGGAGTTCCCAACAGATGATGACCAGGCAAAGGATATTACTTCTAGAGTCTCTCTAAATAAATAGCTGCCACATTAAAAAAAGGAAAATACATGAGTCATAATTAATATTCAGTTTCCAGTGAGTGCTAGCCCAGGAACACATGGTATCTCCTGAATTTCATTTTTCATTACAAAAATGCAGTCTCTCAAAGGAAACACGCTGTGGTGTAGGCTGATGAATTCATAACTAAGTTACCATCATAATAACATTAATCTTTACTAATGTATTTTTCAATTTTCAGTTAACAATACTGTGGTTCAAAAATATACTGTGTTCCCAAACAGAAATTAGAAAATATTGGCACTTGATATTTGTTAATTTTACTTTTACAAGGACTCGTATATAGTCTTAAATTTTGTTCTGTTGTTTTACAAAATATAATTGTATAATTTGTTCACAGAGCACAAGATAGTACAGTATTAAAAATATTCATGGTTCAATTCAGAAAATTTAACTGAAAGTTCAATTCATTCAATAAAAATTTGAATACCTGCCGTGGGCCTGATTCTACAGTTAATTTTTAACAATTGAAATAGGTTATTAGTGCTTTCTTTAATACAATCCTGCTAAAAGAGTTAACATAGCTAAAAAGTCAGGTTATTTTGAGCTCAAAGGGTTTGAGGGAAAAAAAATCACCTTATTTTTGCCAAGCCTACATTTGACATCAGCTTCAGAACATTGTGTCTCCCTAACATAATTGCGAAGCTTTTAGTTGCTTGTCTCGCAATCAATCATGCCATTGTGGTATTCAAGGGTCTTGTATTTCTGTATTTCATAAATGTATGCTTTTCAAGCATTTCTGTGTCTTATTAACACAAAAGAAAGCAACTTCATGTATGTGTGCATCTAAGGTCTCTTTAGATCTAAATCTCTATATTGTACAGTATCCGTAACTAAGAACTAGACATAACATTTTGTCCATACATTTTAAACCTCTGGGTTGAGCTGCATTAACAGCTAAGGAAATTTCGTTATTCTCCAAACTGCCTATCATGCTGCTGATGGGGAGAAAGTAACACATTCTCATAGAAACTAACACATTCCTACATAGAAAATTCTCAATAATTTTTATTTAATTGATTAAAAGAAAATTTTTACCGATTAATATGAGTTCTAAAACAGGATTTCTGAGATTTATAAGCCAACACAAATATTTAATAAAGAGCATTGAGGCCCTAAAATGTTAAGTAACTCTTAATTCAGTGTTTTACATTTTCATGCCCGATTTCAGGGGTCCTCAACCCCCAGGGCCATGGATTGGTACTGGTCTGTGGCCTGTTAGAAACTGGAGCGCACAGCTGGAGGTGAGCAGAGGGCAGGCAAGCGAAGCTTCATCTGTATTTGCAGCCACTCCTCAGCTCCACCTCAGCTCCACCTCAGCTTATCAGGCATTTTTTTTTTTTTTTTTAGGCAAGGCAACCCATGGTTGACCTCACAGATTGCAAGGACCTTGTCAGTTTACAATCCCTTAATTTTTTTATTTTTTATTTTTTTACACCTACAGCACCTGGTCTTCCTAGGTGGTGTCCCATCCAAATACTAATCAGGCCCAACCCATCAGGCATTAAATCCTCATAGGAGCACTGGTCCTTGTTGCCAAAAAGGTTGGGGACCACTGCCTGATTTTGTACTGTTTCCACACAATTCAAAAAATGAATAAGTAAATCTATGGTTTATTTAATAGCATAAACTATATCCAGAGCAAGAATTAAGGCTCAGTCTTGTTGAGGACAAAGAAAATTTCACCAAATTTACCGATAACATATTACCTTTCAGAGATTAAGGAAAATGTAAGTGCTTTGGACTTATAAATGCATCAAATCATCATCTCATTCACAGTTCACACACCTTTGCCGTTCTTCATGGGCATAAGGTCTCTTAGATGTATATATATATTATGAAGAGAAGAAAATCTCCATGTTTAGCAAGGACCTAACACCACTCTTTCAGATATATGCAAAATATGGGAAGTACAACCTTTCTATGTATCCATATGTATATTTCCTGAAAATAATAGGCATGATCCATACACATAGAGATTATTTTAACACACGTGTGTTATACTAGCCTGGTACTTTTCTGCATGTTTCAATTTTTTTCATTTAGAAATAGGAATATCATTACCTTTCTTGCTTCTTTTATCATCTTCCGAATTGTTTCCTTAATTGTCAGTAGCTGTGCTCTTGGTGGATGAAAGAGGAGGTCTATGTGGGTTCCTCCTAAGAGTCCAGGCATCACATACGGCCAGCCTAAATCAAGATTTGGAGCTTCCACATCAGACTCAATGGGCCAGTAAGTCCCGGAAGATGAGGTATCATCGCAGGAATTATCAGTATTATCGGTACCATGTGATGTACTATGTGCAACTTTCTGCACGTTTTTCAAAATATAATTAATTTCTTCCTCAGCTAAAAAGTCCGATACTCGTTCCTTGGCAAGAAATTCTTGGTATGCTTCTAACCCATGTTCAATCAGCAAATCAATGGCTACTCGATACCATTCCTTATAGTGAGGCTCAATGTAATTGTCTGATTTACACTCATCATTCAATGAGGACAGCATTGATGAGGTCTCCATGCTTGCAAGTGTTTTTCAACAGCACGTTCAAATGTCCATTTGTGCAGCAACAAGAGGTATCTGGGTGTTTGAAAAGAAGGAAATCAAGATCAGTTAGAAGTCTTGTAATCAAGTTTTATAATCCATGTCAGTTATTATTTTTACATTTACTAATTTCCACTACCCATAGCTCAATCTGACATACATTTCATATCCAAAGTGACATTAATTGTACCATAATTCAAATAGCTACCACAAATAGATTTCTTTTTGTAGACTGCTAGTTGATTTATCGTTTCCAAGGTACCTCTACTTTCAATTTCTTACCTAAGGAAATACACCTTCCTTCTCTGACATACATAAAGTTCATCCTTCTCTAATCTGAGACTACACAAGGTGGTATCGGTTTCTATAAGACTTTTAGATTTTGGTTTTAAAATATTTTAAAACAATTAGAATATAATCAGTACCTGGCCAGCCATTAATACAAGGCTTTACTGAGTACTTGTTATGTAAATAATCACATACTGATGAAATATAAAAAGATCAAAACACTTGCTTTCCAGGAATTTATTAATTAGCTGAAGAGGTAAAACACACATGCGAAACTATTATCACTTTGAACAAAGCCATATATTGCTAAGGGCCAAAATGAGTACTACATGTCATCAACGTGTTCAGATAAAAGAAAATAGAAATCAATATGGAATAAACAAGTTAAGGATAGCCCTGTGCAGGAGGTAGGCTTCACCTGAACCTGGGGTAGTGATTAAGAATATGATCAAATGGCAAAAACAAATATTTTAATCTCACACGAGAGTGAAAATCAAGCAAAAACACAGAACGAGTATAAGCTTGTACATTCAAGACAGTGAAAAAACTTGGTCTGCTAGAAAGCAGGTTCCTTTCAGCAGTAGGAGATAATGTTGATAGATATGATGGAACCAGGTGTGGAGGGACACAGGCTATTTCTGTGATTCAGCAAAACTTGTTTTTAAAACAACTAGTCTGGCAGTATCAGAGGGAATGGAGAAGAGACAAGTAGATACGAGAGTCTTTCAACATTCAAATAGCCAGCGAAGAGGTGACAAGAGTATTCAATAGATGATTCAAAGAAAGAACTCCTAAGATTTGATGGTTTGACAGCATATAGGTGATGAAGAAATTTAAGACATCAAAGATAATTCAGAGATCTCTCTGAGGAATCAAAATCTGCCTTTTCAAGCTCACAGCCTATCTGTCATAATGCCAACAAAATGCTATTCATTCAATCGCTCACTGTGTGAGATAGTGGACTGGACTTTAGCACAAAAAAAAAAAAAAAAAAAAAAAGGGACTTTCCAGTCTTTTGAAGTCATGATCTCCATTGTGTGGATTCAAATGAAGTACAATTCTATGATGTGCTTACAAGCACAAAGAGCTAATTTCACCAAAAACATCTTTGTTAGAGGTGCTGCTCTAATTTTAAATTTTCCACTTAACAGCCTCTTCAGACTCAGATCTGCCAAAATTCAAATCTGATTTGGGATGGTAACCCAGGAAGCCATTATCTTTATATACACATTAGCTCAAAATACGTAATAGGAGTCACTAATCATATAGCGAAGTTGTGATGAAATAGACAACAGGGCCACAAGTTCTGCTGGGCGGGACAGGATCAGAAAAGATCCATCATATACTAAGGCAGAGCTGAGAAGTAAGAAAAAGAGAGTCCACTTTACTGTTTTAGTGGAGACAATCCTGTCCCCATCCCTAGTCTCAGAAGTTTTACCAAGACGGTCTAATAGTATAGATAGCCTAAAGATTAAATCTGACATAAGAATAAAAACAGAACACGTTCATGCTACTGGCATGTAGTGTGTGGAGGCCAGGGATGTTGCTAAACATATTTCAGTGCACGGACAGCCACCCAGATTAAGGAATTATCTGGCCCAAAATGTCAATAGTGCCAAGCTTGAGAAATCTTCACGGACTTGCTCATTTTATATGCATGATGTCATACTAATGACCTTTTCAATGTCCATTAAAATTCATTTTTGCATATGATGCTCATTTATAACAAAGAAAAAAGGTTTCTGTTTAACAGAAGCAATCCATTTAAAGTATACTTCCTAAGGTTTAGCGAGATGTGATTTTCATTTGATCATTCTAGTCTATGTGGGTCAAAGCATCCAGTGATCACATGAAAATCACATTTATTATTTGTACTTGTTAAAAATGGTAGGTGACTGCTGGTTGTTCAAAAAAAAAATCTTAAGTTTCCTTAGCACTTATTTATTACTTTTTACAATTTCATTTTTTGACTTCCTATAATATGTGACATTAAACATCTATTACCTATTTGGAAATTAAAATGCGCAAGAAACTGTATTTGTTTCTGAGCATTATCTATCAAATATATACTTTGCAACTGCAAAGAATTCATTCTTGAACTATGAGTAAACTAAGAAATCATAGAGATCAAAAGAACTATGAAAGCAAAACTATAAAAGTATAGGTGAAAAATTAATTACGAAGGCAAAAACAAAGATGAGAAAAAAAGTGAAACACTATAGGACTAATCAAATAGCAATGCCAGCTGGAGAGAATGCCAGAAAACACATCATAGAAAAAATGCAATAGCTATGAGCATGGAAGTTGATACAGTATGTACAAGAGTTAAAATACTGTCTTACTGGAGAGGTAATACTCTACTTTCTAGAGATATGCATTTATCACAAGAGCTGTTTACAAGGGATACTTGTGAAAGAACCATCTACAAAACAAATTTCAAGGGGGAACACCAAGGTAATGGCACTTACATAAATGAGTACTACTATAAAATAGCACCTGTATTTAGATAAAGACCTAACATTGAATTCTCAAGAGTTCAATCACTGAACATGTAAAGGGCTTAATTTGAGAACAAAATTAATTGGGTATGCCTTTCAATATATAAAAGAATATTATTTTATTAATAACCATTAAAAACTCCTAGATAGGATATTAACATACACAATAGAGTTAATGAGAAGAGAAAAATAATATGCTGATGTTATGTAAAAGCTGAGCAGGCTGCTAGGCTCATCTACTTGTTAAGTGACCTACTCTAGAAAAAATACCCTTGTAAAATATAAGATTCCATTCACACTTCAAAACAATTACAAATTATATTTGATATTGAATCTTTAGTGTCATTGGTGGAAAGTAGTTTCGCCAAGTATTGAATCTGTAAACACAAAGGATACAAAATGAAGCATAAAACACAGATTTCAAAAACAGTTTGGCAGTTTCCTTTATAAAACTAAATATGCAAATGACATACAATGCAGCAATTGCCCTCTTGAAATTTATCCTAGAGAAATTAAAACTTATCTTCACACAAAAATTTGTACATAAATGTTCACAGTGGCTTGACTCCTAATGGCCCCAAACTGGAAACAACTCGAATATCCTTCAACAGGTGAATATTAAACAAACTGTGGTACTCTCATACTATGGAATAGTACTCAGCAATAACATGAACAAATTTGATACAGGGTGAAACAGATGAATATCCAGAGAATTATGCTGAGTGAAAAAAAAAATTCTCAAAAATTACATGCTGCATGATTCTATTTATATAATATTTTTAAAATGACAAAATTATAGAAATGGAGATCACATTAGTGGTTGCCAGGGCTCACCTCACTGAGTCATTCTGAGGAAGGTGTATGGAAGTAAGGAAGTAGATGTGTCTCTAAAATGACAACAGGAATGATTTTTGTAGTGATAAAAATGTTCTGTATCTTGACAGTGTCAAAGTCAATATACAATTCAGACATAATATTATAGTTTTGCAAGATGTTGCCACTGGGGGGAAACTGAGTACAGGATACAAGGAATCCTTCTGAATTATTTCTCTCAACTGCTTGTGAATCAACAACAATCTCAAAATAATAAAAGTTTAACTAAAAAAAAAAATCATACTGATGAGCAATTTCATGTGCCTTGAATAGAAAACAAAAACAAAATAATATATAACATAGAAGGTGAGAGATTGTTTGTAGGGTCAGACTGCCAAGTTCGAAACCAGCTTCTCCAATAATTGTAAAGCTTTTGGAAAAGTAACCTATGTCCAGAGCCTCAGTTTGGTCATGTGTAAAAAGGATAACAGCAGACTTCATCTCACTGAGTCATTCTAAGAAATAAATGAGGTAATGCATTTAAAGTATTTAGCTTTTAACATTATCTTCGAGTATTTGGCTTTTAACATTATCATCATCCTCATTATTATTTTATATTTTAACAATCCGTTACAGTGTAAGTGCTATAAAGTTACAAAAAGGTTTGATCATAAGAGCTTTTTAAGATTCAAAAAAAGTTAGTGGTCTGTCATACTATCAATAGTCATTCATTATTTCATCAACTGCGATATTAAACAAACAGCCAAACCTAGGGTCAATTTGTTTATGATTTCTAATAAGAGGAGATTCTCTGAAAAGACTTCTGAGACAATAAGTCAATGGAAAAATGCTTCAAAGAGAAATTACAATGTTCTTAAATCACAAATAGTCTGAGGTTATAATTACTAAAGTGCAAGCAGATGACCCAAAATCAAGACTCTGAAAGAAATCCAAACAAGGATCACAGATGCTAATATTTCTGAGGTCCCTTTTCCAACTGCTGTCTTAGACTGTTTCTATTTAACTACTGAAAGCTGTTATAGGTTGAACTCCAACAAAATGAATTCAGGTACAAACCCTCAATACCATGAATGTGATATTATTTGAAAATAGAGTCTTCTCTGTAGATATATTCAAGTTAAGATGAGGGCATATTCAATTAGAGTGGGACTCAATCCGTTATGACTGGTGTCCTTACAAGGAGAGAGTTGATACAGACAAACACATGGGTACAACATCAAGTAATCACAGAGGCAGAGATTGGAACACTACAAATTATTAGCAACACCAAAGTTAAGAGAAAGGCCTGGAACAGATTCATTTCTAGAGCCTTCAAAGAGGGCATAATCCTGATTACAACTTGATTTAGGACTATGTACTGCCCTCCAGAACTCTGAGAGAATAAGTTCTGATTAAAAAAAAAAAAAAAAAATTGTTGTTTTATTTTGTTACAGCAGCACTAGGAGGCTAATAGAAATGCATATAAAAATCGTCCTTATTTTTAAACCTTAAGAATTTAAAACAAAGGAACTTTTAAAAGAATTAATTTTCCATCCAGAAATTATTTCAAGTATTGACATAACTTCAATGTTGAGCAAATTTTATTTTAGTATTTTAAATACTGACAAAATAATCTCAAATCAACCTTTTTTGGGGGGTAATTGACTTTATAAAGTATATCGAAATGTCTACCTACAGAATTTGAGAAAATGTTTTATAGATTGTTTAAGAATATCTCTGTCTCATAAAATCATAATCTATGGTATACAACAGTTGAAAATTCTATCTCTTCTTGCTTCTAATTTTTAGCTGCCAACATTGTATTTGAATTTGATAACCAGAAATTTAAGATGACAATTAAAACATTAAAGAAGCTACTATTAAATTAAAAATTCACTATAATACTCAAGTTGTCAAGTACAATTTGATATCTAATTAGGTATCCAAACTAATTAAAAAATTCTAAACTGGCTTCATAATAACACTTATAACAAAATGGCCTGACGGCACAGATTACAGTCTTCCAAAGTATAATTTTCAGAAAGGCAAGGATTACATGAACATACAGCACACTCAGTCACAGGATGCTGAGTGCAAACTTCTCCATATGTAGATCACCAAAAGAATCACCTATTTCAACAAACTTACAAAAAGGACAAACCTAAATATTCCAATTAATTTTATAAATCTCAATTTTATAAATCCCAAATGAATATTCTGTTTACTGAATAGAATTTCTTAATTTCCTTAATTTCTATTAATTGGGGAATGGGGTGACGATACCACTTACACACTAAAATAATTCAATGGTTTGTTTATACTGACTTAATATATTTGTTGACCGCAGTATAGCCTATAGTTCAGATGTAAGAATATAAAGGCCCCCAGTATATGTTAATGACATTAAAACATAATCATTCACTATCATTTGGAAGCACCAAGAAATTTCTGTAGAGAAATTCATAGAAAAAATAAACCTTTTACTCTGAGAACACATACTCAATAATCCAAATTGCAGAGGAATGTATGACTTAAAATGCAATTGAAATGAAAGCAAATTACTCTTTCCCCAATACCTAAACTACTCCCAAACTGTATTTATCATATATTAGCACTCCAGAAGGTCATCTTGATGGGCCGTATCTTGCACTGTGCACAGGCGCTTCATCTTATCCTAGTCCCGATCAATATGAGTAACGATTACTTGGATAATTAAATAGAAAACCATAGATACAGTTTGCCGAATTGAACAACAGTATATATGTTAGATGCCAGAATTAATATTCAAAATGATCTTAAAGTGGGTGAAATAATAAATCAACATAAAGAACATTAAATCCAATAAATGTAAAAGTTTGATTTTTACATTAAAAATTAACTATACAAGTACAGGACTGGGCAGAGCTTGAGGCAGATTACATCATGAAGAAGTGTCAAAAAATTGGAGTGTTTAATACAAAGGGAACAGTAAGAGAGACACATAAGAGTAGTTTTCAATTATATGAAGCAGCAAAGTAGGGCTGAGTGACAAATCACAGGTTGGCTTAGTGACATAGAGTGGGTAAGGCGGCCCAAGATTTGACTTCTGCTCTGCCACGTATTGGTTGTGAGACTTCAGCCATGTTATTTCAGGGCTCTAAGCCTCAGGTTCCTCACCAGGAAAATGAGTTAAATAACATTACTTACTGCAAAAAGTTTCCACAGGGACTAAATGAGATAAAAGCCCTCAACTCTGTATCAGCCATAAAAACTGCTAAAAAATGGTGAGGTAGTAAAATAAGGAGTTTATTAATAAGACTTTACTTTTCTTTTACTTTCTTACTAAATACCTTCTTTCTGTATCTATTCAAGCGGAGGACATATTTTTAACAGTCTTATAATATGTAACAAGTTGGATCCGGGGGCACCTTTTGCTTCAAAATTCTAAGATATTTATTTTGCCTGCTAAAAAGATTTGTGATACCACCAACTTGCCAATCGCTTGGAAGTAGGGATGTGGTTAAGAAAGTGTTTCCTACTCTGATGTGACAAGGAACTGCTTACTATCCCTCTTCCCAACTTCCTGAGTCAGCCTTTTCAAATGCAAAACAAACAAACAAACAACAACAAAAACCAAAGAAGTCAAAGCTGCCTCTAGTAATTTTAATAGCATGGAAGAATGCTTATGTTATGATGCTATGTGTATAACAAGCAGGCTACCAAACTACATAAGACAAAATTATAATTAAAGAACTTTGTCCGAAAGCCAAAAGAAAAATACATGTATAAAAATGAGAGTAGTTTTCTCTGAGTGGTGATTTTATGGCTCTTTTCTGTTTTTATCAAATGTTTACCAATGAATATGCATTGTTTTGCATTGTGGAAAAGAAAATTTTTAAAAGAAGTACCCTAATAGTTTTGGGGGGTTTTTTACTTTAGAATATCTTTCTCTTTTCATTTATGTACTAATTTGACTGTAATAGTTAAAAACTCTGAATATAAAATAGTTTAATAATTCTTACAAAACAACACATGAGCAAGTACAGAATACCCAGAAACTAAAGTTATATGGGTACAGGGACCATAAAGGAAAGAAAAAATAAATAATAACTACATGCACTTAATGAAGTCCATAAAGGAAAGAAAAAATAGATAATAACTACATGCACTTAATGAAGTCTCAGTAAGTAGCTTATTGATACACAGTGTCATCCCTAACTCTCAGGGGCTAGGGCAGCCACAGATTCCTGCATGTACCACCACTTCTCACACATTATTTAAACACATTACTCTCTGCCTTCTTCAATAGACTATAAGCTCTGTGATGGCAGAGATTGTCTCGGTTCACACAATTATTAATGCCGAGTACGTAATTGTTAAATAATAAACTAATAGTATATTGCCTTAACAACTCAATGTAATAGAATGAGAGTTGGTTAATACATGATAGGCCAAAAAAAATGCTGAAGTATAAATTTTTAAAAAATAATACTCATGCAGAACTTTTTAAGATTGAAGCACATATTTGTTTATGTTAAATGGAAGTTAGATTTTTGATAATATAAAACATTACCCATTTATAAAAGGCTTTTAAAAGAATAATTAGAAACCCACTGAGTACTATAAAAGTAATTAGATAAATCCATAGATATCTGTCAAAAATATAAATACTAATTTCAAATGAGCACTTCATCAGAATAGATATGTTATCAAGTGTCATTTGGGGATTCTTCCTAATATTTGTATTTTGAAATGTTTAATTATGTTAAAGTCATTCTGAAAATAGTTTCTGTGCATTTAAATTAATCTTAATGAAATAAAGTTCTAAGTCTTATGTTTTTCAATATAAATGGTGATACCAATTAGCTGTAAAGCATGACTCATTTCTCCTTTTTTTTGGTATCATTTCTGTTATTACATGAACTTGTTTCAGCAGGAAGAAAGAATTGGGTGTTTAAATGAAATATGATTATAGATGTTTGAAACTGGAATAATCTAAATACTCCAGAGCAGCCCTGAAAAGTTTTGAAGTCCATATTTTACAACTTGATAAAACAGAGCAGTGATACTTAAATTTATCCAACAAATCATCCAGATACGAACCCAAATTCTGGTTTCAAAAAATATGTGTATCTCTCTACTCTAAAGGTAGTCAAAACTTGCAACAGGATCAGGACCTTCTTTTTTCTTAAGAATGCTACAGTGCTAGGGGAAATGATTTTTAATCGTAACTATTGTTAGTGCCAACAGTATCTGAAAATCATTGCTGAGAAATCCTCAGTGCTGGGTTCTAAGAAAGAAAGCTAAGAATTTCTTTCAAATGCCATCAAAGCTACTTATTTTCCTGTTGTCCAGGCTTGGATGTTTTACTCTACTATGAAAATGAATAAACAGAAATTTCATTTAAAATGGATTCGAGAGGCTAAAAGAGAAAACTCACACATGTGTCAATTCATACACACTACAGATCTCAATGGGAGGAAACAGTACCTTGCATCTCTGACAGGATGTGATAACTACTTTACTACCTCAGCAGGAGAAAGAAAAGATTCCTTCTTGCCCAGTAACATCTCAGCCAGTGGGAGACTGCCATTAACTCAGCCAATGAAAAGTCACTATACTTTGAACTTACAGTTTTCTCCAATGGACTCTTTTTCACAACAGCTTCTCTCAAGTCCGTAAGAGAATTCTTCTCCTTTGTTTCTCTGGACTTGCCCTTGGTTCACCATGAGACTGCATGTCTTGAATTTCAACTCTCTGTTGTACCATATTACTGGAGAAATACTTGGTTATTTGTTTAAGGTCAACCCCAGCTTCATTCTTCTCTATCGATACTCTCTCCAGGATAATCTCATAAAGTCTTACTGCAGGAAATATCATATATACACAGATAACTTGCAAATCTCCAGACCTGATTGCTCCCTTAGGCTCCAGACTCACATATTCAAGTGTTTTCTGGACACCTTCCTGGGATACCTAAGAAGATTTCTTTATATTTAACATGCCGACTTAATTCCCATCTTAGGGTCATTGCACTAGTTGCTCCATCTGCCTGGAACTCTCCTTCTTTTCATTCCTATCTGACTCATATGTCACCTCCTTAAAGTGGTCAATACAGTTAAAGAACTCAGCCTCTCTGCAATGCTTAATTCTATTATCTGGCTATTTAATTATAGCGCTTATCATTATGTAACATAATAAAGGTATTCGTTTACTTGCCACTGGCTGTATCCCCCTAATTATAGTGGAAGCTCCTCAAAGGTCACCAAGCTGGTATATTCTAATTTATCAGTTCCCTTGTCATGTTGGTTATTCCATATTTTGAGTATCACTGCTGTCTTGGATAAGATCTACTGTCTTGCATTTTAAGTATGTTGGGATATATGTTTCACTCTTCCCTCACTTTGTAATCATAAAGAAGAAATGTCTGTCTATCTATCTATCTATCTATCTATCTATCTATCTATCTATCTATCTATCTATCTACCTACCTACCTACATACCTACCTACCTATCCATCCATCCATCCATCCATCCATCCATCCATCCATCCATCCTTCCATCTATCTCCCTATCCACCCATCCATCCCTTCGCTTGTTTGCCATGGTTCTCCTCCCTACTTCACAACGCCTATCCACAGTTCCCTGATTACTATAGGAAGTGAGGTTCAGGATCTTTCAATCCCAGCTTCCAATCCTTAGTATAACTTATAACAAAAACTTGATATATTTAAATGAGAGCACCACAGGGACCCTGTGGAATGAAATGTTGAATATGTGTCATATGCACTCTTTTCCCACCCTTTGACTCTATTTAAGACAATAAAAAGTCAATCTTAGAACACATTGACATTTACAGAGGGATACGTACTGTAGGAAAACATAATAAATGTATGTTCTAATATGAGCTATTAAAGTGGCTTTCCAAATACATTTAACAAAACAGTGTGCTTCATCTATGAAAAAATGAATGTTTGCAAATAAAAAGCCTTAAGAAAATGTACTTTGTGTAAGTATGTTGGGAACAGCTATCGAAAGTCAAGTGTTATAAATATTTAATGAAAAAAGCAATCTTGGACTGTTAAAAAGAAAAGGTTTAAAACCAGTAATAAATGTTGTGGAAATCGTACAGGTGGACACAAATGTATTCAGTTAAAATGCCAAAAAATATTAAATGTCAATAATATAGATAGCCTTAAATGATTTAATTTTAATTTGTATAAAGAGTCACATACATGAGTGGAACATCTAAAACAACTTCAATCCTAGCAATTCTTGCTTAGTCTTTTCCTTTAGGATTCACTTTTAATCAAGCATACTTAGATAGCTATATCACAATCAAAATGAAGTGTGTCTCTTATTTTCCCCTAGAAATTAAAAAAAAAAAAAATCTGATTGAAAAACTATCCCATAATAGCTCAGACCTTTTATCATTTTTAAAAGAGTCTTCCTTGGATCCTCTCACTTGTTTATAGAACACTTGCACACATGGAAATTATCAATAAAGTGTAAATCAATACATCCTTAAATATATAAAATGCTATTGGATTTATATAGAGAGATTTCTAGGTCTTGTGGATTAGATGTGAACAGTAACCTGAATTTCCTGCAATCTCTCTTCGTGGTTGTGCTTAATTCTTGACAGTGGTTCTAATATGGGAGACTAGAAGATTGAGACAAAGCTAATATTTATTAAGCTATAGTCACAGAAAATGCACCTGGCAGCTTTGTTTCACTTTCATTTGTTCTTAAGGCCCAGTGTCAACGTAACAGTGAAGGAAAAGAGATGGCATGGCCACACGGTAACATAACTATCACTGGTGACTTACAAGTGAGTCAGTGTTCTTGTGTGTCAGCGTACATGTGTGCAGGTGTATAAATCTTGCTCTTTCCACTCTTTTGCTGTTTCAGGGTTCTAACTAATTTCAAAAGCAGGACTCCTCTCTTAGTCTCTCAACTTAGCTGCCCCCCCTAAAAAAACAATGTGGCTAGTATTTCGACTGGAGACATTATTAAGTGGAATGAACTTGGCACTCTTCCGAAGGTGTCATCATTGATTGTTATCTACAACTATCTTCTCTTTGCCTCAGTTTTTAACCATCTTCTATACAAATCAAGAAAATTACCCACAAGAAATGTATATGAAATAAATTGAACTATTTGGGACCTCCCTCAAAAGAATAGTACCACTCTGTTGTGATATTAAAATCAAAGATAATAATTTCCTTAATTCAAAAAAGTAACAATTTTATTAAATCATTTACTGTGTGTGTGACACTCAAACACACCTACTTAGCATACACAAAGGCTCCTGCTCCAGCTTTCTGGGGAATCATATTTTGAATCCAATGGCCGTGAAGAGATTTTATGCTCTTTTAATAGTTCTTGTTGTAACTCTTCTACATAAAAGATTTAACCTGCTATATGGGAGTAAATCTTCTCTATAAACAAAATATGGAGTTTAAAATAGCTTGAAGACCTTATCTTAATAACAGGGCTCTGCATCGAGGTTTGAGAGTGCTCCAGATGCGACTGATCTCTCAAGAGAATGAAACCTTTAGAATGAGTCTACTAAAATTGGTCTAGTATTCCACAAATCAATGCTTTTTCAATAAAAGCAGGCTCTATATTACTTTCAATGTATATAGAATGATGCTTTTTGCCTGACATTAATAGAAATAGGGACTGTAGACATAAGCTGTAATTTTAATTTTCTTTAATATTATATTCCTACTGAGATTTTTTAAAAAGAGGTAATTATATGTATAAGTGGTCCCCTACTGAGTTCTTTTGACCTTTGAATTTATCTGCATTAGACACTGACAGTTGGAGTACCTTCCATGACAAATCCAGTCTTTAATCCATCAATTAACAAATGTTTCATCGAACTGCCCAGTGAGGCTATCAGCATGTCGATATGCAATTTCAGCAGTTTCAATGACATCATTACCCTTCTTTTCACAGTCTTATTTGAACTCTTATTTGACTATTTTATTGCAACTCGAACTTATACGTTTGGGAAAATGGAAAAGCGAAAGTCTTGATGTTAATGATAAAATGCTTATCTAATAAAATGAATTAAAGAGAAAATGGAAATCACTGATGTGTCAAAATAGGAAAATCTTTTTAGTTTTAATAGAATGATCATTGTACACATTTTCCATTATGAAGGAAAACAACAAATTTTTAAAAAATGTATAAAATGTTAGAGATATTGTTAAATATTGTTTTTAACATTTTAAGTGTAATTGGAAATTTTATTTATAATCTATATTTAGCTTTTATAGAATTCCCGTAATATGCTTGTTATTTGATTTTCAGATAATTTGACTTTCACAGATTTTTAGAAACATATAATATGCCAAAGTAGAGAGACAACAGACATAAATTAAAAAATATACAAATAAATAAGAGAACAGAAGGAGAAATAGACAAACAGAAGTAGGGAATGGGAAAGAAGTAAAAGGAAAAATGAAAGGTGGGATAAAAAAGACTACAAGAGAAAAGATGAAAAGATATGAGTAAAGAAAGGAAGGAGAGACAAAGGCAAAGAAAGAAGAGAATCAGAGAGCAAGAAAGAGAGAAAAAAAGGGAAAGATGAGGAACAAGAGGCCATAAAAGAACAGACAAAAAGAATATAGGAACAATAAGAGATAAGAAAGAGAAAAAAAAGATGAAAATAAAAACGACAACAAAAAAAAAACGAATCACTGGGGAGCACTGTGAATAGATCCTCACTCCAAAAACAACTTCGCTTTATTCTGCCTTTCTCTAACAAATAATTCAGAAGTTAAATTTATTTGAGAAAAAGACAATTTTTTAAATATCAGGAAACAGATGTTGAATGAGGCAGATGAGACTATTTGGAGAAACGTGCTGTTAGGAATTAAAGCCATCATTGTCTGTGCATGTATATGAATGACACCCAGATAAACATCCCATGGTGAGTGATTCTATTATAGCCAAAGAGGTGGAAGATACCACTTGTAAGTGCTTTGAAAATTGCCTTTTCTTACCCAAGTGAGTAATGCTTATATAATCAGAGATGCAACCTAATGACAAATAGAGAACTAAAACCTTTTGAAATGACCATTTAACAACAGAAGTAGAAATACTGAACTTCTCAGAGATACTTTGGGGAGGCCTTAATTAACATTTTTTATGGTACCCTTGATAAGAAGTAATCATAGAGAATTTCAGAGCAGAATGGGAAATGCTGGTGATTATGTAGTCCAAACTCTTCACAACTGCCAGTAAAAGAACCTGAGAGGCCAATAATATTTAAGTACTTTTTCGAAAATCACAACTAACTCATGTCTGCTAATGTTCAATTTTTCAAATGATTGGTGAACATATACAATATATCATGGGACCTTTAGAGAATATGAAGGAAATACTAAGTAAATGGATCTGATCCATTAATTTCTGTTTGTGCTTATAATGATTATTAAGTACCTAACCATGAGCTTCCTGTGACCCAGAAACATCATTTCGTTACCTTCACAACCCCAGAAGGGAACACATTGCTTGGTGCATAACTGTCAATACGTCTTTATTTAATGAGTAGATAGAGTACTAGGGCACAGTTGGAAACTTTAGATAGCATGACTAGTTTTTGTATAAAGTCTTTAAAATGGGCCACTAACAGAAACATGGAGATTACATCTGATTCTATGCCAGTAGTCAAGAGGTTGACCATTACGACTTTACCTTCCTCAGAGATAGGTGCAGTCTACAAATTACTTGATAAATAGCTCAAAAGATAAATGTTATATGCCTTTAGGGGACAGCTGGCCACACTCCTAAGGACTGTGTGAAAACAAAATACAAACAGGGTAGTAATTAGCTGTCCCCAGAGGAAAAGGTTCCTCATAGCATTCATGATCATGTGATTCAAGCACTTCTCAACCTAGACATGCCCAATGGGTGAATATCCCTTATCTTTGGATCATCTCTCCAATCCAGGCTCATCTTCCTCATAGCATCATAGCTGCTGAAAACATATTTTGCCTCCCTGATCTCCCACCCTTACCTTATATATTTAGTCTCCTGACTCCTTAATAACCCTCATTCTCAATCCTGGAGCCAACTTGCTCCCACTCCAACTCCACATATATACTGTTTCTTCTGGAGCCCGTCATTTCCCCGGCTCCTGTATCAGTGGTCCACAGTGCTCAGTTTCCGACAACAGGCAGTGCCAATCTCTCTGGGAACCCTACTCCACCCTTGTGGGCTGGGATACACACCTGAAAACACCTCCATAAGAAAGGCACTGCCTAAAGGCTCTAGTACATTTTCTCAAAGAAATGGTGGATTTAATTTTTTTTTTTTTTAGGTGAGGCATCCCTTGGTTGACCTCCTCACAGATTGCAAGGACCTTATCAGCTTACAATCCCTTATTTTTATTTTTTATTTACACCTACAGCACCTGGTCTTCCTTGGTCTCCCATCCAAGTACTAACCAGGCCCGACCCTGCTTAGCTTCCGAGATCAGACAGGATCGGGCTTGTTCAGGGCATGGCCATAGACTGGATTTAATTCTTGATGGAGCTTAGGTGTTATCCATATAAAATTTAATCTATTTTCAAATGATAAATTGACCAACAAAGTTCTCAATTACATTCCATTTCCATATTAGAAATAATCAAATGAACAAAAGTACATTTCAGAATTAACAGTAACATTGTATTTAACAGTCTCTGAGTTGTGAAACATCCCTGGAACACTCATAGTTTGCAAGTTACAGAAAGACAGACATGTAAACTTACCTAACGAGCTAAACAAGGCTAACTAGTAATTTTACAAATAATTGATTTAATTAAGCTAAGTGGAGCCTTTTGAAAAAGGTTTCTCCAACCAGATGTATGTTAAAAAAGAGGCCTGCTTTCTGGGGTCATATTTTCACCACAAGATTCTTCAGATTTAAAATACAATGTTACATCTTAGAAATTCGTTATTGTATAATTTAATGTAATGGGAAACAGGTAGGTAAATTGTGGCAGGATAAGTCATGGTCAAGAAAATATTCAATTGTAAGGGGCTATAGTACCAAGAAGGAGATATAATAAAAGAATAATAAAATTAATTAATCCATCCCAAAAGAGTTTACTCAGTTAAAGTAATAATTTCCAGAGAGTAATCACAAGAGACATCACTGAGTCAGCACCAGAGGTGTAGTTTGTCTGCATCTATGCAATCCCTTTCAGCAACTGTTCAATTGGTGATGCTTCCCACAATAAATTCCGGGCATCTGCGGTCTAGAATGTGCCAGCTATAAAGGCAGGTTACACCCAGCCCCTCAGGCAGGCTCTGTAGGGTGCAGTCAGCATCCTTAATAGGTGTGTACCCACACCACGTGTGTCCTAAGCCCAAAAGCAAGGGGGAGTGTAATTTGGAACTGCAAGGTGTGGGGACTTCTATCGTTGTGGGAACTGTAGGAAGACAGAGAAAATAAACAGATATACACCCCCACCTCGCTTCATTCTGTTTCATACCATTCTCACTCTTCAGTTGTTTTTAAAAAACAAAAAGACCAGCTTTGTCTTCCTAAGTCTCTTTCATCATTGTCCTTTGCTTGTCAAAACTGATTCAGCCTCAGTCATGTATTTTCCCTGGGGCTCTTGCATTTGGTGGGGATGAGAAAGGGAAAGAGGTTAAGTGTCTGCCAGTAACTTGGCGAAACATCTAGCAAGAGGAAATCGGAAATGCGCTGTTGGATATCATAGTTTAACTTTGACCGCTTGCGGCCAACGTGGCTTTTTCTTAGTATTGTGGCCTCCTTAGCTCTCAATTCCCCTTCCACTCTGAGACCCTATAACCTCATCACTCCATGCATAGTCAGTATGCTATCCTTTTTTCCCATAACCTCCAGACTCACCCTACAAAGCACTATTGTCTCTTTATTTACCTATGATTTCAAACAACTAACACGCACATTATCTGCCTCCTCGCCATCTTATATGGGTTATAATTCTCCCAACAAGTCACAAAGACTAGGCCTAAAGTGTCCAAGTATCTTTCCAGGAGCAATCTCCTCTAGTCACACTCTCCTTTTAAGGCCACCACAACCTACAACAGTGGCTCTCAAAATCTGATAAAGTATGTACCAGAATCACCTGGCAAGCTAATCAAGGACACGGACCTAGGCTCAGGTCAACGCAAGTTTGAAATCACAGGTCTCCACTAATCTGCAAGCAGAAGAGGAATAGGATACAAATAGAGATTTTATCACGCAGTCTTGCTCCTCACAGGAGATCTAAAGAACACCCGCGCCCCTCAGCAGCCTAAGCTCCCCACTTTTTCCCTGTAATTCTGAAACCCCACGCCCCCATGCACACACATGCCCTTCCACTCCCACCTCTGACTTCCTCCCACAAGTCTCTTCCCAGCCTTTCCACCGCTTCCACTCCCGGGTCCTCCGCGGACTCCTTTAAGAAAGAGAAACAAATCCAGCGTCCACGGTGGGCGGCGCCTGTCCCTGGGAAAACTCGAACCCACCACATCTGAGCCAACTTTTCAAACTTCCCAACTCACTCTCACGTACACGATAATGAAAGAAAAGTGGGCAAGGCAGAGGAAACCAAACTCTGCCCCTGGTGAATTTCTGATCCCGGACGCGCTCGCAGGAAGAGGTCCCTTTCCCTCCCCTCAGCTGGCCGGCCCAAGGTGAGCGCAGTCCCAGGCCCCCGCCGCACCCAATCCCGGGCCCGCCAGTCTCCCTCCGGCTGAGACCCCCGCTTACCGCCAGGAGCGCTCGGAGCCACGCGCACCCGCGCCGGCCGCCGAAGGTTTGCCGCCCAGGAAGCGGCGAGCGCGAGGGAGGGGAGAGGAGTTACCTGCCTAGCGTCAGGTCGGCGGAGGGAAGCTTATTCCCGCCCGCACTGCGCCTCCCCCACCCTACCATCACTCCACCCCACCCCCGGGCTAGGTGCAGAGCTGAGTGAGGGCGGGTGTGGGGACCAGTTGCAACAAGTCCAAAGTCGTGTCGCACCAAACCCCGTGCAGCCAGAAAGTGCTTCGGAACCTGTCTGAACTCAAACATCCAACCCTTTACCGGCAAAGTATAAAGGATTTCTTTCCTGCCCGCCCTCAAGACTACCCAACAATTCCAAGTCCCCACATCTCGGCCTGGACGAGCTAGAGGCCCGGGAGGACGATGGCGCTCACCTGGGAAAGAGGGTGGACCTTGGCGGAGCGGTGCTATGCTCCCATTCCCCGCCCTTCCTTGGCTCCGGAATGTGCAGAGAGAAGGCCGAGGGGGCCAGTGGGGTGAGAGCGCGGGTTGTACCACCCTCAAGAAAGTGGCACGGATTCAGCCCACATTTAATGATTACAATCAGCAGGCGGCAATGCAGACCCCTATCGAACCATCTGAGTGTGTCCAAGCTTGGAAAAGACCAGGAAGTGGAAAGGTGGAAGAATAAGTGCTTGTGCATTTACCTTTTCATATGAAAGAAGAATTTTAACTATCATCAAAATTTGGTTCTGACTTTGGACTGGACTGTCCTGGAATGACAAGATATTGTTCTAAATAGAAATACCTGTGTGATAAGCAGGTCACTCTAGGTGGGATGCTATGGAGCAAATGTTATGAAATTAGAGACTTTATAATTTGGTTTTAATATAAAACAATTACAACAATTAATAAAGTTCATTTATTGTTTCCTTGTCTACATCTCAGTAAATATGTTATTAGTATTTCTAATAATTGTATAACCGTATCGTCCTCAAGATATAGCCATTCGCAGCAAATGTTAAAAATGCAGCCTAGTACTAGGGGAGGAATGAAACGGTAATAACAGACATATTTTAAGCTCTTGGCATGGTATGTAAATTATCATAAAATGGAATTGACCTTAATGACTTTTATGGCTATTTTGCTCTGAATAAAACACAGGGAAAATGGTAAACTGTTGGGATTTGAGTTAGGTCTTGACTGATGAGGAGACTGGAGAACAAAATTTACATATTCTAATTGCAGAAATAGAGCATAGGTCAAAGGCAGAAAGTAAAAGCAAGTTCCAGGACAATATAAAGCTAAGCTTCCACATTATGGCATCTTTATCTATAGTTTCTTTTCAACAGCATATGGAGAATTGTCTTGATTTACATATTTAACTTTCTTCTGTTCCTGCTAAGTTTCCATGTCTGACCTTTTATTATTTTTGCAATTCTGGTCTTCATTTTTGACATGCAATTGTCCAACTCACTCAATTCATGTTCTCTGAGTGGTACTTCATTTGCTGGTATTCTTTTACAGTGTTCAGAAATAATTCTGGAATTTCTTAAAGTAGGAATACTTATGAGCATTTTAAGACCACATTCATTAACATACACTAATTTTATTTTTTAAAAAGCGAGAATATTCAGACTCAATAAATTAAAATGGGCCCATAGGAAGTCCAATTGTATTACAATATATAAATCAAATGAAATCACAAAGATATCTACTAGGGTGTTAATTATTTAAAGCAAATAAATGAGAGGGAAATGTAAACGAAGAGGGGAAATTCAATAAAGGCACTATGCTAAGGGCTTTCTATCCTTAGTAGAATAGGAGAATGTATAAAATTGACCTTACTCCTTAAGGAGCCTACAAGCTAGGTGAGAAGAGAGGACACATGCACACAAAAAAAGGAGCTAACAGTACAAGGCAGCATAAGGAACTTTAAGTGGTAAGTACTTAAATCCTTTGAGAAGTAAGAGGAAGAAATGATCAACTGCTTAGATCATTAGGGAATCTTCACATAACTTCACAGAAATGTTGGAATTTGAATTGGGTCCTGACTGATGAGAAGACTTTACAGGAGACTGAAACTGACATATGTATGACTAGATGCTCAAAGAGCAGAGTAAAGGCAGAATGTGAGAAAGTCGCGGGATCATACAAATCAATTTGGCCATGGGCATAGCTGTGTTGCAAGATAAGTTTAGAAATAAAGATTGAGAGTCATTTTCTCACCTACAGAATGAGGTCAGTATTATCTACTATCTAGGATTGTTATTAGACTCATGAATTAGAAATAGCTTATGTAAAACCCTTATCACAGCAGCTGATATATGTTATGACCACAGTAAGTGTTAAGTATAATATTATACTTGAGGTCAGTTTGTGAACAGACATGATCGCAAGCTAAAGAACATTTACTTATGTCTACTA
Source organism: Pteropus medius (assembly GCF_902729225.1). Lineage (NCBI taxonomy): Eukaryota > Metazoa > Chordata > Mammalia > Chiroptera > Pteropodidae > Pteropus > Pteropus medius. Next base: position 30,073,545 of record NW_024354500.1, read on the forward strand.
ATGGTGATATAAAAACTCATCTAACGATTGGTGACCTTCAGTATAAATTCTAGTCAGGAAGAGGAGTGAGGCTCCCTTGTGGTATGAAAATGGTGACAAGGGTGAGAGTAGTGAAAATGGAAAGGAGGAGACCAATTTGAGAGCCAATGAGATTGAAACCAATACGATTTGGGGTCAGATTGGATGTAGAAGTTAAATGAAAGAAATAAGAAATAACTGTTTTGACCCACCAAAAATTATCCATAGAGGGAAGGAAAGAGTGAAACAGCCAAGTATGTGAAAAGTAGGAAAAAGCAGGAACAGGGTCATGTGACAGGTTATTTTTAAGATGTTAGGGACCTCTTTATATAGGTAGAGAAAAACTGCAGAGAGGAAATAGCAGAGAATAGAAAGAATAGTGGATAAGGGACACGGTCCAGACCGTGTGGGCAAGGAGACATAAAACTGTCTTTCTATATGAAATCTGAGCCTAATAAATTCTCAACTTGAATTTTTTTAAGCGGATAGCTTATATTAAAAACAGAAACTAAAATTAGAATTTTACAAATAATACTTAAAACATAAATAGATGAGTGAGAAAATTGTACCCATGATTAAGAGGCTCCCAAGACAATATTTACTGATGAAACAGCAAGCCAATCTTCACTGAATTTTTACAAAATTTATCCAAAATTTAATCCTATGTCCAAGAACAAAATAGTGGATATATTAAATTATATTCAACATATCTCGATTTACCTCCTATATTGTGTTCAAGTACACGAGAGGATTCAAAAGTAGTATCACGTATTTTTTCTTGCTTTAAAAGTACTTATAATTTAATTGAAAAGACAAAATATATATGAAATAGAAAACTACAGGGTAATACACAGATGCATAAAAATACAGATAAAAATAAAAGGTACATAAATCATAGACGAGATGAAGCAACTATAGTTTATTGGGGAACAAGAAAATTTTATTCTGGTGACTTTTTTCCCCTAATTGTTTATATTGCTTTTTACAAATGTGTTCCTTCAAAAATTCTTTAAAATATGATAAGAAGCTATTTCATCAGGTTATCAGGTCTCAGTCATTATTTGTAGACTAAGCTCAGAGTCCCTTCAAGAGCTTTGAAATATTCATTTTAATACACTTCAAGGCAATGGCTTCCAGGCAGATAAAGCCATTGATATAGGGTGGAAGTTAAGAAGCAAAATTCATGTTAGTGTTGGTAAAACCCACTACAGGATGGACCATCACATCAGTTTAATAGTCTTATGACATTTCATGTAAGACTGCTATGATAATTATTGAAATGAACTTCATAATCTTTTCATTTATCTACCTCATTTAAATTGTTACATAAAGTATTATGCAAATGTCATTAATTCAACACATAGTTATTGAGAGGTTTTTTTTTGCAGGAAAGGCATAGTGCCGGGCACTAGTTGGAGCAGAGGGAAGAAAGATTCCTAAAGCACAGCAGAGATAACTAGGAATCTTTTATCTAACCTTTGACTTGTCTGTCTGTGTGTGTGTTCATGTACATAAAGATGGAAAAACTTAAATACAGTTTAAAGTCCAAAAATATATTATGAGTATTTGTGAAAAGAGGTGTGGAAACAAATGTAATTAAGTCAAATTAGATAGATCTGTAGATTAATGATCGTTTTCTGTTTTTTTTCCCTCCATCACTAAATTCCTTTAGAAGGATGGGAAACATTATTATACTTTGTACTTCTTACATTCTGTCAAAATTATGGTGTAGTAACATGTAATTATTTTTTTTAATCCATAAGTATTTGTAAAAGATTAGATAATTGTAACAAATTATTTTAGGAAATGAATTAAAGAAATAAAATGATAAAACAACAGAAAACCATGGTCCTTTATTTTTAAGTAACTAAACTCCTTAGAACTTTCTTGTGAATGCATTTCCTCTTTTTCTCTACTCATCAAACACATGAAAACATTTTTGATAATAAAATAACTTTAAAATCTTACCAATATTATTGGTAAAATGCATACTCATGCAATAAGAAGGAGGGACAGAATGTGAAATGATGCTAATAAAAGATGTTTGATATAAAGTACTGATTAATGTAATTATATTTAAATATATCCATGTCTTTTGTTACTAGTATTTGCTAAGACATGAAAATTGCCCAGTTAAATATCTTTTAAAATACCGAACTTCTGAAAAGTCATTAGGTATTTATCATTTTTTGGATGAACATGAATAGCCATCTTCAGAGGTATTTTATCATGGCAGTATATAACATTATTAACACAATTACAGACATCCATTGTGATTGCAAGTTGTTTAAGTTAGGTAGAAATACATCCATAGTGATCATTCTAGGTATTCTCAGCATCCGTCATTACCTGGACTGGATTTCACAGAGGTCAGCAGAAGTGTGAGGTATGAGTGGTACTTTTGTAATTAAAAGAAAAGAGAGATAATGAGGGAGGAGGGAGGATGGGAAGAAGAAAGTATCAGTGCAAGTCCAACTTTAACTGCCTTTTCTGGAAGGTCTAATATTCAGATATCTGCAATTCTGAATCACTGTCTCCCAGTCATATCATGTCTATTTGCACTTCATGCCTTTGCTCACCTCTGTTCAGAGGATTTCCAGTACTATAGGCTGGAAATCCTCTGAACAAATCCTCTTTCCCCTTTCTGCCTCTTTGCAGGATAACCATCACTCAAGATCCATCTCTATTCCTACATTGTATAATTTTAGCTTTGACTAATGTGGGCTCCTTAAAATGCATAAGCCTTAATCCCTTTATTACTTCTCTGCCAAAAATATGTGACCTTATAACATCTCTTTTATTTTTCTAGGCTGTTATTGGAGTCCGCTGGTATAATTCAACCTTCCCAATGCCTTATCTTCAAATCAGATTAGTGGTTCTCAGTGGAAGGCATACCAGTCCATAGGAGACATTTGAAAAATATTACAATAATTGAGACATTTCTCAATCTCTACTGGAATTTTGTGGGCAAGGATCTGAAATGACATATGTCCTATAATGCATCCTGCACAACAGAAAATTACCTTATGTCTTGTACAAATAACACAGCTCCTGCTAGATATCATGAAAAATTTATTAATAATTGCCAAAGACTAGAACTTCTCTCTGTTTTATATACAAATACAAGAAATTTTTGTACAATTTTAATATACACCAAATTCCAGGAATCCAATTACAATATATTTTGCTCCATTTAGATATTTGTTAAGAATTATTCTTTATTTTGTAACTCCCAGCACTAACAGACCTGCATCAGAGTTACCAATAAAACTTATCAGTCTCCCTCAGCTGTAAATCAAACATCTGATGACTTCATGTTTTCTGTGAATACTTATATACTAAAAAAAATAGTATTTTTATAAATTTACATTACAATTTGGCTTAACATTACTTTTAAAAAATATATATGAGTTAAGTTATTTTATCAATAAATTTTATTTTGTTTTGCTATAATAAGAGGCTATTAACCTTCTTAACCTTATGTGTTGAAAAACATAGAGGGGTATTAAGTCTGAGAGTTGAGAACCACAGAACCAGATTATACCCTTTCATAGAAGAAGTAGGATGCAGGAGAGAAGTGAGTGAAGTAGAAAGCTAGGATTTATCGAATAATTCCTTTGTACCAGGTATAGTGTCAGATTCTAATGTATACTCGATACTCCATAGAACCAGCCCAGTGATGGCATGCAACCACTAAGTGATGAAAGAACAGTTCGAAAGTAAAAATTATTTACAGAATGATAACAACAAAGTCCTTAACGTGGCTTATTCTTGCATAGTCTGACCTGTCTACTTCTCTCCTTCACCCAGCCTTTGCTCCTCTCCTTGTGCCATACTCCCTGCCCCCATTTTTGGAGCTCTAGCTCCATCAACCTCCTTTTGTGAATGTTTCATCAGGCTCTCTTCTTCCTTGGGGCATTTGAAAATATTGGGTTTTTTTTTTGTTTTGTTTTGTTTGTTTGTTTTTTTTTACTTAGAAAGCTGATATTCACTATGCTTCCCCTCTTTTTCTCTTGTGGAGATCACTCTCTAGAATTATTTCTCTTCTTCTTTTTTTTTTTTTTTTTTTTGATGCATGTTTCTCCATTTAATATTACTTCATGGAAATCCCTTTAAGTCAAAAGGCAAAACTTTAATGATTCTTTTAATGGGTGCAGAATATCCCTGTGTGAGGATACACTCTATTATGTATTGATTAGAATATTATATTCAGATTATCTTGTTCTGTATTCACAATGTTGCAATAAAAATCCTTGTGCATTTAAGAAAAACATCTATTATGAACTCTAGAGTGAAATGCAACTCCTCCTTCTAAAGAAAAGCCTTTCTGGATTCTCAGACCAGATTAATTCTAGGTTTACAAACTTGCATGTGCTTTTTCTTCCTAAATATGTTCATAATTATAATCTTAGGTTTATTTATGCAAAAGCCCAATTTTTCTAGTTCCCAGAGAATAAGCATCTATCTCTTTCTGTCCACCACTGTATCCTTAATGAATAGTAAGGGCTCAATAAATATATGAAAAATGAATAAGGAAATGAATGAAGTGAATGAATTCATAAAGTATTATAATGGAGAGAATCCTCTCTTTAACTCCTCCAAATAATGCTTACATACTCTCTCTTTGTCTCTTAATGACTCCTGCAGCTGATATTTTTCTTCCTTTTGAGAATTGAGTTGATATAGTATTGAAAAGAATAAATAGAAGAGACTGTGAGCTTCAAAGATCTGATTTGCACATTCCTCAATATCAAACTTCCAATATTTAAATGTATCTCTTCATCAGTGTTTAAATTATCACAGTAAAATTATTCATATTTAAACACAAGAAGACACACTTTCGAACAGTGCCCTTTTCTGCCTTTGCCACTCTCTATATTCCAACCAATTTTATTTAAATACACTAAACTTCATTTAAGCAGTTGTTCCCTAAGGCTCTAACTCTACTTGCAAACAGGCAAAATAAAATCCACTGTAACTATGATTATTAGTTGGGAAAAAAAAGAGAGAATGTTTAACAAAGAAAGAAATGTACAAAACAGATAGGATACCATTGCTGCATACAGTAAGATTACATTGCTATTTGTTATTATATTGAAAACGTGTTTTTTTTTTTTAATTAGAAAAATTATCTTATGAAAAGCAGTTGGGACATTAGAGCACCTGGAATGAGAAATGATGAAAAGAAAACAGTAATTCAGATGAAACAGAGATTGAAACCCAATACCATTACTTAAATTTACTGAGCCCAAGTTGTTGAGCCAGTTGATTTGCATTCAAATTCTGGATTTGTCATGACCCCTTAGAACAGCATCTTAAATTCTTGTGTCTCCATATTCATATCCCTAAATCTGGCATAATTATAGTAATACTGACCAACCTCAAAGAGATGTTGGGTAGCTTAGAAAACCTGCAATTACCGTGCAAACGTCCGATATTACTATGGTTATCATCACTGCAGACATTCCATACCTATTTCAAACATCAAACCCAAGATGAGCTCTAAAATGAATTAAGACAGAAACGCAGTCTTATTCTCTTCCTGGCAGAATTCCATGCTGATAGTTCACCTTGGATAATCATGTTCTAAAGAGATTGTTGGATGTTTCAAAATAACTCCCCCAAATTAAGTTTTCACCTAGCACAACCTATGCAGTAGAGAAAAACATTCGTCTTAAATGAAGCCAACCAGTTTTTCTCAGAATTTAAAGACAACTTTAGCACGTGTCTGGAATCTGGGGAGTAGCCATATTTAGACATGTAGACAGAACAGCAAAGAAAATTGGTCTGCAAAGAGGATAAGGACACAAAGGGACAGTGCAATGTAGAGACAAAAGATGAAATTGAGTCCTAATTGCTTGCTTTCTGTTTCCTAAATCTACATTCTGTTGTAGGCTTAAATGCAATCCTGTCTTTGGGCTCTAGCAGATTTGTATCCATTGTCATAACATATTTCCCATTCCTACATTTGTAAATAAAGCTTGTTTCTGTTCCTTGTGATATAAAGAAGTAGAACTTATGACCTATTTTAGAATCAGGTGAAGGGCCGAGAATAACAGAGCACCAGAGAACATGGAACAGACTAAGTCAGGAAAGGGTTAAGTTTAGGAAGGGTTTTCCCATTCCAGAGGAAGAAATTGATAGTCCATAACATACCACCATGAAGTATTTGATTAGGCTATTATCTGTTGGCCCTTGATACTTAAGCTGAATGCTTACCTCAAAATGAATTACATGTTAATAATGAAACATTAGTGGAAATAGTAGGAAATCACAGCACATATGAAAATGTATTATTTGCACATTGAAATTTTCAGTTTTAGCCCAGGATATTCTTCAGTCCTGCATTCAGCTGTAAGCATATAAAGAAACACTAGGTCACTGATTAAAATATCTGAGGTCTAGACAATAAAAGAAACTAATCACAAATTACACAAACTGCAATGGGTAGATTTACCAGATACTATGAGTAAGATTGATGCACTGATTTAAACAGCTACAGAATTCAAATATTGGGTGTGTATACATCAAACCTGACCACCAACCCTCTCCAATGTCTTTAAAGCAGTGTTCAAATATTTGTTCCCAACAGTGATAATCTCCACATGTCATTGTTAAGCTCATTCCATCACTACACTGTCAGGAGGAAGGAGCGGGGTATGGTCAAGGTAAAAAAAGGCTCCACCCTCATCCCATTGTTACCCATCCATTGTCTGGGGCTGAGGTCAATCAGCAGAGAAAAATGGGGATGGATGGTCAAGCACCAGTAAGAACTTATAATCACTGGGTGGGAGTTTTCATGGTAAAATAGGGTTTTGGAGAGTGACCTGGCAGGCAGGGTTTTTTTTTTTCTTTTTACCAAATTGAGTCCACTAAAATGAAGTCTAAACACGGTGTAGGAGGTTTCAGGGCAATGTGAAACTCTGAGGCACAATGACCTGTGATAACAAATATTTGGGGGAGTGTTGTCTACCTGGGTCACCCACAGATCCAAATTCAAGCACCACTAGGAAGTAAGTGCTGTTTGCATACCTATGTGTGTGTGCATACATACACACCCACACACGAAGAAGCTTTCCTCATGCTCTTCTTGGGGTGGCCTTGAATGGCATTGCAAAGAAAAGATTAAGATTTATTTTATTAAAGATTCCTCTTGCCTCCCCCCACAATTGTTTATCAGGTTTGTATAATTTTAGTTGATAATATATAAGACAGTGAGATACATACCTAGACATATTGAAAATGAGCAAGAGAAGTAATGGGTTTCACTTAGAGAAAATTAATCTATTAAAATGTCCCTCAGTTGTTTTTGTCCAACTAACACTTTTTTTTTTTGAAAACCATATTTTCCCTGTTCCTTTTATATCTAATGGGTCTCAGAATCACAGTATTTCCTCATTCTACCCACAGTGATCAGCATATAACCTAGCTTTCTACATTTTACTGACAAAAAAAAAAGTGAGGGAATGGGCTGCTCAAGTCATTGAAATAGAGTCTCTATCAAAGATTGTCTCTGGAATCAAAATCCCAGTGTAAATTACATTATTTTTTTTAATTCTAAAATACCTTGTCCTACTAAATATATAAAGAAAAATATAACAAGAAATAATATCACCAATGTAGCTAAAGTTCCTATGACCTCACAGAGGTAATCATTCTCCCCAGTTTGGTGTTTACCATTCTCATATCTGTCCTGATATTTTTTTCTTTATATACATATTCATCCATAAATTACATAGAGAATTATTTTGTAAAGTTAAAAACTATATCAGCATATCACAATGCAATTAGAGAATGTAGGAACCATCTTTCTTCAGAGATTGTTAATCTGAGGTGAGGGAGCTTCGAGTATTGGCCTCTTTTTCTAACTGCATGAAGGAATGCTGACTGAAGGAGGAGGAAATCAAGCCAATTTACGAAGGAGAATAAACCATAACAGTGGAGAGGGGGCAAAAAATTTACTAAGACGATTGAGTGTTGGATATAGACAAGTATAAAACCATCAACCCAATTCCTGTTTTAAACTTAATCTGACTTAAATTAGGTTTTGTCCCTTGCACCCTAAAGAGTCTTCATATATAAATTGGAATCTTGAAAAGGAATACTGCAGGTAACAAAGCCCTGACATGGGAAACTGTCTGAGTCCAAATGTCACTGTGAGCAGCAATGATTTTTGTCTCTGAATAGGAAATTGTGTTGCCTCTGATGTACCCTAGAATTCACATCCTCTGTCTTCCTCAGGTAGAACTTTTAGGGACCTAGTAAACAGATGAGGATGTTAGAAAATATTGGTCATTTTTAGCAGCCTCTAGTAAGATTCTGCAATAATAGGATAAGCTTCGATTCTCAAGCCACTTATCTGCGAGCAGAAAGGGAAAAACATTTCGATTTGTTAATAAAGCACAACACAGGAATCTGAGATGGCTGAGAGCCATAAAACTGGTACTTTGTCCATTATAAAACAAGACGAATTATTTGCTCAAAAAAAAAAAGTTAGAATAAGCAAAAGCAGGTTGATGGGAAAATAAGATAGGTACCGAGGAGTGGCTTAAGTCATAGACTCATCTTCCAAACATTTCTTAATATTTGTACCCCGACTGACAGAGAAAATGCTCTCCCTAGGTAGTAGGTAGTGTAAAGCAAGTGGGCTGCAGCAAGGCTGGACAGAGATGGGCTCACTCTTACCACTACCAGCTGAGGGCTCAGTGGAAACCATTTAGCAGGGATTCAAGAGATGAACAGAGCACTAAGAACAACTATTGGGAGAAACCAGTGGGTTTAAGATTCAGTGCTCTTGATCCAAGATTTCTACTGATGCTTATTATACTGTGGAGATTTCAGAAATAAATTAACCAGTAGAAGAGTGGGGATTTTAGAAAATTTGTCAGAGAACCCTCAAGCCTGAAAACAAGGATCTACTATTGTTCAACCATTAATTGTATACTCATGTCATTATAACTATATCTACAGAAAATGGGTGGATTAAGCAATTACAGTCCTACAAAGGGAATCCTTCCATATACTCCTTTCAGGCATGATCAATAAGGAAAATGGACCCTGGAAATTCTGGCAGTCAGAACAATAGAAGGCAGATCTGTGATCTAGAATTCACTCCATGGTCAAGGAGGGGTTCCTTACTATATCTTTCTATGAAATGTGATTTATTTTAAAGTTTAGTGACTGTTGTTGTTTCTTCTTCTCTTGCTTTGCACAAATGGTAGTTTTATTACAGTTACCTTTTTTCCCCCTGCCTGTCCTCACTGTAGATTGTACGTGTTCGGGTAATTCAATATATCATGGAGACTCACATATCAGGAGTCGATCGAGGGAGAGTACACATCAGTAGATGTGTCATCTGGGGATGATATTGACATTGCCCTATGGAGAGGGACTAAGCATATATTTGATGATATATTAAATTATTATAGCATGTTTAGTGAAGACATTTAATAATCGGTTACAATGTGGATGATGGGCAGCCAGAGTAGGGATATAGGAATGGTTTGGACAACATTTTATCAGCACTTCTATCTTTGTGGAATCATTCTTTCCCCAGTTGTCAATCATAGAGCACATCCCTATCTTCCACATAAATGCCAACCTCAGAAATAAGTGCATGACACAGGCTTGGCCATAAATAGAACTCTATTTTTCTTAAATAGAACAATTGACCCTATGACTAAAACAAGACCAATCACAAGAGTCCTCCTCTGGATTATATATTTGGATAGTGGAGAGAAAACGGGAATAGTACACCATAAATCTAATAGTACACCCATCTCCCCTAAACACATGGAAAAAGTCCCTTTGAAGCAAAGAATATTAAGGTGACATATAGAGGAAAGCAGTGGAAGTAGAGATATCAGTATTGGAAAATTGTTTAAACTCTGGAATCTAGTTGTGCCTGAATCTAGAAATACCCTTGGATTTCCCAGTTAATAACTTAGAAATTTTTCCTTTTAGTTTTAAGTTAGAGTTATTTCTCTCCTAAAAAATAAGTCCTGATATATGCTCTATGGCATGCTTCTGAGTAAAGTAATGAATTTCACATTAGGTTTCTTCCATTTATGGAATAGTTGAGTGTGTTTGCTGTTTTTCAACAGTTAGTTGAATCGTGGATACGATATCTTTGGATATATGGAAAGAAAAAAATATGTACTGAGAAACAAGAGTAGGACATATTATGTCTTCTTTGCTTGAGCATTTTTGTACCTTTATGCATATCATTTAATCTTCACTATAACCTCATTAGATAGATATTATTATCCTCAATTTAAATGAAGTGTATGTTAACATGTATTATTACATGCTTAGTTGAAAAAATAATTCAAGCAAGTTATTATTATAAATTAAAAATCAACAAATATTGACTTTATTTAAATAAACTATGATATTATATTAAACTTCCAACAGAAAAAGTGAGTAATAATCCCAGGAAGAAAGTAAATTCTTTTTTTGGTGTTGGTTATTCACTGACACAGTATGATAGTTATTAAGAGGTAAATACCAACCATCAGGTGGTGGCAGTATTGCAGAGCCATTTACGCCTTCTCTTGATTGGCTTACATATTTAAGACTCAAAAAATCCTCCCCCCCAAAAAAAAAAATGATATCCTAATTGATATTGGAGAGCCTGCTTTAAGTTTTCATATGCTAGAAAATCCTAGGGGGCCATGTTCAGGAAATAACACTGTGGCTCCTCCTGTCTTGTGGTATCCCAGCCTTTTGTTTTCCTAGCTACTTTTTTTTTTTTTTTTTTTTTAGCTGTAGAAGCTCTGGCTTTAAATTTTAAACAAATGCTTACATGACTCAAACAATTTGATGTAACATGAAAGAACAACTTTGCCCCTAGCTGAACAGAACTCGTGAGGCTGCCTAAATAAAATGTCAGGAAAAGAAAATAACCATGGGAAATCTGACCTATGACATGACCTACCATAATATAATTCAACACAAAGATGGAGTTTTGAATCTAATATATCATTGTATCTTCCATTGCACTTTGTGCACTTTATGTAGTACTCACTAGATAGTTTTGAAAAAAAATCAATAAAAGGTGGATCCAATTTTGAAATGTATCCAGGGATGGCTTTTATATGATCCAGAGGTTTTTATTTTAACAACTCACTATAATTTCTTGTTAATATTCCATAGGTCACTGGAATAAATTTTTCCTGTATTACTATTTATTTTTATGTCTGTATCCTCTATTAGACTTATGTTATTAATATCATAGACTGTACCATTTTTAATCATCTTTCTTGCTTTGGTGCTTAGTACAATGTGAGCACTTGATAAAAATGGGTAAAATAAATCAATATTATACCAAACATAGGATCATTTCAAGGTTTTAGTGCATTCACATAACTAAGATGATTCAATTTAAAGAATGCATGAGTAGTTTGGCCACCTATTATCTCTTTTTGTAGTCATCTAGAATTTTTTAGTCCGTCTCCAATTCTTTGAAGAATCCAGAACCTGAACAGCTTTCTAATTTTGGTGAGTACAGTATCCATGGAGATCATCTTTCCAATATATCCTGGTCCCTAGTTTTTGTTTTGTTTTGTTCTTATCTCTTCTCCAACAATCCTAGCCTCCAACTTGCTTCAGATAAACACTCCCATGTATACATCCTGGACCTCGCCATTACCAGTAATGACACCCTCTCCATAATATTAATTTCCAATATCGCACTCCCTGAACACCTCCTTCATTTTTCTGTTTGTTTCCATTAGACCTCTGATATCTAAAACTTCAACTCCAGTGGACCTTCAATTCATCAACTCTAACATTATTTCACTCCTCTTTGCCTCTCCCATTCCTCACTTCTATCCTGGCTTAGATTCCACAGTTCATCATTGCAATCATTCCCTTACATATACTCTTGGTTTTCTTGACTCTCTTTCCCTTTCTTGTATTCTCTTAGCCAAGTGCCCAATCCTGGGTGAATATAACTCTCTATATATTCTGTACCTATGTCCACAGAGAGGCTGTAGCTGGGAAAAAACTTAACACCATGCTGACTGCTCCCAGTTTCCATTTATGATTACTAACCTCCTGCAGCCCCTAGGACAACTTTCCTAATATACTTCCCTTGTTCAATTTGCTCTTTCCACTGTTCCTTCTGACTATGTCCCATCTTCTTCTCTATCTCCAAACCTCTAAAATCTCCTCTATTCTCCCACTCTCAGCTAATGAATTTGTCTCTTATTTTACTGAGGAAATTGAAGAAATCAGAAGAAAATGCTCCAACATTTCAGTAACCAAGTATAAAAACCAAAATATTGAATCTTGCTTTAACCTTTGGATGAATTATCCTTATGTTTGCAGAGTTCAATCCTTCCACACATGCACTCGATTCCATCCCTTGTCATCCACCCAAAGACAGGATATGGCTCCCTCTCTCCTGTTTTATCATTTCTGCCAATTTTCTCTATTGAATATTTTCCATGAACATATAAACACTATAACATGTTATAGTATTTCCCATCTAAAAGATAATAAAAATATTTAAAAGGTACTTCCTCATTTCTCTGCTCTCCTTTACAACAAAGTTTCTAAAAGTTGACTGTTACAGGAGTTTCTAATGCCTATCTTCTTTCTTTCTTAAATTCATTCCACAGAGGCCTTCCCTCTACTACTCAATAGAAACAGCTCTTGAAAAATTGTTTATGTCATTCACATTGTCAAATCCGAGTCAAATTCTGATTTATATTTAACTGGATCTATCAGTGGCATTTGTCACAGCTGATCATGTTATTCTTGAAACACAACCTTCTACCTCATGCCTTTTGACCTCCAAGACCCGTCACTGGATGCTCCTTTTGAATTTTCCTTGTTGATTTATCCTTATCTTTGGGATTTATAAACATTGGTACACCTTAGCTCATCCTTTGCCCTCTTCTTTATCTATATTTATTCCTTAATCTCTGATGAGTCTACAATGTCATCTTCATTTCAGTCTTATCCGTTTAATCGCAGAGTCATTTATCAGTTTCCCTCACCATATTTAAATTTGAAATATAACAGCATCTAAAACAAACATATTCAAAATAAAGTCTTATTTAGGCCTGCCCTTCAAAAACAGAACAAAATTAAACAATCCTGCTGCACTTGTAATTTTATCCAAATCAGTAAATACTAATTTCATTTCTTTTTATTTCAGTGAAAAGTGTGGATGCATGCTTAATTTCTCCCTTTATAATATGATCTGCATTCAATCCACCAACAAATTCTGTTGGACTGTCCTTTAAAATATATCTTGACTGTCACTGCTTATTATTATTTCACTTACTATTATACTTCTTAATCCTGGTCATTTCTTACTTAGACTATTGCAAAAGCCTCCGTAACTGTTAACCTGTTTTCACCTTTGGTCCTATATTTACTAAGCTTAGATTTTGCTTTATTTAATAGGAATACAAAGCAGTGGCATGAGCAAAATAGAAATTTCCAGGAGATTTCACAGTTATCAGGAACCCAGGGTTCTTTTATTTTACTGTTCCACTGTACTAAGAGAATCACTTCACAATCTAAGATGTGTGCTCTAGCCTAGTCACCTGTCTACATTCTGAGAAGCAAGGGAGAAAGGAAAGCACAAAGAGGTTGCTCCAACCCTTTAAAGATTATTCCTGGGAGTCTTCCCAGAAAATATCTACTCTTTTATTACTAGCCGGAACTTTGTCCCTGGGCCATGCTTTAAGAGAAGTGAGAAAGTGTGGGAATTCTCCAAGAGTGTGTTGACCTAGTAATCTGTTACCAGAGAATTAAAAGAAAGTGAATATTCAGAGACAGCTAGTAGTTCCTGCTACACTTTCCTGTAGTGTATTCGTCATCTGCAGTTGCTTTTAGCAAGGATAATCATCCAGACACCTAGTCACTGTATGACTGGAATGAAATTATTAATTCCATTATTGGAAGAGCTTGTTAGTGGGTCTCCCTACCTTGCTCCATAGTACCTCTCACAGAGCAGCCAGAGTAAAGTTTTAAAAATATATCTAATCATATCATTTTTTTTTACTATAAAGCTTTCTAATAGCATTTCATCCCACTCAGAGTAACATCTAATTTTTATACAATAGCTTGCAAGGTTCTACATGAATTTTCCTCTGCTCCCTGTCTGTTTCCCTCTTGCCTTCTACCTTGTTCACTATTCTACATGCACATCATCCCCATACATTTCACACACAGTCCCACTGTAGTCCCTTTGCATTTGCCAATCTTTCTGGCTGGAATATCCTTCTTTCAAATATTCATATGTCTTACTAGAAATGACCTCATTAGTAAAGGCTTTCTCCACCACTCTAGTCAGTTTCTAGTCCCATTCACCTCCTTTATTTTTCTTCATATACTTATTCATATTACATTTTTGTTTATTTGTTTTTATGTTTTTTGTGATCTCTTTCTAATAGCACGTAGTCTTTTCAGGGCCAGGGACTTCATCATATTCATTCACTATCCTTCCTGGAAACACCAAGAATAGCATTTGGAAAACACAAGGTATTCAATATATAATAAAGGAGTAAATTAGGTTTATTAAAAAGAGTTAGAAAAAATATCTACTGTAGAAAAAAAATTGAGCTCATTACTTTTGCTTTTCTGTACACATTTATAAGAATATTAATTACTCATTTAATAATAGCTTTATGGGTGAGATTAGAAGTGCTGCTACATGAATGTTCTTGATATTCTGATCTGGGGTGAAATACGACAATTAAACACATATCTCCCATATAGAATGTTTATAAAATTTCAATAGATTTTCCTTATAAAGGAGTTTTTTTCAAAGAAGAATCATTCTCAAAGTTAATGAGGTTTCTTAGAATTATACTTACATAGTTACAAGACTCACTAAAGCCACATTTCTCATGGTGGGTGAAGAATTTTAGAAATTTTCATGCTACTTCAATCTTTGAAGATGAGTGTGTTGAAAGAGATTTTAATAGTTCTTCCTCCAATAATTTTATATTGCTAATATTAAAAAAGTTCCATGATTTTTTCTCAGAAATTATTGGTTAAAAATTTTTCCTATATTTTTTTTGGTGCATCTGTCCTATAATTTACAAATATGCTGAAGCTAACTTGACTTAATCCAATCCAATAACCTGGCTTTTATTTTAATACCTTAGATTAGTTAGTTATCTCTTAAACCTTCATTCTGAATTACTTTTTTAGCTGAGTTCCAAGTAAGAACTATTGTTTTTCTTTTGTTCCAGTCCTAAATGAATTGTGTTGCTCTGCTTCCTAGAGACTTTTGTTAGTTAATTAAAACATAAGAAATTTATTCATTGGGTACTTACTATTGAATCTGTATATTAGCTTAATGCAGTAGATATTATTAGCTTATTCTGAAGATGGGTAACCTGCAACTTATACTATCTTTTTGTATATTTAAGATCTATTTGCATTTTCTATTCTGTTAACTTTTTTATTATACCGTTTGTCCACTTTTCAATTGGCTGGTTATTATTTTCTTATCTATGTAAAGGAGCTTTTTAAAAATTGGAAAAATCAGCTCTTTGTCTGAGAGTTATAATTATTTTCTAGTTTGTCTTTATATTGTTTTTTCTGATGGTGATTCTAGCCATGCAGAAAATTTTAAAACTTTTATTTTCAAGTAATCAAATTCATTAATCTATTATTTCATGGCTTGTCCCCCCTCCCCTCATAATATATTTGGAAAATTATTTCTCATTATGAGATTTAAAAACTTAGGATGGCTATAAAAAACAAACAAACAAACAAACAAACAAATAAATAAATAACAAGTGTTGGAAAGGATGCAGAAAAACTGGAAACACTGTGTATTGCTGATGGGAATGTAAAATTGTACAGCTGCTATAGAAAACCCTGTGGTAAAGAGGGTCAAATATGTAGTGACAGAAAGAAATCTAACTATGGGAGGTGAACACACGGTGTAAATATATATATGCTTTACTGTTAAAATGTACAGCTGAAACTTATTGGATTTTGTTAAGCAATGTCACCATAAAAAAAATTAATTAATTAATTAATTTTAAAAAAGAAAGAAAACCCTGTGGTAGTTCCTCAAAAAATTAAACAGCAGTACCATATGATCCAGCAAGTTCACTTCTTGGTATATAAACAAAGGCATTAAAAGCAGAGATTTGAACAATATTCAAGCAGTATTATTTACAGTAACTAAAAAGTGGAAAAAACTTAAATGTCTATCAAGAGATTAATAAAGGATAAACAAAATATGGACTATTATTTAGCATTAAAAAGGTATGAAATTCTGATACATGATACATGGGTGAACTTTGAAAACCTTGTGCTAAGTGAAATAAAGCAACACAAAAGGACAGATTTGTATAACTCTACTTGCATGCAATACATAGAATTCACAGAGACAGAAAGAATAGTGGTTATAGGGGGCTGTGCAAAGAAGGGAATGGGGAGTTACTCCTTAGGGGGATAGAGTTTTGGTTCTAGATGATAAAAATGTTTGGAAATGCATAGTGATGTTGATTGTAAAGTGAATTCACTTAATTCACTGAATTATACACTTAAATGGCAAAAATTATGTATATGCTAACACAATTTAATAAGAGAATTCTCCCATTATATAACTTATTAGTTTGTAGTTTTCTTTTGTAGATTTCAATATTGAATCCATTGGTCATTTGCAAGAAGCAGGCCAATTTTAAATGAAAGTTTATAGGAACACATTTATTTATTTAATTTTATATGAGTTTATTTAACATTAAAATGAAATTTATTTTTAAATGCTCAAAAAAACTCACTGTTTTGGATACATTTTAAATTAAGTTTATTGGAGTGACATTGGTTAATAAAACTACATAGATTTTAAGTGTATAATTCAATAATATGTCATATGTACATTGTATTGTGTGTTCACCACCCAAAGTTAAACCTCCTTCTGCCACCATATATTTGACCTGATTTACTCCTATCTACATACCCACCCCCTCAACTGCCTTCCCTCTGGTAACCACTAAACTGTTGTCCATGTCCATGAGTCTCTGTCCTGTTTGTTTGCTGTTTTCAGATTTACAGATACTTTTTTGAAACATATATTTAAATAAAAAAATAAAGTAAAATTTACTTTCATTAGTTTTAACAGTGATTTTACTTCAAGAAGAGAAAAGGAGGAGCTACCCATCAGGCTCACTTTTTGCTAGATATCAACAAAATTCAAACTGAGTAATCACATTAAAAATTAGTCAGGGTCAGATTTTTGTTTTTATAAGGTCTCTTCTTTTAGAAAATGTCAATGTGTTAACATCTCTGGTGTTAGGTTCTTTATTAGTACTCCATTATATCTAGCTAAAATGTATTTTTCCAAAACTCATAAAAGAATTTAAGGATGACTTTTAATTTCTGTTTTTTTTTCTTTTTTCAAATATACAAGAGTATTAAAAACTATATTTCTTCAAAGACTACAACTTCAACTATAATGATTCTTTTTACTCCCAGGAATGTCAACCAATATTTTTATATAAAACCCAAGGTTTCTATCATATTTCATCTTAACACTCCAGGTAGTGATCTTATATTTTCATATATTACTGGTAAATTCCAATCTACTAATAATACTATGTATCAATGTGTCTAATACAAAGCAATCAAGTATGAGAGTAGAAAGATGTAAAGTCAGAGAAATTGCTGGTACCAGATTATCTAAGGCCTTGCATACTTTAGTAAGGCTCTTGGATTTTTATCCAGTGTGATATAGGGAGGTACTAGGGGATTATAGTAGAGAAGTAATTTATATTGAAGCTATGTGTTTGATTGTCGTGTTTGGAAGATTCTTTAGAAAGGTAGGGGCAGAAGCAGCTGGACCAGTTAGGCAGCTATGTCAATGGCCCAAATAAGACGTGGATAGGTACATGGTGTAGGGTGGTGGCAGTGAAAGTGTTGAGACATCTTTAGATTTGGATGTGTTTTAAAGTTAGGGTCAGTGAGATTTGCTGATAGTCTATAACATGTTAAAGAAAGAGAGGATTCAAGGATGACTCAAGTTTTGGAATTAGAAAATCAGAGTTTGGACGAAGTGGAAGATTAGACAGAAAACAATGGAGTGGAGTGAAAAGAATCTTCAGTGTCAGGTGTGCTAGTTTGGACTCGCTCCTAGAAGCATTACAAAGCCATTGTAGGTTCTTGGGTAGAAGAATAACATGATGTAAGAGGTACTATCAAAGCACCTGGCTGCATTGTATAGCTAGGGTGAAAGACGGATGACGAGGCAGTACTGAAAAGCAGGACTCTACCTGTTTCTGTCTGAGGATGGTAGGACTTGTTCTTCCTCTTTCCACCTTCGGTAATGGAGGCCTTCATGTCTAGTGGTTCCTTGTCTCTATCACATCTGCCCTCCAGTTCTCTCAGGAATCTGTCAGAATGAGAAAATATTAGAGTTAGCATAATGGGTCATACAAACTCCTCAAAACACAAATGGAGTTCCTGTGCCTCTCATAAAAATGTCCAGGCAGCATGGTGAGCAGATTGGTGAAAATTCTCAACCCAGAATGATTTTGAATTTTGACTTTCTACTTATATCTGCCCAACCTTGGACAATTATTTAGCTTCTCCATATCTCGATTTTTTTTCATCTGGGAAATGAGGTTAAAATAGTTCTAACTCATAGAGTCAAGGTGAGAACTAAATGAGTTTTACAATGTAAAGGATTCGTAATGTTGTCTATGACATGGTAAACTGTTCAATAAAGGTGACCTGATTTTCTCCCCTTAAATTTCAAATAAAAAAAAAATCAATGTAGAATACTCCTTAAGATATGTTCTTATATTAATCCTGATATGGTTTGATTGGGTTTTATAGTAGACAACAGTGAGAATACCATTTCAAAAGAAGAATAACAGAATTTGATAACAAGATAAAGAAAATAAAAGTATAAATGATAACACTGAGTGATTAAGAGAATAGTGGTATTTTCAACAATGAGGAAGTTTGGAAAGAACCCTTATTTTTAAAAGGGGAAGTGGGTAAATTCCTTTGGAAATGTATTTATTTCAATCAATATTTTTGGATAACCATATGATACAAATTATATTTACAATTAAAATGATTCCATAATTGCCTGTAACAAAGTCTCTCCCTAACTTAAATACAGAGATTTATTGATTAAAAAAAGGAGAACAAAGTCCTTGAGGAGCAAAAACTATGTATGACAACTTTCAAATTAAAGTTTATAAGAAACTACTCACCATTATTGTAAGGCTGTTTCCTGTTTTGAAATACTCCAAAGCATTTCTCCTGATTGAGCCTTTATTCTTTTTTTTTTAAATTATTGGGGTGACATCGATTAATAAAATCAAAGAAGTTTCAAGTGTACAATTCAACAATATGTCATATACATATTGCATTGTGTGTTCGCCACCCAAAGTTAGAATTCTTTCTGTTACCAAATATCTGACCCCTTTTTACCCCTATTTACCTCCCCACTACCCTGCTTCCCTCTTGTAATCACTAATCTGCTGTTCATGTCCACGAGTCTGTTTGTTATATTTGTCGATTTTGGTTTTATATCTCACGTATGAGTGAAATTATATGGTTTTCAACTTTTTCTGTTTGACTATTTCGCTTAGCATGATTATTTCAAGATCTATCTATGTTGTTTCAAATGGTAGTATTTCATCTTTTCTTATGGCTGAGTGATACATTGTATGTATGTACCACATCTTCTTTATTCAATCATCTATTGTAGGACATTTTGGTTGCTTCCATGTCCTGGCCATGGTGAATAATGCTATAAACATTGGGGTACATATATTTTTGTGGATAAATGTTTTCAGGTTTTGGGGTGAGATACCCAGAAAATGGATTGTGGGTCATATGGTAATTATATTCTTAGTTTTTTGAGGAATCTCCACACTGTTTTCCATAGAGTCTGTGCCAGTTTACATTCTCAACAGCAGTGTATGAGGGTTCCTTTTTCTCCACAACCTCTCCAATACTTGTTATTACTTGTCTTATTGATGACAGCCATTTGTACAGGTTTGAGGTGATATTTCATTGTGGTTTTGATTTGCATTCCCCTAATAGCTAGCGAAGTTGAGCATCTTTTCATGTCTCTTGGCTTTTTGTATGTCTTCTTGAGAGAAGTGTCTGTTCAGATCCTCTGCCCATTTTTTAATTGGATTGTTTGGGTTTTTCTTGTTCAGTTGTATGAGTGCTTTATGTATTGTGGATATTAGGCCTCTATTGGAGCTTTTATTCATATTACCATGCAGACTTACAAATTCAGTGTATTGTGCTAACTGGCTGATATTGGTTCTGGTGACATATAATCGCATGATTTAATTTAATATTTTCAAATAATTATCAGCCAAAAATATTTTCATCTTCATTAATAAGAAAAATTTAAGATAAAGAACTTTGGTATTTGAAAAAATCTGTTAAATAATTAAGATAATATTTGGGCATAACAAATGAGGTTATAATTTTTGAGATTAATAAGGTTATTTATGACATTTTCCTATACCTACTACTCATTTGAGGGCCTTTATTTTTTATCATCTGTGGTAGGCAGAATAATGGCCCTCCAAAATTATCTATTCCTTAATCCCCATAATCTGGGAACATGTTACTTTATACAGCGAAGAAGTATTAAGGTAGTAGATGGAATTAAGTTTGTTAGTCATCTAACTTTGAGATGGGGAGATTATCATAGATAATTAGAGCAGAGGTGGAATATAATTACAAGGATTATTCTAAGTGTAAGAGGGAGACAAAGGAGGAAAAATCAAAGAGAAAGCAACGTTAGAAAGACTAGACTGCCCATTGCTGGACTTGAAGATGAAAGTAGACCATGAACCAAGGAAAGTAGGCAATTTCTAGAAACTGGAAAAGACAAGGAAACAGATTCTCTCCAGAAGCCTCCAGAGGGTTCACAGACTGGTTGACACCTTGATTTTAGGCTAGGGAGATCAATTTTAAACTCCTGAGCTCCAGCAGCACTAATAGAAAACTAATACCTAAAAGAAATATTGCAAAACATGTACAGAATAGAGTGTGAAAAGGAGTTTGAGACTCTCAGAAAGTTCAAAAGATGAAAAGAATAAAGAATAAATGTTTTAATTAAGAATTTATAAAATTCATAATATCTTTCACCAAAAGAATTGAAGTTTGATATTATACTCACTGCTCAAATTAGTGCCTATAACATTTTAACTCTATTTTTGAGTTCAATCATTTTATCTCTAGAATTTTCACAGATTTTGACAAAAATATTATAACAGTGAATACCAAATATAAGAACTTTAGAAAAAAAAGTTTTATAATACTCTTGTTTACTACTTTAGAGTGCCATTCTTTTAAAAACTTACCAAACCAGTCATAAAACTCTACCTAAAACAAATAGCCAGGGAATTTCTTTGATTTTATTCAGATTTACACCAGTAAGTTTTACAACCATTAGGCTATATTTCTAGCACTGTCTCTAATTTACAATATTACTCTCAACATATCACTTAACCTCATCATTTCTTAGATTCCACATTCACAAAGAAATAGAGACACTTAAACCAAGAAGTGAAGGGTTGATTAATTAGATTATTTCTGTAAAATATGCCATATCCATCTAATAATATCTTTCACCTGAGTTATATATATATATAATTATATATATACACACACACACACACACACACACACACACATATGTATATAATATCACATATACAAAAATATATTTTAATGAGGAGAATATTTTGCACAATCTTTGCTGGGAGTAAAGGGAGAAATATAACTATAGTATAACATTAGGACTATTAAGTGGGAGGAGCTAACAAAATTGTCCAGACTAATAAAACTTGGTAAAAGAATAATTAAAATATTTCTTCAGGAAGGCACATATACTTTCTATCATCTATCTATCTATCTATCTATCTATCTATCTATCTATCTATCTATCATCTATCCATCCGTCCATTGTGTTGCCAATCACTTCAAAATATTTTTATATAAGTTAGTTCATTATCATAAGATTAGTCTTGATACGATCTGACCTTAAATAATGTATTTCTAACATGTATAATAAAAGTCTTTGGGACCCTACTGCAATGAATTTCATAAAAGCAATAGGTATAAAGTTTATTGCCAAACTGAATTGCCAAAATTTTCACATTACAAATTAATTATCTATATTGATATTTTGCATATACATCGAACTCACTAGGACCCATGCTTTAAAATATAGACATAAAGGTCTGAAAAGAAAGAGCTGAAATATTTTGAATAGAACAAATGGCATAGAATAAGAATTACATGAGATGTCCAAGAAAGGGAATTGGACTGGATATGACTATTACTTTAGGTGAGACCTTTTTCTCAAGGTTTTTTTAAAAATAAGGAAGTACTATAGATTATAACATAACCACTGTATTCAGCATAATTTACTGTATGTAACCCTCTCCTTACTAACCAGTAGAAAAGAATAAAAGCACATTAATATTATTTTTGAAATATTGTAGCCTCCACCTTTATGAGAGCAGGACCTCAGCTCCACCTTTTAAGTGGCATTGAGATGAGCCTTGAAGCATGGGTATTGTGTCTTAAAATGTAATTTTATTAATTTATACTGTATCAAACCTGTTTATTTTATACAAATTAGAAAAACCTAAGTTTCATATAGAAGAAAATAAAATCACCTATAAGCCTGTGAATCAAAATTAATATTATGATTATAGAGAATCAAGTTGTTGGTCACAATTTTTTATCCCCTCCACATCTTCATGACCTTTACCACGTGACTTAAATTTTCTCCCACTAAAGGTTATATATACATCTCTGTGTCTTAATTGTCGATATAGCCATGTGACTTGCTTTGGACAATGAGATATTAGCAGATGTGACACAAGCGGTGGCTTGAAATGTGCCTGCCTCTTAAGCTTCTCCCATTGTCATAAAATAAAAATAAATAAATAATAAAAAACTAGACACTGGACCAAAGAGAATAAGAATTCATAGAAAAGACTTAGGCCTAATCAACAACTTGGAGCCAAGTCTAGTCAAGCCTACACTAGGTTAGCCAATCCGTAGTCCATCAATAGATCCACACATGACTTGCAAAATATAATTTTTTAAAGCCACTGAGTTTTGGGGTGATTTGCTGTACAGGATAATTTTGTCAATAGTTAATAGAGTGTTTCATATGTTTTTAGATGATACTGTAAATGCTATTTTGTAATCTGATTTTGTAACTCAATATCTGGTGATTATCTTTCCATTCTGTTATATTATTTTAATATCTGAATATTTTTTAACGAGTACTCCTCAGTAAAAAGCTGTATTTGTTAGAATTAGGTTTAGCTGATAGTGAGAGAAAACCAACAGTAAGGGTATATTAAATAAGACAGAAGTCTCTTACATGCACAAAAGGAGTTGTGGACTGGATCATGTCACATGATATAGAATCTCAGACCCTGTCTTTATTTCAAGCTTCAGGAGGATAGATTAAAGTAAGTGAGGGAAAGTACATTTCCTACAAGTTGTAAATACCATTCCTACTTACATCTAAAGGGTAGAACTTAGTTACATGGTCATGACCTTGTTTGCCTTCACACACATGACATTCTCTGGGCCCAATTCATATCTTTCACTTGGATCGTCAACCACTAATTTTCTTTAAATTTTATCCCATAGAGGTGGAAGGGTCTTTGAATATATCTGATGAATGCCAGATACAATAAGAAGTCTCTCTCAAAACCAAAATAATCAGGTCTTTTATCTCAATGAAAGTGAAAGATTCTCATTCAAGTACTTTATCCTAAATCATTCGATCTATCTGGGTTTTATTTGAATTATAAAGGTCTGCCATCCTAAATTGTGGATATGGACCTTATCCTAGTTGGATAGGAGAGAAACAAAAACAAAACATATTGCCATAGAAAAATGAAAGAAATTAAACATTACATAAAAATTGGAAATATTATATCTTCCTTAATATTATCTTTCAGAATATTATAAATATAGTTGACCAAAAAATCTCATTTAAAAATGATTATCAACATTTTCTAATTGTATTGCTTTCACATAGAAGCATATTGATTTCTATGCTAAAGATGTTTTACAAACATAGTTTATATTTGTAGAGCTGTGTTTTTCAAAGTTGATCTGAAGTTCACTTGGAGAATGACTATAAGCTGAGTAATTTGTACTTAGTGAAATACAGGTTCCTAGGCATTACCCTCAGATCAAATGAATCACAATATCTAAAAAATCTGCAGTTTTAAAAGGTCCCACTTGTTTAGGTACTTACATTAGAGAATTTCTTCTAAAAAATAAATGTTTTTAGAACATGTAAATATAATAAATATTAATAGGTGAAGATTCTGTTTATTCATATAATTAATAATATAATATCTAGATTCTCTCAATATCTAAGTTTATAGAAATCCATCTATTTTAATTAATTGAATAAGAGACTTATTCTTTGTCTTCTCTGAATATTATGTTGGCTATTCTGGATCTTTTGTCTCTCTATATAACCTTTAGAATCAGTGTGTTCATATTCCTAAAATAACTTGCTGAGATTTCGATTGGGATTGCATTGAACATAGATCAAATTGAGAACATTTCGACCATCTTGAGTCTTTCTATTATGATCATCAACTATCTCTCCATCTTCTTTGGTATTATTTGTCAGAGTTTTGTAGTTTTCCTCCTATAAATCCTGTGTATGTTTTGCTAGATTTAAACCTAAGTATTTCATTTTTAGGGTGCTAATGTAAATAATATTTTATTTTTAATTTCAAATTCCATTCATTCATTGTTGGTTTATAGGAAAGATTTATTCTAACAGTTGAAGGATTGCAACCATATTCCTCTCAGATGGTAACAGTCTTTAGTGATGAGATTATATATTAATAACTGTGGCAGGAATCTGCCTAATGAATAAAAATTCTTATTCAGTGAATGTCTCTTGTAAATGAGCCAATTTGTATGGGTAACTTATTAATATTTGGCGGGGATTGAGAGTCAAATAGAAGAAAAGCTCCATTGAAAAGCTAATGATGTGTACCAATTTTGTTGAGACAAGGAAATAAATCATTTGGCTAAACAGTCATTTAATTTTATAAAACAAATAAGAATGATTTTAGGTTTAGGCAATTCTACATGATCAACAATAAAGTTGTATTATTGAATACTTGCTTTTAATTGAATAATATATTTGATATTCCTATTGACTTTAACCTTTTTAGTAAAATCGATAATAAATATTTGTTGAGTGAGAAATCACAAAAAAGTGTATTTTTTAAGAATTTAACAATATTATTCAGACATCTAGGTTTCAAGTTAATACCCTCCATTACACAATATTGTTCATCTTGATAGTCTTATTCTTTAAAACTGTTATCAATGAATGCTTTTATAAAGTTCATCAGAGATCTTGTTCTGAGTATTTTTCTTAAATTCTGTATTTTTCCTAAATTCTGATTTGATAAATCAACAGTTTTATATATTTACTTATAACAGGCATATATTAAATTATTAAATGTTAATAGAACATTAGAGTTAGTAAGAAATTTAATATTACCAACAACATATAAATCTTCCAGGAAGTCTCTTCGTTTGTTTATGTAATTTGTTAATTGCTACCTATTTTTTCCCAAAACAAGCTGTTTATAAAAATATATATAAAAAGATGAGACAAAATGTAATTTTAAAAATCAGGATATTGAGAAGAAGAAAAAATGAGGGTAAGAGAGATAAGATAAAATCAAGAATAAAATTTGCCATACATATTCATATATATGTGTGTATATACATATATATTGCTATAAGAGATGCATTACATGATTTTATCTAAGATTCTAAGAAGCCAGTGCAAAGAGAAAGGCATACCAGATATCTCATTTGTAGAGTCTAAAAAGAATACAAACACACTGGTGAGACATAAATATATGTAGAAATGATACCCAAGACCATTTTCTCTTATGAATTTCCTTAGACAATGCTTTATAATGGAAAGAACAATATCTTCAACCACAATCTTATAAAAACTATTGTATCGAATTTACTAGGATCTTTTTTAATAAATTATCTCAACATAAGACAATATTCTGAAGAAAAATGTATTAAACATACTTTACAAAGAGTCAAATGAAGTAATCTTAGAATTATGGTTGGCAAGTTTAGCAAATAATAATATAAGATTTCCAGTTATATATGAATTTCAGATAAATAACAAATAAGTTTAGGACAAGTATGTTGCAAATATTGCATAGGACACACTTATTCTTAAATGCGCGCGAGCGCGCACACACACGCACACGCGCACGCGCACACACACGCACACACACACTATTCATTGTTTATTGGAAGTTAAAATTTAGCTGGGCTTATTGTATTTTATCTAGCTATTCTATTTGGCATGAATTTTTCAGTTGGCCAGGTTTACTTCAGAGAAATATGTTAGAGTGTTGAAGGAATGAGTAGTGGACTGAATGGCCTTCAGAACATTTATAAAAATTACTGTTTTCAGCCGAGTTTTTGGTAAACATCTAATCGTGGCTTGTAATCTTTACAGTTGTGCAGGGGTCTATACTTGTTTAATGCCTTGCTGTCACCATCTTGAAATTTGAATCATTTTTGAATGAGCATGTCAACATTTTCATTTTGTACTGAAATCCATAAATTATGTAGCCTGTCTTTTATCTAGCAGCAGTGAATTCAGTGTCAGGTTTGGGATTACAGGTCTTTTAAATTTCTGGTTCAGCAAAGTATTAAGTTCTTCCACAGTTGAATCATCTGTAGGAAGAATTGAGGTTCTCATAGAAAAGCAGCAAAACTTATGAAGGACTGATGCCTGAACAGAGGGCTTTTCCAAGCACAAATGGAGGTTGGTTCAGGAAATTACAACAGGGCTACAGGTAAGAATAAAGGGAATTTGATATCCCTATCAAAATGAAAAATAAAGAAATTGAAGGAAGAAATTAAGAGAAAAAATAGTAATTATATTTAAATTTCACAGAAGTATTCCTACTTTGAAAAATGTGTTTCTAACAATTTCTAAGCTAAAAGAACTACATTGAGATTATGGTCTTTTATTTTCTAATAGTTTTCATTATTTTTTAATTTCTCTGATGCTTCCTCTCACTGTTGTTTCTCTTATCTTTCTCCATTTTTAACTAATCCATATTTCTCCTCTTGCTTATTAAAGTGAGCATTTCCTAGTGCCCATATATTAGCCATTTATTGTTTACCCTGTACATCTTCTCTGTCTCAGAGAATTTATTTCCACTGTCACTTTCATTAGAATATAAGCTCCAAAAAGACAGAACCATCCACCCATATTTTTTCCATTATATTCTTAGCACCTAGTGCTGTGCCTTTGCATAAAGAAAGCAATGCATGTTGAATAAATAAATGAATTGACTTTAACTGTTTCCTCTCTGGGCATAAATTCTGAGTCTAGATCTCTGTCCCTGGCTTCTCTCAAAAGCTTCAGAAATGAGTTTCAAATATTCAAATGAGTGCCCAACCACTGCTTCAGACTTAAAATAATCTCATTTAGTATCTGTGATTTCATCAGTGATTTTTATAGTCCCTGAAGAAAACTGGAATTTTCTTTGATTTTTTCTCCTCCTTGCTGCTCAGAGGAGATAACAGAAAACCCAGAGAGATGACCATAAATAAAAATAATCTAAATACGATGTCATAAATACAGCTCTTAGACTATGTTCAAAATATTATAGAAATAGAGAAAATAATTAATTTGAAAGAATTCTGGGAAAATTACAGATAACATGATAGTTAAGCAAGAGCTTGGAGGTAAATATAATTTCACCCAGCAGAGAAGGAAGAAAATTATTCTAGAAGGTTGATTTCAATGACTCATTATCGTGTGGGTCAGCAACTATTAGAAATCTTTCCAAAATCTTGAGGCATTGATTGTAGCCCAAACCTAAATATCCTATGTATGTATTGGGGGGGGGTATGGTTGGGGGCACAGGAGGGACTAATGAATAAATAAATGAAATAAATTTATTCTCTTTAATAAATAAATTTTCATTTATTCTCTTTTCCTTTCCTGATTATAAGCAAAGGCATATTCATTGTAGAAGTCTCCATTATCTGGCAGTTGGACTCACAGCAGCCCCTTCCTTGTTTCACTTGTCTTTAAATTAGATTACCCTCATTCCATTCTGCATACCATTTCATGATTGACTATGCTAACAATGATTGTTCCTGACACTCTCCTAATGAATGTTACAGATAGGATATTTGCTCACAGGGAATTTGCTAGGCTTACCTTGGTTAATGTAGTGATTCACAATCCTGCTGCTTAATAAAAACATCAATGTCCACACAGGATCTGATAAATTGATCTGAGGTAGGGTTCTGATGTCAGTGTAAAAAACCCTCAGGTTATGGTAACATGCAGACAAAATGAAAATCACCAAGTTAATTGATAGCTCCTTCTTGCCTCACAAACAGCTGATCATCTACATTTGGCTTTAATATTTCCATTGTCATGAAGCAAGGCTAAGCTATTTTCAGCTAAGTCTATAAAATATTTCTTATGTAAAGCTAAATCTGGACTTTATGTGTCTTTTACCCACAGAACTAGTTCTATCCTGTGACACTACGAAGAATAAGTTTATCCTTTTCCACAGAACAGACCATAATTACTTAAATATTTGCTAACATGGTCTTCTTGAGTATTCTTTTCACCGACTTAAACATACAGAATTTTTTTAAAAAGGTAAAACTGATGTTTTTTTGTTAGCTTGGCCCATTTCTGGTTGAACACAGAGCTTGTAACATTCCATTGCTCGGGAAAAGTTTCCATTTTAAACATCTTGCATTCCTGAAAGTCATAGTTTACAAACAGACTCATAGCTTTGGGTCATGTTACAGCCAGAACATTATTTTTTCTTGTTATCTAACAAAGAAATGCCTGGCCTATATCAAAATTATTGAAGCGTTATCCAACTGGAATTTTTTACTTTAAATAATTATTTGAAGGATAAATACAGAAGCACTATAATATACTACACTATAAGCTGTAGTAAATATAAAATGTAATATTCATGCTATATATTATAGTATAAATACTTTTAATATTTTTTCTTTTTATTTTGGGGCCCGAGTTATTCTCAAAGCTGAACTCTTTTGCATTTTGTTATGTAATCATAAGAAGAAAAAAACAACCTTCACTCAGCTATCAAAAAATGTCTGAGCTCTTTCTTTGACAATGCTGAGATCTTTTCATTTTTCAATAACACGAATTTCTAGTTACTTAATGATTATGCTCATGCTTTTGTAGATGTGCTCCCTTACTTCAAGTGCTGTCTGCTCAGTGAGGAATAGAATGGGACTCTCAATTCTCTTGCTTCAGAGAGAGTCTCTGACTAATTTTGTGGACTAAGTCTTTGATAACCCATTTAAAATGATAGTGATGAAAACAGCCCTGCAGATTATGATCACACATCTCTCTTCTGCTTAACACTGGTCCATTATCATAACCCAACTCATTATCAATTATCCACAGAAAAATGCCAACCCATTATCAATTATCCACAGAAAAATGCCAAAGGGCTAACAGATACTCAAGATCATCTATAACCAGTTCCCAATTTAACCTTTCTTCTTTTATTACCCATGTCTCCCTAAAATAAATTCCTTTTTAGGCCACTGTACTCACTATCTCTTTAAATCATGTCAGGAATATTTCTGTCTGTACAACCTACTTATATCATTCCCCCCTTAATGGAATAAAGCCTCTTCCCATGCACAGAATCTTTTCTGCTATATATAACCTACTTAACATTCAAATACCAGCACAAACTCTATTTTTTTTTCATGAAACTGTCCCCACGTGCTCAAGTTCATAGCACCTTATACTTTCTTTGAACAGCTATTGTCTTTGTTCTCTATAGTGACGGTTGCAGTAGCAACAACAATAATAATCACTGTTTAATAAAAGTTACCATTTTACTGAGCACACTACTAGGCAATTCACATATATTTTTAACCCTGATGGGTAGATATTATTTTACCTGTTTTACAGATGAGAAACTGAGAATCAAAGAGGCTAAGCAACTTGCCCAATATGACAAAACTAGTAAGAAGTGGAATTAGGATTCAATTTCTAGTCTGCCTGCCTCTATAATAGCCTGTCACCTTATTTCTATGACCTGCTTGGTCCTGAATCATGCAATGAGCTATATTATTATTTAACTTTGCTATATTTGGTATAATTGATGTTTGATTTGTAAAAAAATAATCTAGAGCAAATCACCTTCATGTTAATACCTCCATACTAAGTTTAGCTATCTAAAACTCAAGATTATTTTAAAAGTGTGAAAGAGCATTAGGGACACTGACATTTACTACCCAAAGTCAATTTATACCTATTCCTATTCAATTGATGTCTTCCTTTCTTTGCTGGAATTTAATTAAATGAGGTTTTAGAAAGTACAAATTTGTCACAGATGTGTGGTATGTGAGTTGGCCATAATTCTCAGGCTCTTACTAAGGAATTTCCTTTCCAGTGACATCTCTGAATGGTTTGGCTCTATTTTCTGAATAGTCTGTCATTATGTTACTGTCCTGCTTGCCTACGGCCAACTTCTCTTGTGCTTCGGGCAGTCTTGCCTTCTCTCAGTAGTGTTCTCTGTACCAGGCCGTTCAATTATAGTTCTATGCCATGTTCCCTCAGAGCTCTACTTTTCTTTCAAAGTTGAGGTCAATTGTGTACTAATGAGTACTCTTTCTCCATGCCCCTCATCCTCATGTAGTTATTAGAAGACAGCTAGAAAGAGTGCTTGACCCAAAAGGGTGACCTGAAAATTAGCAGTTCTGGCATCGTAAAGGTATTTCTGGCAGCTAGAATTTTCAACTCTCTTAAAATCAAACAACATATTCAACCCCTGCCCAGGGTCATACTGCAATGACTTAGTCCCATGACTTCTGAGAGTAAACAGAGAGAAAAAAAAAGAGTGTATCTCAGCAGTTTGGAAGATGTGAAGAAGCTATAGAAAAGCACCAAGGATAGAGCTGGTTTCAGTATTGGAACTTTCCCACTTTAATACTATGCAACATGTATATAGTAGTCTGGAATTTTTCTTCTCCAGTCTGTTATCAAATAACACAGAGTACGAGATATTAATTTTAATAATTATATATGTAGTACTTTCCCTGTGTTTTCTAAATTACATTAAATACATAACTTCTTTTATTTGAAATATTACATACAATTTTAAATAATTAGCTAAGCTTCAAGCACTCTCATAAGGCAGTGTCATATTATTAACCTCATTTTACCAAAGACAGACTTTGCTGACTTATCCTTTAGTCCTACAGAAAGACCATGAAGAATAGCACAATTACGAGAACTTAAATGTAATCTTTAGAGTCATGATGGTTTTTCTAAATAAAAAAATTGATCTAAATCTGGTGGCGAATAAGAGTATGCAGTCTATAATTAGGATTTAACTCTGCATATGAGGTCAATGGAATGCTTGAATGAAGTATCATTGACAAAGTATTAAGTTTTTAATAGGTTCCTGTAATGATTTATTGCTCTCATCTTCTGGAATAATATATTCCCAGAATATAATTGGCACATTCTAACTCAAATTAAACTTTACATCTTTTTATAAGCCAAGTTTACTTCTATTATTACCCACAGTTTTAAGGAAAGGGTATCAATTTTCTGGAACTGATGTGATTATTTTCACTTATTGTATACATTTAAAAGAAAAAAATACAGACTCTCAAGTCCAATTAATCATTGATTAATATAACATTGCTCTTAGAAATATGAATTTAAAAACAGCGTACGTTATTAATGTGAACTATGTATAATACATATGAATTGTATATTTTTCAGGAACATTCAGTAATGAAGAAAAACCTTTTGATTAAATGACTTAGAAAATATCCCTGCCTGTTTAATTCATTATGGATTAGTAGTATGAATCTTAAGTACCCAACCTCAGCTACAGGTGTGTGACATCATGGTATCACATGACTATGATGACAGGCATAGCCTCTTAAGCTCTAATTTTGTATTTAACTGTTTCAAGGTAAAGATGGATAAGGCATTAGTGGTTATAAGGCTTTTAAAAAAAACCTGGAACATATGAGATATTTTATTGGTGATTTGGAGTCTGCTGAACATAGATCATATAAAGTAATAATTTAACGCTGAAGACACTATCATTTTATATTAAGATATTGAGATTATGATAACAGTGTGAACTTTCTAGCTCTTATGCTTTTTCTGTTTCGTGATGGCTTATAGTCCAAGAAAGTGCTACATTTTAGCAATTTTCCATTTGGAAAATTTAAGTACCTCTAGTGGTGCCAAAGAAAAAAGAGAGTGTCAATATCGTATGTACAGTGCACTCGACAAATACTTTTCATTTGATTGATTGATCAATGTACATGAGGAAACAGTTGGTATATTTTCTCATTGAGCTGAGTACATTTGACTGACAGATGAGGTAATTCCATTGTTTACAGTACATGATTTTGGGTTCCCCTGACAGATATTTTAAATGATGACTAGATTGATAAATTTATATTTTAATAATTTAAGTTATATCTAATAATATTTAGCTTTACATCTAATTAATTTTCTCTTCCTCAAGCTCTCTGAACAGTTTTCTTCACCATTGGAAAGAAATAATGACATGGATAATCTGAAACAAGAGATAAAACTTTAATGTATGTTTATAAACTAGTGTTAAATTCTAAAACTGAAGAATGGTCTATCTCACATTCTGCTCCACTGTAAATTTTCAAGGGCACAGATCCTGTCTTATCTGACTATATCTCTTGGACATAGCTCAGTGTCTGGCATATGCTAGACATTTAAAAATATACATTGAATAAAAGATTATATATCCCATATCTGTGAATGGCCACAAGGCCTGTGTTGGCAAAGCAAAAAAGTAGT
Source organism: Pteropus medius (assembly GCF_902729225.1). NCBI lineage: Eukaryota > Metazoa > Chordata > Mammalia > Chiroptera > Pteropodidae > Pteropus > Pteropus medius. The sequence goes on from NW_024354500.1 coordinate 30,106,471, forward strand.
CTATTCCAAGTTATTTAGCTATTAGGGGCTTTGTGGTCCATTGCATGCTAGAAACTGACTAGTAAGTATCAGAATCTAATTCCTTATGGTTATATGTTTGTTATGAATATTTTACTTTTAAATTTGTAACCAGAGATGAGAAAAGTGTCAACAGCTCTTATGTTTTTAGTGTCTGCCCAGTTCTCTACATTTTACAGTAGTAAAACTTTAAGTTTTGTGGAAATTTTTCCAGAAAAACTTTAGTTTAAATTTTTGGACCCTTTCAGTCACAAAAGCTTCCCACTTTGGAAGATCTATTATTTGTTGCACTTCTCCATGAATTGAATATGCTCTGCATTCTTTAAAGATAAAGATAATTGACTTATTGACTCTGATAATAAACTCTCATAGCACTGGCGCCAAGCCATTATAATTTCTTCCTCTTCTTTCATGTATTTTTGTCTTCATCAGATGTATGTTGAGTGCTCATAAATTACATTTAATTTTGTGTTCTAGCCACAATCAGTGAATGATAAACAGAAGAATAATAAAACAATGTCATGGTAGTTATTAGACTGCATTTTTATGAACAAAGACTTGTACTCGTTGAGAAATTAAACTGCATATGTGGCTTTAGTGGTTCACTGTGATGTCACGGTTCAGTCGCCTCTAGATTATTTGCTTTGCAGCTTATTCACAGATGAGCAGGAGTCCTTTCTGCTGTCCAGGAGAAAAGAAATCCTTTACCTGATAGCTTTACCCCATTTGGCTAGGGTAGAGTTCAGGGCTTGCTCCTGTGAAGATGCTTTCTCATTAGCTACATTCTCCAGTTAGGTAAAAGTTTTAAGACATTTGAATGCCAATTAATGGATTAGTGAACTTTTATATAACACCTATTATGAACAAAGGAGATTGAGAGAACAAAGACTTAGAAGAAGGGAAGAAAATTTTGGCTCATATTCTCAAAGAATTTACAATCTAAGAGTTGAAATGAAATGAACAAACATGGCCTAAATTTAAGAATTGTTAAAAATGGTAGATAGAGCAAGGTGCTGGGTGGTCTTTTTCATATTTAACCATATTGACACTTAGAAATAATAGCATCGATGGTATAAATTCTTACTCTTATCTGTCAAACTTTGGATCTTTGGCCCAGGCCAGGTAAGCTCTCCTATCTAGACATTTAAGACATTTTATATTGAAATAAGATAGGTAACTAGACAGGGCAGCCATTTTAAATGAGGAGTTTTATTATTGTTATTAAGCTAGAGGAGACATCCGCATGCCCAAAGTTCCTTTGCTAATGAAAATGGAAGAAATGGTGACAACGCAAATTATTAAAGGATGAGAAAAGAATAAAATTAGTATTTACTGCAAGTGAGGTAGCTTTAGACAGGAAGTGGAATCTTCCTATATCCAGAGGGAAAAGATAAATATAGATGTAGACAAGAAGTATGTTGGGCTGAAAGTAAAAGAAATATGGGAGCTTACTCCAGATAAATTTTAAAGCCATCAACTGAGACAGAGTGTTAAAATGAGGGAGAAGGAAAGACTTGAGAAAGAAGTAGTTCTGGGCAATCACTATCATGACTTCACTAAAGAAGTTCCAAGTAACAGGAGTGGAAAGGACCTGCCTGAAGTTTGACCTGTCATTTCTGCATTTGGTCTAACAGAAAGGGACACAAAGGCTGGAATTATCTAGGACATGGATTAAAAGGCCAGACATAATGGGCACAAGAGAGGTGAACGTGGGCCAGTGAAAGGTCAGCACTCTGCCCATGTTCTGCTGCTGCCCAGAGTCCAGTGTGAAAGCTGCTACTCCTTATTATCAGTAAGGCTAATCAAAAGCTACCATTGGCATTTTCTCTCTGTCCTATTAGAAGATAAAAAAAGACTGATCTTCTCTCTTCTGAGCATAAGCTCAAATTTATTGGGGATCCATCCTGCCTTTATTCAAATGCTCAGAAGTATAATGTTAATATCCTTAATATATGAGTTAAAGAAAAGTAAAAGGACGTAGCAGAACTCTAGTGAATTACAGTATACAGGGAAAAAAAAGCTATCACATGCCTTACAGGATTAAAACAACTAGATAGATATTAACTCTGAAATAACAATGTAGCACCAAAAAAAAAGAAAAAAAAGAAAAAAAAAGAAAAGCTCACAAGGTCCCAATTCCAGAAAACAACTGATTTCATTAATAATTTAGGGATCTGAAAAATTATTCTGAATCAGGTGCATTATAAATTGTTGTCTTTAACATGAAAGAGATTTAAAAAAAATGAACCAGTTTGAATTTGCAGAAGCTTTTATGTATATGTAATGCCATCTACCTAATAATGCGGGTATTAATCACTAAAGGTACTGACTCACATGATTACAGGATTCCTACGGCACTGAAAAATATGGCTTTAGAGTTTTCCAATGGCATTTACCATGAGGACTTCCAAAAACACTGTACTTGAAAAAAGAATGTCTAGCCAATCTTATAACAATAAAAAAATCTGCTATAGGGCATGTCACTAGCATAAATAAAAATGTACCAAAAAAGTGCATATGGTTACCACCAATATCTTCTTTCTGAACTTCTACCAGCTTAGAAAATGAGAGCATTAAGTGGTTCCTAATATTATTTGCAATCTATTTTAATATTTAAATATTTATGTATAAGTTACAAATAATCATAGCAGTGTCAGATATATCCTAACACTTCTGTTTTAAAGATACATTAAAAATTGTGAATTGCTTTCTGCTTTTAAATTTGGACTGAAGAGATTTAATTGTTTTTTAATCTGTAGAGATAGTTTCATAGAAAAACATTCCACTTGGAACCACATTTACGTGGATTCAATCCTGATGACGACTAACTATTCTAAACTTAGGCAAGTAATTTAAAATTTCTGTTCTTTCATTCCTTCATAGACAAAGATGGTACAGCTCTTCTTGTATCACCTACTGCATGTGGATGTTGGGAGAATCAGGCGAAGTAATGGAAGGAAAGTTCTCTGAGCCTGCAGTCGGGGTGTGTGTGTGTGTGTGTGTGTGTGTGTGTGTGTGTGTGTGTATAATATATATATATAGATAGATAGGTATGCACACATACACACGCGCGTGCACACACACAAACACACAATCAACCTAAGAAAAAGAAGACAATAAGTATAAATTTTATAAATAAGTTTAGCTAAATATAGTAATTTCTAGCAATAAGTTAAATATTCTGTACATCAGAGAGAACTCCACAGGCAATTCATAGTCTACAAAAATATTGGAATTTTGCTGTATCAAATATTGCTTTGAATAAATTACCTGAAACATAGATTTTTTTTTTTTGGGTAACAGTGACTTTTGTTGCAGTAGTTGATCTTAGATTGATACAAACCCACCTCCCACACAGAGTAAATTTTTCCCATAACTAATCTTAAAAGATATATATCATGTCAAAAATTTATAGATATATCATTTATTAATCCATCCAATTGTTTTTAACCCTGCAAATATTTTAGTAAACCTTTCTATAATTAAATTGGCACTGCAATGGATGGGTACTGAATTACTTAAATGATAATGTGAATGTGCTAGTTTTATTTTCTTATCTGGGTTTTCTGTCCCTTTTAATAAAATGTTTAATATTTGTACATAAATTAACCAATGTCTATGAAAGTAAACGAATTAAATTCGACATCAAATAAATCATAAAGACTATAAGTATTTTAAAGGTCTGTAAAAATACCCTAGAATTTTTTTTTTTTTGGTGGGGGGCTTGTAGCAGAAAATAAATTCTGTGGTTTATTTAACTATATTCCAATATAACTCTAGCCTCAATCCAAAAATTGAATAGTTAAAAGGTTAAGATTAATCTTGTATTAAAGAAAATAATTTGTGTCTTTGAATTCTTACGGTTTTAAATGTAAAGGTATTTTAAAAAGTAAAATAAAGTCCGGAGTATAAAAACATACCAAAAATCTAATTAAAAATCATAAGAAATTATTTTGTGGAAACTGACAAACTGCTTGTAAAGTTTTTTACAATCAGTAAAATACCCAAAGTAATCATACAATAGTGAAGGAGAAGAACAAAGTCAGAATATTGATACTACCAGACTTCAAGACTTACTATATAAAGCTACAATAATTAAGACAGCATGGTATTAACTAAATAATAGACAAGAAAATCCATGGACTAGAATAGAGTACCCAGAAATAGGTTCACATGGATACAGTTAACTGATTTTTGACAAAGGAACAAAGGCAATTCGATAGAGAAAGGATCGTTTTTTCATCAAATGGTGCTGGAACAACTGGTAATCCACATGCAAAAAACGAATCTAAATGCAGACTTTATACCTTCTACAAAAATTAATTCAAAATGGATCATAGACCTAAAAGTCAAATGCAAAACTATAAAACTCCTAGATTATAACATATTATAACTTAATACATCTAGGTGACCATGAATTTTGCAATGGCTCTTTAGTTCCAATATGAAAAGCATGATTCATAAAAAAATTGTAAGTTGTACTTCATTAAAATTAAAAATGTGTGCTATATAAAAGACACTGTTAAGAGAATGAGAAGACTGGAAGAAAATATTTGCCAAGACACATTTGATAAAGGACTATTCATTCTCCACAATATACAAAGAATGCTTAAAATGCAATGATAAGAAAACAAACTAAAAAACGGGCAAAATGGGTGAACAGGCATCTCATCAAGAAGATATACAGATGGCAAAGAAACATATGAAAAGATACTACACATCATACATCTGAAATGCAAATTAAGACAATGAGATACTATTACATACCTGTAAGAATGGCTAAAATTTGAAACGCTAGCACATAAAATGCTGATGAAGATGTGGAGTGACAGAAATTCACATTCATTGCTGATGGAAATGCAAAATGGTAGAGTCACTTTGGAAGATAGTTTGACAATTTCTTATACAGGTAAATATAATTTTATCATATGATACAGCAATCACACTTCTTGGCATTTACCAAATGATTGAAAAAAATGTATTTCTACAAAAAATACAATGAATGAAGGTTTATTGCAGTTTTATTCATAATTGTTAAAACATGGAAGTAACCAAAATATTCCTCAATAGGTGAATGAATAAATAAACTGTGGTATTTTATACCATAAAATATTATTTAGCAATTAAAAAACAATTGAGCTATCAAGCCACACAAAACCATGGGGAAAACTTTAAAGCATGTTGCTAATTGAAAGAAGTCATTTTGAAAAAACTACATACTGTATGATTTCAGTTGCATGATATTCTGGAAAGACAAAATTATGGAGAGAGTAGAAAGATCAGTGGTTGCTAGGGGTGAAGGTGTTGGCGGGGAGGGATGAATAAGTAAAGCACAAAGGATTTTTAGGATAGTAAAAATATTCTGTATGATACTGTAATGGTGGATACATGCCATATGTTTGACAAAACCCACAGAATGTAAAACATGAAAAATAAACTCTGTAATATAAACTATGAACTTTGATTAGTAATAATCTGTTAATATTGTCTCTTTAGTTATAACATGTATCACATTAATGCAAGATGTTAATAATAGGAGCTGCTATGTATGCGGAGAGAGCTGAAGGGGTATGTGGGAACTCTATTTTCCACTCAATTTTTCTGCAAACCTAAAACTGCTCTAAAATTAGTCTACTAATAAAAAAAAACTAATGAAAAAATAAATAACCAAGAAGAAAAATAAAGTATGTTATCTAAAATGTATTATTATGTTGTAGAACTGAAATTTATTCAAATTTGCCTCATAAATATTAAGAGAAAATGATGGTTACAATTGAGCCGTTGATAAAATCAAAAGTAGAAATGCATTTGAATGATGTTCAAATTACTTTTGCAATATCTTCTAGGAATTCCTGATTTCTTCTATATATTCAGCTCATTACATAGACAGGGACATAGTTAAAATGAATAATAATTGTATACTACACTATTCAGTATGTTGAAAACAAAGTATGCTGAGCATTAAGATTGAGTGAAATTAGTTTAAGAGGTAAAAAATACCTTGACAGCATGTTTTGATAGTATGGACATTGAAAATATAACATATTGGGTTATTCCAGAGTATAAAGTATCTCTAATTTATTGGAAACTCCTTTTATCTAAACACAAAATACTCAATTTTTTTACTTCTTATCTTCACATATTAAGCATAAACTCTTACTAATATCTGACAGAATTAAATTTTATTTATGTGTGTGGTTTTTTTTGAGAGACAGTTCATAACTCTCATTTAGGAATAAAGAGTTCTACATATTACAAAAAATTTTAATAAAGATGTTATTCTGATAGGGTAGATACCATTTTGTTAATATCATCCAAGTATTTGTTATGAATTTATTCAACAATATATATTTACTACCTATTCTAATGTATGTTACTAGCCCTAAAAAAAGATTAAAAATATGCATTTCTCGCCTTTAAGGATTTTACAGTTCTGTCAGAAAGCTGCCAAGCAATAAGATATATACAGTAAAATAATTGTTAAATTTGAGATTTGTACAAAACACTTGGATCTGGTAAATGAAAATTGCATTTAAGCATAGACTTTAAAAACAGCTTTAGTCTTTAAAGTTTTTAGTCAACCCAGTAGCACAGGGCTGAAAGGCATTTGCTAAATGGAGTAGGCATGGGGAGCCTTCCAGGCAGAGGAATTAGTAAATGTAGAAACAGAGAAAACTCGACAGGCCCAGTGTGTTCAGAGAACTATATGAAATTCTCGTTATCGAAGTTCTCAGTATGAGGTATCAAATGGAAGAAGACGAAGCTGGACTTGTCGGTTGACCACAGACCCCAAAGACCTTCTCACCCAGGAAGAAAATGATTTTTAATTTCAGTCTGTATCAGAAATTCCAAAGGCTGTGCAAAATTATAAGTGTGTTAAGTTGTTGATCCCTTTAGTCTTAAGGTGGTAGGGTGGGAACTGGGGTTTCTAGAGGATGGTGGCTTGTCTCCTTGGGCTTTAACTTTCTACATACCCTTATGTGGCACATAAACATGATTTTTAAGTGTTTTATTACATGTAAAAAGATAGAGGACTGCTGAGTATGTCTAAGATCTACTGAAAATAATATTCGACAGGGAGTGACAGGACTTTTTTCTCTCTCTCAATTAAAATATATTTTACTGTGTCATTAATTAATGACTATTTTTATATATTACTTAATTTTTTAAATAAATATGCAAACAATGTAATAGCTATACTTTATTTTCAGAGGGAAATCTCTCTTTTCTTTCAGCTACCATAAAATTTAATCTATTACAATGTCATCATGAAAACACAAAGGAGAGATTTTAAAATAAAAATAGTATATAGCATTCCGATTTTGAAACAATAGCTGTTTCCTAGAGCTTCAGTTATTTTCACATAAGCCACATTTTCATTATGATTTTAATTGCAGTTCACATTTTTTAACAATATTTTTTTATTTTGATGTAATTTTAGATTCACATACAATTGTGAGAAACAATAGAAAGATCTTATGTAAGCTTTACAATGTTTCCTTCAGTGGTAACATATTGCAAAAATATATTAGTATAATAATACAACCAAGATATTGACAGCAATACCATTCACCAATATTATTCAAATTTCTCCAATTTGACTTGCTCTATAGGTGTGTATATACATATGTTTGCTTTGTTTTATCCAGTTCTATCATCTGTGCAGATTCATGTACCAAACACCACAGAGATCCCTCGGTTCGTTGTTTTACAACCACACTTGTCTCCCTCCACACCTCTCCCTCCCTCCCGCAACTCCAATTTGTACCCATGAGAACCACTACTCTGTCCTCAATTTCTTAAATTTTGTAATTTAAAAAATGTTACATAACTAGAATTATACAGTATGTAGACATTTGGGGTTGGCTTTTTCACTCAGTATAATTCCCTGGAGATTCATTCAAATTTTTGACTGTATCAATAGTTTGTTCATTTTGATTGCTGAGTAGTATTCCATGATATAGATGTGCCAGTTTCTAATCTCCAATTTATTTGTGTTGGCAGCATTTGATTATCTTTTCTGATTCCTATACCAATATTCCTGGTTCTTGCTGTGATGAGATTTTTTAAGTTGTATCTTGGACATTTTGGATATAACATTAAGTGATTCTAGGTCTTATTGAAATATTTTATTCTAGTCAGCAATCATTTTGTTTAAGCTTAGCATGCAGTTCTACACTACTTTTGCTGACTGTGGTTCCAAAGATTGTTTGATTTTCAGAGTTTTTATCTTGCTATTTTGATCTGCTTGGTTTATTTGGTGAAGCTGGGGCTCCCATTGATCTTTGCTGGTCCTGCATGGTGAGGCAAGAGAGGTTTCTTTTTGCTGGGTCAGCTGGTGCCTCTAGGTGTGGAAAGGGAATCTTTGACTTGTAAGGGCAAAGATCATACTCTAGGCCAGACAGCTTGTCTTCTCTCAGTGGTAGAGGGTACCTTCCACCTCGTGGGGAAGGAGAGCACTTGCCCAGCCTGTTGAGTCCGAGCATGGCTCCGGAGCAATCCCCGCTGCCAGCAGTGCTGGGTTTGTCTGCTATTGTTAGCAGGACTCTTGTTAGAGCCAAGAGAGAATGAGCCTCTTTGGACCACTTTGTGTTGCTAGTTTGGACTTTGAGAAGTGCTGGCCTTAGTTACTTTTTTTTTTTTTTTTTCTGTTGGATAGAAGTTAGTAAGATGCCCTGCCACTATACTGTATCTCTAGTCTTTCTTTCCTATTTTTAGAATTATCTTTGGCTTCCTTTTTTGCATTTTTTTGCAAGATTTATCATTGTATTTAGCAAGTAAGAGCAAGACAAAATGAGTCTACAAAATCATGCCTAGACTCTGATTCTTCTTTAAAAAGATAATTTTGGCAGCTGTATAGAGAGTGAGTTGATTGCCAGTGAAACTAAGGGGCTAGTAAAAGCTATTGTAGTCGTCAAGGGTCAAGATGTGGTGGGATGTACCACTGCAGATGGAAAGGTATAACAATCTAAGAGATATTTTAATGATTAAATGGTTAAATCAAATAAACTTGTGACCAATAACTTAATGCTTCACTGATATGTATTTGGCACTTTTTTGAAAAAAAAAAATCCAGAACCCTTCCTTTTTAACTTAAAAATAAAAATAGTAGTAGTAGTAGTAGTAGTAGTAGTAGTAGTAGTAGTAGTAATAATGACATAAAATTGACAATCATGTTAATTATTGAGATGTTACTTTGTGATCAACGTTGTGCTAGTGCCGTAAATGGATATTGTCATTTGATTTTCTAATAGTAATAATTGTATTCAGTGGTAATTTTTAGTAACAATACTTTAAAATTGAGACTGCTGTAGTTTAAAGTGGTGAAGAAACTTGCCCAAGTTCACCTAACTAATAAGTATTGGGTCTGTGACTTGAGCTCAATTCTTAAACTCTGTGGTTAACTGACTCTGTATTAAATCAACATGTAATTTGTTAAATCTAATTTGTTAGCGACTTGAGGGTGAATTTTTAAAACCAAAATAACAAGTATGTACTTACATTTTGATATATGCTGTTAAGGGATCAAATATATTTAAACAACTTAAATTCTTAATTTTACATTGAAATGATAACACCTGTTTTAGCTCATAATCCAAAATGAGACACAGTATCTACAAGAAACAAAAAAAATTGACCATGTCCTCATTATAACTCACTGACTCTTACATAACTAATAAGTGTGCTACTGGTATAAGTAAGAATTTTTATGTGCCCATGAAAAAGTTATATTTAACATCAATTTGCTTCCATCTTTGCCCCTTCTTATCCAGCCCAGGAGAAATGGAGAGAAAAAAGCACAGCAGTGTGTTCATTGAACAACACAGTGTTACAAATGAACAATTATTATTGTTTGCTCCTCTTCAAACATCCTCCAGGAAAAACAGGCTTTCAGAATAAGAGAAACGGCACAAAACTTTCCATTGATTAAAATAAGCATTTGGCAACAATCGGCTCTTCTATCACAGTATACCCGAATTAATCATTAAATTTCTTTGCTAGATACATTATGTTTCTTACACTGGTTAATGATGCCTGTTCAAAATGACACTGAAATTCCAATTCTATTTGCACTATGCTTAAAAAAATTTTCTAGAACGTTAATAGCATATTCCCTTACTAGCTCTCAAAATCCTCCTTGATTATTTTAATAGGGGAGGGGATGGGTAAGAAATCTCCAAGTCATCTCTCATAACAAATGTGAATATTTATGTTTCCAAATACGTTTATATTCCTGTTATAAAATGTGGTAAGTGTAATTATACCATTAACTTTCTTTTAAAGTTCCACAAAGAATGTTTGGAAGATATACAAAACAAATTGTCAGATTATGCTTTTTTATAAAATTATATTTGTAGGAATAATTTAGTATTTTTGGTAATTATTAACTCAAATATATTAAAATATAATTTAAATTGTCATAACTTATAAACAGAAAGGTATTTGGGGTATATTATAAAATATAGTCTCATTAGAATAATTTCATTAGCCTATAATGTGTCTTAAATAATTTAAAGTATAAAAGTAGTCTACATTTGTCAGAATTATTAGGATTTGAAAGTTGAATTTTAAAATTCAATAAACAGACTTATTGTCAAGGGTTTGGAATATATGTTCAAGGTTAAGTTTGTAAAGCAAGCAGAACTTCACTTAATCATATGTTAATTAAAACAACAGAAAACAATTTGATTGATGGCAATAATGTTTTTTCTTAGCCTAATTACCAGAGTACTCTTTATTACACAATGCACTAATTTCTAATTTTCTTTAGTGTCCTTGGAAGAGTTAAGTCATTCATGAGGATATTTCTGTAGATGAATACTAAGGGGACTATTTAGTGAATCATACAGATGTTTGAGATTCTAAGAAGAAAACACATGAATAATTTTAAAAGCAGTTACTTCTCATCAGCCTAAAACAAATATTTATTGATCACTCAGAAGTTACCAGACATTGTAAGCACACAAGGAAACAGACAACAGACTTGTCCTGAGTCTCACTATCAACAAGCACCAGTGCAGAAGGTAAAATTCAGTTTATTAAATTCAAACCCATATTCTTGTTATCCACAATGCCTAGGGACTTTTCTGAATATTTTTAAAATCAAATATACACATGTGATAACTTATGTATTTCATTATTTATTCACTTCATCTTTTTATGTGGGGAAGACATTTTCTGTATTTTTCAGATGGAGAAATAAAGGTACAGCGCTACTCAGGAACTTATCTCAGATTGCCTGCCATATAAATGTTTGTTGAGGCAGAAATGCTGCAATAAACAATATCCTAGGGACCCAAACTATCTTATTCACTTTGATAAACATGTGTCAGGAGAGAGGAAGAAAGAATCCTAGACCAGGAATTAGGAAGCCAGGTTCCTTGCTGTTCCACAATACCCAATAATGGGTGGTAATGGCTGGTGACTTCTCGTGGGGGTTTCATTTCCTCATCTATGAATTGAGGACAGTGGATCAAGAATCTTTGCCATCATCCAACTCTCCTTATGATTCTACAACTTCAGAAATAGATGGAGAAATACATGCATTGAAAAACACTAAGGAAACTATTTGGAAACTCTTGAAATAAATATATTTATTATCTAACATCTCCTTGGACAAGGCAGAGAGAGATTTACGACAAATTTTTTTTTAGTTCAAGAGTTGGTTTTTGGATACTTGTGAAATATTTGAATACTGTTGCATTTTTAGGAATAATAAATTTGAATTTACCACAAATTACTCCATATTAATAATTTAAAATGAACCATGGTATAATCTAAGGACTAAAATTATTATTCTTGTGTGTTCACAGTAAGTTTTATATTATAATATTTTTTTTAAGATTAATATTGATTTAATTAATGGTGAGAGACTTTATAATTGCTTGTAGCAGACAAAAATATGTGAAAATTTGAGACAAAATTAAATTAAACATAGATATAGAACCAATACAATTTTATTTTTTAAATTAGATGTCTTTAATTTCCAGTTACTTAATTTTCAGGCTCCAAGTTGGAAGGAATTAGATGCATAGAAAAGGACTTTTCCACCTATTTTTCAATTTTGTCTTTCCTTTTCTGAGTTCTTTGATGTCTCCTAGTTTAACCATGACTGTTAAATTTATTATACAAACTTTTAAAAAAGATACAAACATGAAGATACTGTAGGGCTGATATATTGTTCTTCTTGTTAATATTTCTTTCATATTATGTTTTTACCCCATGGGTATGGCATCATCTCCCCATTATGTGTTAAATATACCAGAATGTGAATGAATAATCAACCTGAAACTGTTTCATTGTCTTCTAGTTAAACCACTCCTTATTTTGCGTACATATTTTTAAATCTGTGACTCAAATACTAAGTCTAGACTTGCTTTCATGTCCTAAATGCACTATAATTTCTACTCTTGCCTGATGTATCGTGAAATTAGAAACTACTTATATGTGTGAGAGGCATAATAAGGGCCTACTTTTTGTTTGCTTCTTTTTAAATAAATTGTGAATAAATGTGGCTGTCATTTAATATAGTAGGAAGATAAATCAAAATGTCACATAAAATGTTTTCTCTTTCAAATGTTTCATGATGTACAATGAAGCAATAATTTTTGTGAGCAAATCATGCCATATTGAAGTATGATGAAAATACAATATTTAAATTTTTAAAATTAATATTGATTTTTTTTCCTTGAACAAATTTCTATTCTGGCCCTTTTCTTGCTCAGAAACCATAATGTCTTGCTCTCTCTTAGCATACTCAATGACTAAACCCTTGTATTCAGGCTCCTTCATCTTCACTCCTATCCATTTTCCCAGCTGATAACTCCAACACGGTACCTCCATCTGGGTCAGGCTAGTCTCCTTATATTTGCGATTCCCTATACTACACTCATAGGTGGACCATGGACAGTTCTCACGATAGTATTTAGTATTTTGTCCATATTCTCCCTCTTCTGTTATTGTGCATAAGTGGGACCCTCTCTGTCCTTTCACCACTACCATTCTGATCCCTTAGGAATCCATATGGACCATGTGGACTCCCATTACTTTCTCTCTTTTCTTGATAAGTCAAAGAGGTTTTAACCTTGTTGTCTATGATTGTAGACCCATTTAATTCTATGTATTTATTTGTTTAAAATTATTATTTCAAGAATAAAATTTTAAGAGCTCCTGTGGTACTGTTTCCAGTAGTCACAGTACCTTATGACAATGAGTCTTGTTATGACAATGAATCTGTCACTCCAAAAAGATTAGAAGACTGTTGTGGGCAGCTATTACATCTTACATTCATTAAACAAGTGCTTAGGTAATGAGGATAAAAATAAAAACAGTTAATTCCTGCCTTAGAGGCTATTATGATTCAGCGTTTATTATCTGTGTGAACTCGCACGAAAGGGCAAGAATCTATCAATTGATAAGGAAGAAGGTAGAGGAAGGTTATTAGCCTGGAGAGAAAAAGGAAATGGCCTGTGTAATGTTACAAAAACATGGAAAGATTTTGTGCTTTGTATAGGTAATGATTTTTTAGGATTACGAATGTGTGTGTGTGTGTGTGTGTGTGTGTGTGTGTGTGTGTGTGTGTGTGTGTGTGTGTGTGTATTGTTTCCAGATGGTTATCTTGGTATGTGACATGAGTAACTATATAGCTTTGCTCCTCAGTATGTGCTCCTTGGACTCACATCATTATCACATGAAGCTGATCAAAAATGAGGAAACTTCACCCACATCCCAGCACTATTGAATCAGAATTCTCATTTGTAACAAGATCTCCATTCTCCCACCTCACTTCCCGACCCACACACATATAACCTGGTGATTCTGAAGCTGATGAAAGTTTGAAAAACTCTGATCTATATGTATAATATAATGTGCATGGTATAGGTCATGTGGTAGTTGCTGCAGATAAGGCTGCCACAGATAAGTGGAACAGACCATACCGTAAAGACAGATATTTACGCTATTATACAATTTGATGCAGCTAGAGGCCCAGAAAAATACGTACATCCACACAATTTGGCATAAAATTTTAGGGAGTGTTAAAGCCTGCCTAGACCCCAGGAATGAAATGCAATTGTTAATTGTTAATTGACACATAGGTAAGTGTCAAGATCAGATTTGTGTTGTGGAAATAAATGACACTGTTTTGAAGGAAGAAGAGACAACAGAGGCAGGCAGAAGTTAGAAGCTATTTCTGGGATCCAGCTAAGAGAAGCGTATGCCCTGACATATATTGAGTACATTCAATATGCAAAATCCAGTAAAGAACATTTAGATTTTAGGTCTCAGTGTAAATGCTAAATATTTAAATTAAGGATTTAGAAGCTTCTAGCTAGATGCAAAGCAGAAATCTACATATTTAATCTAATCTTGTTTTCTGCTCCCAGATTTGAATAGGATACTTTCTCCTTGACTCAGAAGTCGTCCTGGATTTATGTACTGTTCTAGAAATTTATAGCTTTACCTAGTACTAAACCTTTTTGCATCACAAGCATCAATTCCATTACTGCCATAGGCTATTGTTTATTTCTTCTAGAGACATCCTTCTGCAGAGCTCTGTGTTCCATCTCCCCTACACTCCTGAAGGCTGAGGGAACTGTTCTTCCCATTGACAAGGCAGTGAGTTTGGAAGGATTAAACCATATGATTTTCTATTTGTTTTCTCTAAGAAGTTTCTAGCCACTTTTCCTTTTCCTGAAATTTTAAGTGACCTTTTCCCATCCCATCTTAGATAGCAGCCAGCGTGATTAAAATAAAAAAAAAAAAAAAAAGGAGAGAAAAGAAAAGCGTTTAAAATGAAAATATAAAGTAACTTCTGAAAGTAACAATTGAAGCAAAATCTCATCATAAGGGATGCTCTCTCCTCAGGAAATTTTATTGCCTACAATGACTGCAGTTGCTTATATCTCCTATTTTTCACTTTACTTCTTTACTTCTAAATCCAGATATATAAATGATTTTCAGTGTCTACTCATGTTTTTGAGTGTTTGGTCTGTGCCAGTATTCTTGATTACTTTAAGTGAATTCACTCGTTTTGCCCTGACAACAGCCTTGACAGGTTTTATTACTATCTCTATTTCATATGCTTGATAACCTTTTCAACAGCACACAAACAATGGTGGGAGGTAAGATTTCAGTGAAAGCCATAGCGTTCCAGAACCCATATCTTAGCTGTCACACCACTGTATCTCAGTGCATGTGCTCAAAGCTGTACTGGTTATCTTACTATCTTTTCACACCACTCCCTCCCCACCCACCACCCACCCCCCGAACTGGTTCTTCCTCCTAGATTTTCTCTTTCTCTTAATGACATCACTGTCACCTAGTTATCCAAACCAAAAGTCACAGTCATCTATCTTCAACTCCTGTCTCTCTTTCCCAACTCCTTCATCTCTACCTTACCAACATTTACTCATTGTCTTTAATAAAATTAGTAAAATTATTTTAAAATTTTAATCTATTAATATAATAGTTATCATACAGAGTGGATAAAATAAGTGGGAACTGTTGTAGCAGGTTTTAATATTCTGTCTTCTTAAGAAAGTTGCTTCATATAAATAGTGAATGAAAAGATTGTGAATAAAAACTCATGTGACTAGATATTACACAATTATGGTATAAGAATGAACAAATGATGGCCACATACTATTTCTTAGAGTCTTCTTTATGATAATAAAATACCTCCAGGGGATTTCGGCTACTTTAAATGAAAATACTTTCAAGTTCTCAAGGCAAGGTAGTCAAAACTCATTCTATTCCTTAGGAATTTACAATGAAGGACAATGTCGAGCACTGAAGATTCATTTTATTTAAGAGAATCAAGTTTCAGCAGATCTTACCATTATAGAAAATACTAAGTAGAAGATCACAATTCTCATAGTTTCCTAACTGCAAGGTGGTAGCCAAATAGCATCTGCAAATATGAACAATGTTGTTATCCTTATTTAAAGTTTTGCGTCAGTTTTTCTGTGATACACTAGTCACCATCTGTCAGGTTGTTGGCATGTGAAAGGTCTCCAGAGACTAAAAAATATTCGACTGGAAACAGTGTCCTCCAATTTTCTTTTCAAATAATGACTTAGGTCAAAATCATTCTTACTAGGTCATTGCAAAATAATATCTCTGATATGTTTGACAAGTTAGTCTGCATTACATCAAACCAAGTTTTGATCATACTTTATAAAACTTCTGATATGTCTAATACAATGGCTTTCTCCCAGCGAGCACTCAAATGTGCTAATTAATGGTGTCCAGGACTTTCTTCTCATCATTTTAGTTTTCCTTGCTAAAACTTTTTCTCTAGACCCTGACATCACTCCACAATTTACTGACTATGATCAGTTACTTAGTTTTCTCATTCATAAAATGGGAATACAGTAGTACCTACATTACAGGGTTATTATGAGGCTAAAATGAGTAGTGAGTGCAGGGATTTATAACAGTTCATTTTTAAAAGGTGAGGTTATAAATGAATTTCTTTCTCTGAGTAAGACAAGAATGCTAACTTAAGGGGAATTATTCTTTACATACTTTTATCCATACATTACAAGAAAATGCACCAATGCCAGCATGACGTCATTCATTAATGCACATATTTACATGAGGCTCTTCATGGCCCCAGGAATGTATTCAACTCTTCTAATATGTTTTTCCTGTATTTATAGTACTTGTTTTCTCTCCCTTCATATATAGTCACATTTGTTCATGTCATACTTCTGCCTATATAATATGCATTTAGGATATAGGAGTTTTTGTTCTTTCAAACAATCAAGTCCAACAAAGTTTTCGTAATATATAAAAAAAAATAGGTAAGCACTCAAATATTTATGTGCAAATATATTAAATGATACTAGCTATCAGCAGATCACCCACCCCACCCTCTGTCTCCAAACAAGAGAAGTAATCAGTCTTTCCTTTAATCCCATGTTCTTTTCCTCAGTAGTGTTCTAGATCATATCAGTCTAGCTTGCTACTCTAATCTCCATCTGGAACAGAATCAAATTCTTACTGAAGCCCAGATAGATGACATCATAGGAATAAATTGTATTAGTCTGACATAATTGTTTTTCACGTTATCTTTTTATTTATGAGGGGAAAGCATAGTTTTCATTAGTACACTAATCCTCCCTTTGCCCACTGTAAAGAGTAGTAAATTGATGCACTGCATTAGTGCTAGCTGTCATATGACTTACTCCAAATTATATAGCTCTTAAACTGCTCTCAGTTTCTCTTTAGAGGGGTCTTATTGACAGAAAACACTATGCTGCTGTTGTAGGTTTCTAAATGCCTAATCTGATCATGTTGCTTGCATCTTTAAGTTCCTTTGATATTTTCGTGCTGTTTACAGGATAAGGTAAAATCTCACTTACACAGCCCTCCCTGAGCTAGAACGTGCCTGCCTATCTGGCCTCATCCCACCTCTCCCTGACACACATCCTAGACTCCATCTAGGTCACAGTGCTTGCATAGTCTGGATTGTAACACATTCTTTCTGAATGTTCCTGCTATGTCTCTTTACCACCCCTATTTCCCTTGAAAAAATAGCATAAATATCACCTCCCTTCATACTTCTAAGTAACAAAACTTCATTGACCTGCCAAGTCAGAAAATATTGTTATATTTTTGGTCACTATTTTTTTCATGTCTCCTTCTGCCACTGACTATGAGCTCCTGAAATTAGGGCTTAGGTTCTTTGTTAGAGTTATTAATATTGGTAAATTATTTTCTCTGTAGGTTATTTCAAAGAACAAAAGATGTTTTTAAAAATTTTAGAGGAAAGTAAAGAAAGGCACTTAGGATTTTTGTCATATTATTGAATAGAAGAAGGATAAAACCAAACAAATCTGGGGAAATGATAAGATAAGATGAGATCTAAAGAGGTTAATTGGGTAATTAACATTTATTGAACACTTCATATATCAAGCATTTTACTGGAAAAATTTTATGACTCCACTTGTACAATTAAATAGTCATGAAGAACTTAGAAAATAACGATCAAAAGTTGACTATAAAAGGGAAAACTTATGATTATATGTTATCTCTATACTCATCAGATTTTCAAATAAATAAAGTCTAGAGAGACACAGATTGTTAACATATAACTTTTTTGCTTAATTTAGCTCCCAGAACTCAGGCCCCGTTTAGGACTGCTTGTTTTAGATAGAGGTATAGTAGAAACTGCTGCAGTGTATATAGATTATAAAATTCTAAACTATAATAAATAAGATGTTATGTTTGGGCTCTTATGGAAAAAATTCACTTTGAATGGCACTGACATTTTCAAGGCTTTTTATAAAATAGTACTATGGAACATGTATTAAAAACTATTAAAACTATCATTTTTAGGTTTTGTGTACTTTTGTGTGAATATAAGAAAGATATAAATAGTGGATTCTTGATCTAAGTTTAGTATTATCTACTAATATGTAAATCTAGAACTTATGCTAATTAATTAATTCAGGTTAATTATAACCTGAATATAATTGTGACTATAACTTGATGTAAAATATGTATACATAATCAGACTTAAGTATGTACACATTATGTATAAATTTTGTAAATAAATCTCTGTGTATGTATGTACAAAGAATCTCTCTAGCATTCAGCACGGTTTGAGCCATGGATACTTAGCCCCCAGTAAACTCGAATTGGAAGAATAGACAACTTTACTATAAATGTATTGATATTTAGCAGATCAAAAGAATAGCTCTATGTTGAAACTAATTTGCCTGAAGCATGATTATAGATTTAGTTGTATAAATTTAAATCTTAAAGCCTAGAAATGAATTGTGTGGTTAGGATGCCACCTTATAATCAGAGTCAAGAAGTTTTAAACAGAGACTCATGGACATGGACTGTAGACTAAGTGGTTACCAGAGGGTAAGGAGTGGGGGAGGGGGAGTAGATGGGGTAAAGGGGCTCAAATACAGGGGAGTAGGGGTAGGGTGAAGTGGGTAAAGGGGATCAAATATATGGTAGCTAAAGGAAACTGGACTTTGGGTGGTAAACACATGATAGAATACACAAATGGCAAATTATAATATACAGCTGAAAATTATATAATTGTATTAACCAATGTTATCCCAATACATTTAATTTTTTTAAAAAAGAAGTTTTTCCAAGTAAAATTTATTTGAAAGTAAGTAACAAGCATGTGGAAATTGATGAGACTTCGTTATTTAACTTGAGTTCTAAATGTAATACGTAAAGTAGTTATCTGGGTGACCAGTTGTATGAGAAAGTATTAGAATGGCTGTCCTTCAGAGTTTTCTTATTTGTATAGTTCTAAGTAACAAAATTTTTACTTACTAGAGATTAAGCTACTATATATATCACCATTTTCAAAGCATATGTTTCCAGTCCCTATATTCTACAATAAAAATATATGTCGAGTTGTCTAAGGGCTTTAATGTTTATGCAGACTTATATAATGAAAATTTAAGAATTTAATAATTGCATTATTAGTATTCTAAAATGTTCACACAATTTCTGCATTTTTAAATAGATAAAATACTGGTTTTATAAGTTTATTTTCATAATATGTATACATGGACAAAACATGGTTTCCATAAGCTGACTCTACTGCTGTTGCTTATTCCATCCAAATGATTGCTATTGCTTCTTCAAACAACTTGTGCAACTCCTGTCTTTTCATATGGAATTTTTATCT
The DNA here is from genome assembly GCF_902729225.1 of Pteropus medius. Lineage (NCBI taxonomy): Eukaryota > Metazoa > Chordata > Mammalia > Chiroptera > Pteropodidae > Pteropus > Pteropus medius. Next base: position 30,126,155 of record NW_024354500.1, read on the forward strand.
CTAACTCTCTCTTATATCTTTGCTATCATGAATACTTCCTTGAAGACTAAAGATAGATATAATCTCTTTCTTCCCTAATCTGCAGCAATGTATCTGAACCTTTCTTCTGGACTTAACACATTATGACTAGCATTAAAAAATATTATGTCTATGTCAACACCTCTGATGCAGTTTGGGTGACTGTCTTCATGTCTATATGAGTGCATATTTATATTGTTCTTTTATATTTCACCGGTATTCCCCCCACCCTCCGAAAAAAAAAAAATGCCAGAAGCTTGCAAAGGAGCTGCTGTACTAATTAATATAGATATTATGATTGAGTTAAAACTGGGTTTCTGATGAAAAACTGATAAATTATATAGTTCATTTCAGAAAGAAAGATATGAGAAGTTCCTCAGGGAAATAAAGTTTTCATTTTATGAAATTTTAGAGTAAATTTTAGTATGTGATATCACATACAAATTTGCAATGGACGGTTGCATTTGTTTTACAACAAATGTAGAAGGTATGTTGGCCATTGTCCTATAGTAAAAATAGCATGGTCATAAATTTGACTTCTGGTTCTAAAACTTCCATACTTCTGGAAAAAAAGTAACACTTTTTTGGGGGAGCCTAAGTTTCATTAATTTAAAATAGGGATGCTTAACTAAAGAGCTTGGATTTGAATAAGCCAATGTCTATAAGCATCTGACACATGGTGAGTTTAGTCAAATCTTAATTCACATAAATCCTCTTCTTACAATTTTCAATAAAAACGAGAGCATACCATTAAGATTACTTCAGTGAAGGCAATTCTACAACGAGCAAACTAATATCTCCAAGGCCCATGCTCTTCTGAGAATTCAGCATAAAGTAAGAGAACTTAAGAAACTGGAAGAGTGCATGGAAGACATGTACCTTAGAATATCGCTATTGTTCTGTTAGCAATATTATGATAAAATCTAGATAGTAGTGTAAGTGGTTTGTATTAGTTTCTTAGGGCTGCCATAACAAAGCAGCACAGATTGGAAAGCTTAAATGACAGAAATTTATTTTCTCACAATTCTGGAGTCTAAAACTCTGTGATTGAGGTGTCAGCTATGTTGATTTCTTCTGAAGCCTCTCTCCTTGCCTTATAGATGACTGTCTTTTCTCTGTGTCTTCACATAGTCTTCTATTTATGCCTATCTGTCTTAATCTCTTCTTTTTATAAGAACAATAGTCATATTGGATTACAATCCACACCACATGACCACTTTTGACCTTAATTACCTCTTTAAAAACTGTCTTCAAATACAGATACATTCTGTGAGATACTGGGGGTTAATGCTTCAACATGTAAATTTTAAAGGGACACAATTCAGCCCATACAAGGTTATATTCACTAATAATTATAGCTTCTTATGTTTAATCACTGTTTACTTTGTGCAAAAAAACTCCCCACTATTTTGAGGACTTATATGTATATTATCTCATTTATTCCTTACAACTACTTATGAGGAAAATATTAATATCATCCCTATTATAGATATAGGAAAATTGAGGTCCAGAAAGGCAATTAACTTAGCTACTAAGTGTAAAAGTCAGGAGTTGAACTCAATCTATTCCTAGGCCTGTGATATCAGTTTCCTTGAGAGTAGGATCTTCATCTAATAAATAATATCTTACATTTTATTCTTGCATTTATTTATTATCCATTCCTTAGTTAAGAATATACTGACTACATATATAATACTTGTCTATAGCAGGTACTTAAAATGTATTTTATAAGTTAACAAATAACAGCTACATAAACACAGCCTTATCTGACATTACAGAACCTTATGTCATAACTCACCCTGACTATAATTAAATTAAATTTAATTTAATTTCAGAAGCAACAAAGAATCAGGTGGTCACATATTTTCTATCAGAAGATAGAAACACAGTGGTAAGCAAAATAAACTTGATTTTCAATTTCAGAGAGAGGGAGATAGACATTAATGAAACAATCACACTAATATATGAAAACTTATAATTGCTCTTAAAAACAAATAGGAATAGAGTTAGGAGAGTTTCGGAAAAAGAAATCTATCCTAGTGGTGGTTCAGGAACACTTTCTCTGAAAAAGTGTTACTTATGTTAAAATCTACTGCAGAAAGAATAGCAGTCAATTTGTTTAGGAAGGAGGTAGAACTATGGGTTTGACATTTTGTACATACAGATAAAAATATGTATGAAAGCCATGTGACCAGTTCAAGGCAAAGAAAGTTGGTATGGTTAGAGTGTACAGAGGAAGGGAGAGAATATTGCAAGATAAAGGTGGAGAATTAGGAGGTCATATGCCATGTTGATTTTTTTTTTTTAATCCAAGGAAAAATGGCAGCTTTTTGAAGGATTTCAATGGTGATGACACAACCATATTTGCCTATTTAAAGATTACTCTGATTGTGCTGTGGGCAATAGATTGGGGGAGGGCAGAATCGATTTAAAAAAACAGTTAAGAAGCTATTACAATAGCATAGGTGAGATACTGTTGTTGTTTGGACTTCAATGGTAGTGAAAATGAAAAAAAAAGAAGGATGAAATCAAGAGATGATTATGAGATAAAAATGGCTGATCTTGGTAATGGATTGGACATAGGTTTTGTGGAAAAGAGATACTGCAGAGATTCTTACATTTCTGGTCTATATAACGCCATGGATACTAGCACCACTCAATAAGTAGGAGACTGGAAAAAGTACAGGTTAAGAAAGTGAATATCATGGATTTGATCTTAGGAGCATTGAGTTTGAAGTGTTTTTCACGGTCTATATGTGGACTAAATAATTTTTTCTGAATTTTTTCTGAATGGTACAATCGTAGTTGTTGGTCCTACTATGCCCTATGCTTATTTAGTTTCACCTAAGGAAAGAGTATAAGGACAAAGTGATAAAGAAAGATGAATTAAGATTAAAGTTTGAGGAACTCAGATATTTGATGGCTGAAATAAAAGAATACATTTGAACAGGAGACTCTTAAGAAAGGACCAGAAAATTGATCAAGAAATCATGAAAAAGAGGTTTTATGGACATCAAGAGAAGACAGTAGCACAAAGAGTAGGAAAAATTCCTTTGGGCCAAATGCAGCAAATTGGTCAAGTAAGATTAAAATGAAGGGAAGCTTTATCAAAGATAAAAATCTCAGCTCATGGGTATAATCTCTACCGACTCATAACTAGAATTATAACCAGAATATAAAACTGGTTCTGGAAAGAAAGAAAGTGAGTCGCAGAGGCCCAACAGAATGTTCAACTATTTCCTAATGCCTAACAACCATTGTAAATGGTACACTGACTATTGTTAGAAGTGTATAGGATTACTGAGTCCAAGTCATAGTCTATGTTTCGGAATTGTGTAAGAAATAGTCATTGTTTTGGACATATACTTAATGTGCTTTGTAGTGGTAAGTGCCCTAGAGAGTGGACAAAAGATTCAGATCCACAAGAAGAACTGAAAAGAGTTGAGTTGGGTGGTGATAGAAGAAGATATTAGCCAATAGACTGATGTCAAGATGAAGACATCATTTTGATATCAAATTGCAGAGTTCTCAAATATTACTAAAATTCACTCTTTCCTTGGGTTCGTGTCAACATTCTTTCTCTGTGATCTTAGTCTCTATTTCTGTTAAGCCTCAGAACTTTATATCTATCACACTCTGTCACATATTTCTACCAACATTTCACAGACATCCTGTTGTTCTCTCCTTTTCTTTAAATGGCCTGTACTAATTTGTTGCGTTAATAAAGAAATATTTTTCTCACTGTGAATGCTTGCCCCAGCACTGGTACCCTTTACCTTTTGACCCTGATAGACAAAAAGTCCATTATAATTAATTATAAAACCTGCTTCTGAGAAAAAAAAAAACTAGGATGAATATAAGAGGAGGTATATTATTTAAAATTTATTAGCAGGATGTATGAATTTTGGTCCTCTTCCTTTTATCTGCCTGAAATCATAATCAGCCTTCATATGTTTTTGGTCTTATTTTCCTCATTTATGATGCCCTGTGGATATTTTCACTTTTTACCTCCTCATTATATCCATCATCTCTCACCAGCTACTATTTCCCCATTCTCTCCCAAAATGTTCTCCTTGATTGCAGACACAGCTTACAGTGCCTGTGGATGTAATAAGAAACCTCCATATCTATTAACAGAAGGGAAAATAGCTTGCATGTCTGCTCAAGCCAAAATGTTTAAGGGCATGAGGATTTTTGATCTCAGCTATTGGACATATAAATGGAATTTTACAGAAATTTTCTTCTGGGTCATCAGAATTGAAGTATTATTCTTTTGGCATTAACAAAGATACTGATACCCTCTGTTGAACTGTGTTCCAAAAATAAAGCTGGCACTTGGAATGAACAAAATATTTCATATTCTTTATTTTTTTCATAGGCATTCATAAGGAGAACCAGTTAAGCAATTCAGTAAATGAGAGGAGGAATAGAACTTCCATTCTTTTCATGCATGGGTATTTTATTGCTATTGTATCCAAATTTTTGTTGATCTAATAAACACTCTTTTTTTTGAAAAGGTGGAATGGGATAATCACTTTCATGTTCAACAACACAAGGAAAATACAGGAAAATGGGAAATATCTAGGATGCACTGACTAGGTCTTAGTCCCTTGGCAACAACTAGCTGGAATGGAATGAGCCTTGCCCTTCTCAGTTGTATGCTGTGAAACAAGGTGAAACATCAGAGATAGAACCTAATTTCTCAACAATACCTAGATAATGTTACTGTACTTAGTTTTAAAAGTATGGACTGAAGAGAAAACCTTGTGATCTTTCAAATAAGGACCTCATTATTCAAATTTCTTCGTTCTCTTCATACTTTTGTTAGTTATACTAAAATTAACCGGCTTCTTCTTAATTCTGAAGTTACAATAAACTCCTGTAATTCTGAGTATGCAAAGACTGGAACGCATGGAACGCAAGTTGAGTGTGTCTATGGGAACAATAAGTACATTACTGATCAGCACTCTTGACCCTGTAAATGGCTAGTGAAAAGGAATGATCACCAATGCAGAAAAATGACTGTCATCCTAGATAGTCCCCTTTGATTCATTCACCACATTCTTTCATTTCCATTCTAATCTATACTGAAAAACGTCCAGTTAATGAACAGAACATGCATGATGTCATCAAAATAGATGGAGTTTGTGTTGTAAATACTTTTGGTATCCATTCCATCCTTTCATCCTCTCCAATAAGATTTTCAGATTCCCAGCATTTTTCATCTGAAATATTTTTAAAGCCTTGTTAATATTCTCTGTAAATCAGATCTCGTCCTTCTATACTCCATTCTTAATACTGTCTTGTCAGATTGATCTTTCTAAAATATAAATTGGACCAATTACTATTCTTCTTAAAAACTTATAATGGCTCTACAGTGCTTATAGAATAAAATCCAAATGCTATCATGGTCCAGACAATCTTTATGATATTGCAAATCATGTTCTCCAAAGTCACTTTTCATTATTCCCTTTCACCTTCTCATTCCCTACAAAACTACTTTTTGTTCACCTAATATGTAATGTGATTTAATACCCTTGCAGTTTTGTTGTTTCTTCCTTTTTGAATAGCTTTGCCTTTCTCTCTTCCCTGCTAGTTTCTATGTCAAATTTCTGTTCATTATTTCAGATAAAACTCAAATATTATGTTCTCAGTGAAGTATATGAGACCCTCACAATTATATATGTTCTCCTCTGTTCTACTGTGGAACATTGTACATGTTGTTAAATTTTACAATCCTCTGAACTTGATTCTCATTTTTCAACCCAGAATTTGTTAAGGAAACAAATTCCTTAGGCACACACAACAAGCAGAACTTAATCAGTACTGAAGTTATCCCACTATCATTTCAAACTCAATACATTCGAATCAGAACTCTCTATCTTCCACTTAATGTTTTTAATCTTCTGTGCTGTCAAATGCTATCATTCTTCTTGCCATTTAGGATTAAAATCTTGGAGTCTGCTCTGACTCAGCCTTCTACTTAATTTGAGGTGTCCAATTAGGAAATATGCTCATGCAAAAAAAACAAAAAACAAAAAACAGAATGCAGAGCCCCTAAGGTTTACTTCTCCAAGGATAGTCATCGATGGAGTTTCCAACTATCTCTTAGTTTACTTTGTCTTGCTTCAGTTACCACAGAAAACAAAACATGTCCTGACACAGACAGGGATGCACTGCTTCTTTTTAACAATGTGGACTAAAGACCTGCATACATTATCTCCTGATAATATTTAGAGCATGGAAAATAGATTAAAAACTTCATAAGACTAAACTATCTGTCAATTTTAAGAAAGTATAATAAACCTAGTGATTAGAAAACTTATAAACATAATATGATTTTACCAGCACATATTTCTGATGCTTCCTAGAAAGTTTTCTCCTTATGCTTGAAGTTCTGTCACATTTTACACTCAGTCTTGAAACAGCTATATCACCCCCCAACAGTTGGTATCCTTTTGTAGGCAACTTGGCTGAGTTTCTTGCCTTTGAACTCCAGCCTGCTTTTGTGTATAGGGTACTATCTTATCACCCACTGTCTAAGAGTCACTGTTAGTTATTTTGACCAAGAAGCTTTCTCTATAGTCCATTTAAGTCCTTTTCTGCACACTGCATTTCTTATCTCACCTCCAGGCAACACAAATAATAGATGCTCACATTTCATGGATCTCAAATATCCACATGGTCTCACATTTTTTCAAGGGAGCTTGGTTGTATAGTCTTCTTGCATGCTCAGAAGGGAAAGAAGAATCAAATTTGAATGTATAGTAGTAATTTCTCTATTTGAATTGCTTTGGTTTAGTGGGGTTTCATATATAGCTTCAGAAACCAACTATTTTAATAAGCATGTTTATATGGGGACATGCTGTTTGAATTAGAAACAACTACCTTATTAAATGCTTGTAACTCAATAATTTTGAGAAGGAACATTGAGTGTATCTTTTTTTTCCCAAAACATTGTAAGTCTCTTAGAGGCAAGGACTTTTCTTTCATTCCCATTGTATATTTAGAACAGTTTTAATTGAATATGAGAGATGCTCATTTTTCAATTCATATAATAAATATATTGTCATCACTTGCCTAAGAATAGGGACGTATATTGAGAAATGCATCATTAGGCAAGTTTGTCATTGTGTGAACATTATCCAGTGCATGCCCACACAAACCTAGATAGGATAGCCTAGTACATATCTAGGCTATATGGTTTAACCTGCTACTCTTGGCTACAAATCTGTACAGCATGCTACTGTCCTGAATACAGTATGTAATTGTAACACAAGGTATTTGTGTATCTAAACATATCTACACATAGAAAAGGCATAGTAAAAATATGACATAAAAGATAAAAAGTGGTACACGTTTATAGGACCCTTATGAATGGGTAGAGTTTGCAGGACTGGAAGTTCCATTGGGTGAGTCATTGAGTGATGAGTAATGTAAAGTCCTAGAATATTACTGTACACTACTGTGAACTTTATAAACACTATATACTTCACCTACACTAAAATTTATGAAAAAATATTTTTCTTTCTTTAATATTAAATCAACCTTAGCTTACCGTAATGTTTTTACTTTGTAAATTATGAACTTAACCATTTTTAAATTTTCAACTTTCATAATAGCTTAAAACACAAAACACTGTAGAGCTGTACAAAATTATTTTTTAAATCTCCTTATATCCTATTCTCTAAGATATTTTTTATTTTTCAATTTTTAACTGAAAATTAAGATACACACAGACATTAGCCTAGACTTACATAGTCAGAATTATTAATATCACTGTCTTCTACCTCCACATCTTGTCCCACTAGAAGGTCTTCAGCGGCAGCGACCCGCATAGAACTGCTATCTCCTATGATAACGCCTTCTGGAATACCTCCTGAAAGACCTACCTGAGGATCTTGAGGAGGAGTCACTCTTTTCAGAAATATGTCCATGGTGGTTTGCTTGGTTTCTTTTCTTTTTCTTTTTCTTCTCTCTCTCTCTCTTTTTTTTTTTTTAAATTTTATCATGGATTTGCTTGTAAGCAGATAATGTACTAAGAACATTCCTCTCTATTAATGAAAACTGTTGGTGTTGAGGTCCATGTTTTAAAACTTCTTAAGGAGCTTGTTTTGGTCTGTAAAAGCTTCTGCTGAAGTCTTCACCATGAATTTCCTTGTTTTTCTTTTCCTCTTTTTTGTCTCCTGCTGTTTCCTTTTCTCTTGCCAACAACTCTTTAGTCAGTTCCTCAGGAACCACCTCTAAGAGCTTCTTAATGCCATACTCATCCACATCCAGGTTAAAGCTGTTTGCCATCTCAATCATAGCCTTGGTGATTTTTACAGCCTCTATCCCTGGAAATCTTTAGTAGTCATGAATAAACCCTTGAGTGACTTCTTCCAGATGCCATTGATACACTTCTTGGTGCCATCACTCCAAGCTCCAGCAGGCTAGTGATGCAGTCATTGATTTTTTAATCCCTCCAGAATTTTACCAGTGTTTTCTCAGTGTTTTCTTCAGTTGCAACAATAGCCTAGGCAAAAGTTCTCCTTATGTAGCAGGGCTTAAAAGCTGCTTTAACACTGGGTCCATTGTTTGGATCAATGAGGTGCTATTTGGAGAAAGAATCACCACTTTGATATTGGGATAAAGATCATCAACAAAAGAAGACATCTGGAAGCATTATCAACAATAAGCAAAAGCCTGAAAGGTATGTTATTCTCCAAACATAACTTTTTCATTTCATTTATGAAGCAATTCAGGGGGACATCTTAGAAGAGGAGCTGGGTCATCCATGACTTCTTATTGCTTCTGTAGTACACTGGCAGTGTGCATATCAATAAGCTTGAAGCCCCTGGGGTTCTCACTGTGCCAAATCACAAAGGGTTTTGATTTATAGCCCACAACATTGCCCCAAAGCAAGACTGCTATCCTGTCCTTAAAAGCTTTGAAACCCTGCATTGACTTGGCCTCCAGAATAGGGAGTTTTTAACCATATTGAATATTTGCTCTGGAAAGTAATTTTTCCTAACAATTAGCTCATCTAGAGTTTCTAAAACTACTTCAGCTGTCTTCACATCAGCACTCCAGTCTCAACACTCACTTCTATATTATGTAATAAACAAAGATTCTTGAATCTTTTAAAACACCCACAGCTAGCAGTAAATTCAACATCATAGGTCTAGCCTTTTCTTTTAGAAGAAAAATTTTTTCTTTGGCTGTCATACTCATGATGCAGAGGGATAAACTACTATGTCTGGTCTTTAATCCAGTTCATTAGAAGTTTTTCAATGTCTGATATAGGCCCTTCCAGAATTTTTGTTAGTATTGATACCTTCAATGATGCAGATCTTTTAACAGCTTTCATCACTTTTTGTTGTTGTTTTTCAAGATTGTAGCTACAGTGAAATGGGACATATCCTTAATCACTTTAAATTTTATTTCCAGGTCAGTTACTTGATATGGCCTCTTACTGGCAACTATAACAGTGGATTTTGTATGCTTAGGGGCCATGATAAACAAAACAACATGAGATTAAATCAAGCACAAGAGGAAATGTTGCAATCGAGAGACAGGGTAAAAACAAAACGTATGAGGCTACTGGGGATGTAACACGGCACACTGTTTTACAGTGCCTTTTTTTTTTTTTATAAGTGAAAGAGTACACTCTAAAATAATAATAAAAGTATAATATAGCAAATATCTAAACCAGGAACATAGTTGTTTATTATTATTATCAAGTATTATGTACTGTACAAAATTGTATATGCTATACTTTCATATATGACTGACAGTGCAGCAGGTAGGTTTATATCACCACCACCACAAACACATGGGTGTACGTTGTGTTATGACAGCTATGCCATTACTAGGTGGTAGGAATTTTCAGCTCTATTATAATTTTCTGAGACCACCATTATGTATGTGGTCTGTCATTGACCGAAACACTATTAAGTGGTACAAGAGTATAGTCTGAATAAAAAACTGCCTGACCATATCTGTAAATGAAAAGAATTTCCAGCTTTTTAAATATATTATTTCCTTCATAAAGCTCTCTATTTGCAAACAGTTGTATAAAGATATGGCAGTAATGTAGCAATATATTTAATTGTCAGCTCATTGAGTTATAATTCAATGGAGTTGAATGTTATTATGTAACTTTGATACTGAGATACTATCCTTTTAATAATTTCATTACATGTGCATAACCAATAACTAATTACCCCCAGGGAGCATGGTTTTCAAATTTATGTATCATGATTAGATACCACTCAGAGCCAAACCAAGTCATATTGCAGCCTGAGGCAAAAAGGAAAAATCAATACTATTATCCTATCTTTATTTACATTTTCATGTTTTGAGCATCATAGAATTTTTGCATTAATTTTGACTCTTTAAAATATTGTATTAAAATATCGTTTCTCTTGATTACTAAGTTATTTGGTATCCCCTTAAGTTTTATACCAGAAGTGAGTGGTTGATTCACCTTACCCTAATTCTGTCCCTGTAGCCATGCCTAACTTCTAGAGTGGGTGGGGAAGTACAATTCTGTGCTGTATACTAAAGAAAGAGAAATGGGGGAAAATGGTGGATGGTGCTAATGACTAATATTCAGGTAAAGTAGTAGGTTTTAATGTGGAATTGGCTGATAAAGAAAAAGTAATACAGCGAAACTCAGAGAATCATTCTATTCTTCATCAAATAATAAAATTCTTCGTCAAATCATTAGAAAATTTAACTCTGTAGAGTTTGTAGTACCATCACTAATAAATGTATTTTCCCTAGGTGTCTGACTGGATTATTTTATTCTGAAAATTTCTATTTAAAAGCCAGAGTCAGATGCTTTTTTTCTCAAATGAGATGTAACAATTGCATTGCTGTTACCTACAAACTTCCTGTGGATTACTAATATTTAGTGCTTCTTAAACTTGACTTCTTCAGGTACTCAAAACTGTTCACATTAAATTTGTTTGTGTTTTAGCATATTTTGATTTGTTACTCCTAGCTCACCATGATTTTTCTCCATCTGACTAGCAAAAACCAACAATTGAGCAAAAGCAAAACAAGTGCATAGAATTTAAAAAATATCTGGGTTTTAAGAAACATAGATAATCATCTTAATAATGCCCAATGTCCTCTAGGATTGTATATTAAAATGTGTTAGAAATTTTTTAGTCCATAATATGCATGTAATTTATTTCTTTCTTTCTTTCTTTCTTTCTTTCTTTCTTTCTTTCTTTCTTTCTTTCTTTCTTTCTTTCTTTCTTTCTTTCTTTCTTTTTTTTGAAGACATGTTTTAAACGTGTACAGTAAGGCATTTTTTAAAAGAAATATTGGTTATTAAAAATCATGCTTGGTTAACAAAAACAAAATTTAAAGGTGTTAACTAATACAGTATTTACATCTTTCATCAGCTTTATCAATGTAGCTGGCCATTCTACATAAAACTTTAAGGTCTAGTAGTAGCTTTAATAACAGAAAAGAAGAAAAAATCCCTCTCAATAAAAGCCAGCTTTATTCCCTGTGGAAAGTACCAAATCTCAGAATACATTTTGCTGTATAATCTTCCTTCCTGTGTAAATGTGGTGAACAGGTCTGTGTGGTTTGGCACCCACCACAACTTTTACATCAGGAATAGCAGTTTTCAGTAAAGGGCTAGAAAATCTTAACTTCATTATAACATTAATTCATTCTCTCATTTTATGACTCCAAAGTAGCAACATGAATGTTTAGCCATACGTGTGTGACCTCTTGTTCTTGCTCGGAGGTTCTGAGAGAAAGAGATGGTATCAAGGGAGATTTTTTTTTTAACTACTCTGCAATTCCATGTCTTTACAGGCACAGACTACAGTTCAGTCAATTGTGAAATACTGTCCCAAAGAAATTTTATTACTATCTGTTTATTCTTATTTTTACTGAACAGTTTTGAGTGTATTATGAATGGGATCAGGTCCTGTGACAGTTCAGAAAGTATGTGAGGCACCTCCTTTATTTTTTTTTAACTTACCATGTCCTATAAATATAAATTAATACAATTTATTTTATAAGTAAAATTTGAGATAATTTAAAACTATATGGTCTTAGGACACTATATAAAAATTTTATCTGCAATATGTTTGTTCTGAACAATTATATTAACTTAGTGTAATAAATGGAATATTTTATATTCCATGATTCATTTTCTAAATGGAGTACAATGGCCCTCCATCCTGGCAAGAGGTACAAAAGGATATTGCTTTGATCTGAAAGTCACTGACTGAGGAGTACAAGTATTATTTGGCTTTGCACCTAATTTATTTTATGGACAAATAATAGTCAATATATTTTTAATTAACTGGTTTGACATATGATCAAGGTAGGAGCATTACACATTTATTTTTAAATGCAAAATTCTGTGAATGTGATTGTCAAAAGAAAAACTAAGTTATTATTAATGGAAATGCTACAATAGCTAAGGCAAATTTTTAAGGAGTAAACAAGAATGATTTTACTTTTAAGAGAAATAATAAAACTCTACAATAGTATGATCATTTATAGAAAGGTTTTTTAAAAAAATATACAGTGACCCATGAATTTATAGTATCTAATCAAAAAATATTTGAAATCTAATGATTGCTTTTTTTTTCTTTCTATTATGCACTCCTGGCAAAGCATATTTCAAGTCATTTTTTTAAGTTCAAAAAGATATGTAATTAAATTTCTCCCTTGAAATAAAAATCTAAGTAGTTGTTTGCATTTGTTTGCATCAAAGAAAATTTCCATAATTTTACCATGTTTTAGCTCATTTTTGACATGACTTTAAAACACAATTTTTGTTTCTAAAATTTTTTTTTCTGTTCTTCATAGCATTAACATAACATTTAAGTAAAAATGTTTTACTTAAGTAAAAAATGGAGGAACCAAGAGAAAAAAATGATTCGAAAGTGTTTTCACATCTAGTTCTTTGAAACTAAACCTTACCTTTGCTATTTATCTCTCCTTTTCTCCTAGCTCTGTCTTTTAAGTGTGGTCAGCTAATGACAGGATAGAATGTAAATAGAATGTACGCACTAATTACATCATGTATTTTATTGTATTTTATAGTTTATAATGCACTTTTACATGCATTATCTCCTTTCATCTTCATAACAACCTATGAATAGGTTATTATTCCCGTTTTATAAACTAGAAAAAGGAGAAACAGTTCATCTTTCCTAATGGCTAACAGTGACTCATTTTCTCCCCCAGGAAGGTGGGGCATGGGGGTACTGAGTTGGGGGCTGGAATCTTGATATTCTGACTCAAAATACAGTGTCCTAAAACAGTAATAACATTTGAAATCTGATAAGAATATTACATTGCCCAGTAAACTTTTCTCAGTATTTTCCAAACTTGAATGTGGAAATTATTTTAGGTACGAATGTTTTCTAGGAAAATTTTACTTTAGTGAAAAAAATAATAAATGAACATATTCTGGAATATCTATAAGTTAGCCGTACACAAGCACTGTCCTATGATGTCAGTTGCTAGTAACAATTGCGATATTATCAATTAGTTCTTTTGTAATGGCCCAGAGAAATTAAAGAGATATTAATAATGAATCACCACTAAATGAAGGCCAAATGGCATTAAGGTACATAGTACAAATGAAAGTTCCATCATACTTCAAATGGAGAATAACAGAGATGAGCACTGAGGCATCCTCAATTATGTGAAGTGTAGACTGATGAAACACACAAGAATTTGCATTGTAGTAATCAGTGTTGTATTTACATTGTGAACAGTTATATATTATCAGAGAAACAACATTGATTATTGTATTAAACCAATGTTGTAAATTTGAATTTATTTAGTGTTTTATTTGTTTTTAATTTACAAATTTATTTTGGTGTTACAACTGAATAATACAAGATTAAACTATTAGATTTATGTTCTAGTACTTCTTAAAATTGCATGTAAATGAAGAAACTGAAATCAAGAAGTATTTTATTCAAGGCAATTTATAGAAATTGATTAATTTATAAAAGTATGTTTTCTAAGTGTTCTTTCTGATATCGACTTCTTCATTTATAGATGAGGCATTGCATATAAAGAAGAACAGAAAAAAATAATAGAACAAGCTATTGGCAGAGAAGGAACTGTACTTCAGCTCCAAACTTCTCACTCCCATTCAATGACCAATTCAGGGATTATTAGGTTCTTCTAAACTGGCCATGCCTCTCTATATATGGAAGCATGGCCGGTTTAGAAGCATTCTGGAAGTCAATCTCAAGTTAAAGCAGAGGCTTTTCATTGTGTGTTGCTTCAAAGAACTTCTCAGCTTTACGGACCTCCTCAGGGAAGAGTGTAGGAAAACAATTAATGATTCAGGATCTGGTCCATTCCATTTAATCAGAGCAGCTTTATTTGCTTTACAGTATATTGAACTTACATGTAAGACCTTATTTGATAAAAATGTCTTGAAGCTTATTTTTGTTTGTAAACTATTGACTTAGGGGAATAAACCTCGTGGAGATATTTTGCATGAGGTAAAATGTCTCAGATCATTCTATCTATTGGTGACCTCTTCACCATAAAATCTTTGTCAAATGTTTGATATTTTGAAATGTCAATAGTCTTAGAATTGATGAGTCCTGATTAACTAATGGCTAAATGGTAAGGAAAAATTTAACTTGCATCTGCACATCAAGTTGTGGGCTAAAAGGAAATAAAGATGCCTCTTTCTTTTGGTATTTGTTTAACTCTTGTTTAGATTTACTTTCCTAGAAATTAAACTGGAAATTCCTGGGGTTAAATGATATTCACATGGTTTAAAAATGAAAACGGTGTAACATGACAGGCTCAGATCGAAAATTATTCAGTGTATTATTATGACCACTGTGGGAAATTACCTGAAATTTACTGTTACTGACCAGAGAGACTCTATCCCACAGTCAAAAAATAGTCATATAAAAATAGATCTTCAAATTTTCTTACTATTGTTAATAAAAGGCATCATTTATTCATTGCTCTGCTCAGTATAATATGAATGTTTAATAAACAGTAAGCCAGTCATTATAACCTAGAGAAAACAAAGAACTGCTGACTTCATAAATCTATCTAATCCTTTATTAACATACAGAAGAAAAAGGAGAGGAAAGACTTAGAATATATATTTTACCATTACATATAAATTCCTAGACCATAACATATTTTTATATATTATTTTCACTAATTTTAATATGCTTCGAACTGCAATGTTATGCAATGAGTCTAAAAAAGCTGTGGTAAAAACAAACCTAAATTAAGTAAATTAGATGTTCTTTCTAAAAAAGATTAATAGGCTGTATAACATTATTTGGTTCATATACAATTTCTCTACTCAGATAATTATTTTTAGGATTTTCATACAAGAATTTCTTGATACAAATCATCGGTTTATCAGTATTCAAAATTATCTGGTAAAAATTCAGATTTAGGTAAATTTCAGGTGGCAGTGCCATTTATTACCATGACATAATTACACAATGTAATTATGACTTAAAGTCCACTCAAATGCAGCCTATTTACTACATATTTCTTAATTTTTTAAAAAATAAAGCACAAAAGGACATAAACAAGAAATATTTTTAGCAGCATTATTTATAATAGCACCACCAAATTCAAAGCAACCCAAGTGTCCATTAATAGTAGAATGGGTAAATCATTTGTAGCATATTCAAAACACATACAGGACAAAAAATGAATGAACTACAGGTATATGCAACAAGCAAGATAAACTTTACAAATATAATGTGGAATAAAAGAAGCCAGAATCAAAAGAATATATGTTGTGTAATTTCGTTTATGCAAACTAAATTTTAAAACAGTTTACATTAATCTATTGTGTTGAGAGTCAACTACTGCTTCCACTGTGGGAGGACAGTGGATATTGTTGAGACAGAGCAAAATGAGGGCCCTTTAGGTAGTGGCAATTTTATTTTCTCTCTTGACCTGGGTGGTGTTCACATGGGTGTTTATTCTGTAAGCTGTGAATTGTTTAGATTTATATATGCGTATTTTACTTAAAATAGTTCAAAAGTAGTATAAAAGTAAAATTCAGCTAAAGGAAATACACAAAAAATTCTGCAACCAGCATAATGTGATATGAAAGAAGCGAGCTGAGTAAAGAAGGAAGCAAACTGTAAATAATTCTTAAAAATGTAGACTGACCTGCAAGTAGAGATGTTTAGAGTCCTATTAAAACAGAATATTTTGAGGTTAAGAATATAACAATTTACTTACAATTTGGGACTCAAATACTGAACTATACGAATCAACACTTAGAAATTAGTCATAAGGGAGAAATTAAAAATATTCTACTTATAAAATTCCTCATCCTTCATATCATGTGAGTGTGTGAATGAGGTGATGTTAAAATGGCTACTAAACTGTTGACCTGGTTGTCGTAGACTAAAGGATGTTTCTGAGAAACATGAAGACTATTACAGCAGAATTGTCAAAAATACCTATCCATAATAATTATTAGGGATATAAACAACAACCAAAAAACACTATTCGTATTAAAATAGACAGAAAGTTAAAAAAAAAAAAAGATTTTGAGAGGGGGGAAAAAAAGGGGTGGGTAGGTAAAAGGAAGAATAAAATAAAATAAAATAAAATAAAAATCACCAATACCAATAACAAAAAGCAACCCAAAGCAAAGTCTAAAAGAGAAAAGGACAGACTATGGCAGGTGTGTCTGTTAAGGCAGTGACTAAGAGGTAGACTATATAACAGCAAAGATACTCAGATACTATTAAAAATAAAACTACCTAATTTAATTCTCCATGGACAACAAGATCCAAACAAAACAAAATAACAGAATGGTAAGGGACAGATGAAAATCTTTAACCTAAAGAAATGAAAACAAAATTGATATGGTTACTATTTAGAAGGATACAAAAGAATAAATATATAGAGAGATAAATCTTATATAAGTATAAATATTAAATAACATATTTTAAAACAGTCCACCACAATAAAAATCAAGTCCAATACTCATTTGTCATAAAATTGTTATTAAATTAGAAAAAATTAACTGGATAAAGTCTACTTATAAACAGCATAAGCAATCATCATACTCAACAGTAAAATTTTAGTCAGTATTTTTATTAAATTAAGAAATAAGGGTATCAATTAAAATCCCTGCATTAAAAGTTTTATTATGTGACATAACTAGTGAAATAAAACAAGCAAAAAAAAGTGTTATAAATCTCTCATGTTTGTAAATGATATTTGTCCACATATAAAATAATTCAATTAAATTTACAATTTAAGAAACTATAAAGGCCATTAATATTACTATATATGAAAACATTGTAAAAATATCAGTAGTTTTCTTTACATCAATTAGAATCACTTAAAAAAGTAAGAGTCCAAGGAGATAATGTAGATGTGCATTTCCTGCTAAGTACTTTTCCTCCCACTAAGTACAATTAATTATTATTGTACTATATAAAACTGAACGTGTTATATAAAACAAACCTACAAATCCACTGAAAGATGGAGGGAAGTCAGACTGACTTAGAACATCATGACCTAAAGAATAATATCATGGTGAGTCCCCTAGAATTTCTTTTTGCCTCATTTATCCCAGACTTTGAGTTCACGAAGCTAGTAATCTTCAAATGTCAATGGTTGCAGACAAAAATTCCACCCAAAAGTCTTCTCTCTCTAGTCAAAGAACAAGGAGAGGAGCAACTCAGCAGGATAGAAAATTTTTAAACAACAAATACTCCATTCCAGCCAAACACCACAGAAAACACTGCGGCTCCAGCCCTACCCTTAGCAGTACTGGCTGAGTAGTGAGCATCTTTGCAAGGCTGTAACAAAGTGGCTCAACACTCTTGCTGGGATCATGTCAGAAAATACCAAGTAGGGAGCCAGGATTGTTATCCCTGCCTGCTGGGAAAAAGGCCCCCTATCTCTGCAGTGTCAGTGGAGATCACATAAGGAATCTGAACTTCCATGCCTATCTGGTCATAATGAGGCATCCCTTCCCCTCCACACTGGGATGGTGTCGAATGAGGCTTATTGGACAATATAAAGTTTTGCCATTGCCCAGTGATAACAAGGTCATCCCCAGTGTGGTAGCAGTGGAGACCATGTAGAGAACTGGAAATATACCTTCATCATCTGCAGCTGTGGAGGTGCTGGACTTATTTCTCCACCTGGCAGTAACAAGGCAGTGTCCCTTTCCTCCTACTGCAGCAGAGTCCTAAAGAACAGATAAACTAGAGTTTAAATAAGATCAAGAGTCTCAGAATATAACACAAAAATGCCCAGGTTTTAATAGAAAATTATCATTATATCAAAAACTAGAAAGATCTCAAACTGAATGCAAAATGACAAGATGCAGAGATATTAGAATTATCATCAAAAAAAATGTAGAGCATCTATGATAAAAATGCCTCAAAATCACAAGAATGCTTAAAACAAGTGAAAAAATAAAAAGCCTCAGCCAAAAAAAAAAAAAAAAAAAATAGAACTCAAAAAGGAAGACATAAAGAACAATTAAATTGAAATATTAGATCTGAAAAATACAATAATCAAAATGTGGATAGTTGTAATGGCAGAATAGGGGGAACAAAAGAAAGAATCCATGAATTAAATAACAGAAAATTGAAACTGCCTAGTCTGAACAACATATAAAATAGACGGGAAAAAAAAAAACAAACCCCAACAAAACTGAAGTGAGCCTCAGGAACTCAGAAGACTATAACAAAGGATGTAAACTCTGATTTACATTACAGAATTCTAGGAGAAGAGAAGAAGGGTGGGGCTGAAAAAGGACTCAAAGAAAATAATGGCTAAAATATTTCTAAAGTTTATCAGCAACAAAAATCTAGAGATTCAGGAAGCTAAATGAAACCCAAAAAGATAAACTCAAAGAACTCTAATGAGAGTTCTTTATATATAATTATAATATATAATTAAACTTCTAAAAACTAAAGACAAAGAAAAGCAGCCAGAAAACAAGACACCTTACCTATAGAGGAAAACAATTCAAAACAGCAACCACTTAAAAAGTTATACAAAGACATGCATCCACGATATCATTAACATATCAAAATAGAATTCTCAAGAATGTTCAAGTAATTCACATTAAAGCAAGAACAAAAGAACAGAGAAATGAAAAATACAAAAAACAAACAGAAAACAGAAAACAAAATGTCAAACTTAAACCCTAATGTAACAATCATTACATTACATGAAAATGGCCTAAATACGCCAATTAAAAAAACAGAGGTGGATTAAAAAACACAACAACACAACTATGTTATCTATAAGCAACTCACTTCATATTTAACAATATAGGTATGTTGTAAGTAAAAGGATGGAAAAAATTGTATCATTCAAACATCGATTAGAGGAAAGCAGATGTCTATATTAATATAAAGTATAAAGAAATTTATCAGAAACAGAGACACCATATAATAATAAAAGGGTCAATCCACCAAGAAGTCAGCAATGTTAAGTGCGTATGCACCAAACATAGGTACAAATCATGTGAAGAAAAATTGATAGAACTAAAAGGAGAAATTGAAAACCTACAATTATAATTGGGAATTTCAACACCCCTCTCTCTATAAGGGATGGAACAACTGGACAGAAACTCCACAATGATATAAAAGAACTCAACAATATCATTAAGTAATTGGAGCTAATCAATATTTATATAACATTCCATCCAAAAAGAAGAAATAATACTATATATTATGGGACATGGTGCATGGTTGAGTATACCCTGGCAGAATTGTCTACGCTTTGTCTGCATGAAACAGGAGGCATTGGCAAAAAAATAACCACAACAAAATACTTTGGAATAGCTCAAGTATATTCAATCCTACCAATTTATTTTAATGCTTGCTTTCTATTTTTTCTAACTAAAAATATAACATTTACAACATATTTCCAGTAGTGGTTATTTTGAAAATAGACAATTTAAGTATGCTAAATATTTGTCTTTTTATAAATACTCAAAATAATGAATATAAAATGGTTTCAGATAAAAGCTCATTTTTAGAACCATATTAATATTTTATTAATATCAATACTTGCCTATAAATAATGACATTAATGAATATAAATACTTCATGCTTAATAAATACTTCATAAAAATCAAAGTATGATTTTTTTTTACTTTAGCTCTTCTATTAGGAGTGTTCTGTTAGGAGTTCCTTTATGATTTGATTTGCATTTTCTTGATGGCTAATGGTATTGAACATATTTGGAGTGCTATCTGCTTATCTGCATATCTATCATCCATATCTTTTAGGCAAAATGGGTTTTTGTTTATTTAATTTTTTTTTTTTTACCATTGAGTTTTGAGAATCTCGTGTATATTCTAATACAAAAATGCTGATTCACAAACTGGGTCCTGTACACGGAGGGCAAAGAGAAACCAAAGAGACAGACCACTTCAGACTGGAAAGTGGTAGTTTTAATAAGCAAGGGGACTTACATATGAGGCTTGTCTTGGGCAGCCACAAGATGAGTAGATCTCCACACCCACCCACCAGAATCTTAAAATTTATGGAGAAGCCTTAACTGGGCTCAGTCACATACCCTGTACAGATAGTCTCAATAACACTTTGCTCTCTCAAGGCTGCATCTTTGAAAGGGCTCTTACTGTGAGAACGGGGAAGGGGGAGGATCATTCCAAAGACAGGAAGCCATGAAAAGCCTCTGACTGCCCAGCTCACAGGTCATGTCCTCTTGATGACCTTCTCCTCCAAAGACCTTTTTCAGATGTTAGTTTCAAATATTATCTCTCAGTGTGTGACTTGTCTTTTCATCCCATGAATGGAAGCTTTCAAATATCACAAGTTTTTAATTGTACCGAGGTCTAATGTATCAATTTTTTCTTTTATGGATTGTGCTTTTAGTGTCAAAAATTAAGAACTCTTTCCTTTCTTAGTGCTTCAAATTTTTCTTCTGTTTTTTTTTTTTTTTCCTGAAAGTTTTATAATTTTGTCTTACACTTAAGTTCATGATCCATTTTTAATTTTTTCAGGTGTGATGTTTAGGACAACTTTTTTTTTTTTTTTTGGCCTATGAATGTCCAATTATTTCATCTCCATTTAATGAAAATGCCATCCTTCCTCCACTGGATTGCTATCAAGTCACCAAAATAATGATCTCTAAGTTGACGTGATCGATCATGCCCTTCCTGAAGGGCTGTTTCTCTTTCCTCTATTATTGCTATTATCCTCTGCAGATTTTCCTCTGACTTCTCTCTTCTTTCAACTTGTTTCCAGTTTATCTTCCTTTACTTGTACTTTAAATTTTCTAGTCTTTCCCTCTCTACATGATTAAACTTGTGGCTTCAATTACCATCAGTATAATGATGCCGTGGAAAAATTTTACTTCTTACAACCCTGCCTATGTCATTATGTTCTATTCACACTGTCTCGTTGTATCTTGAAGACGTCAAGCTCATTCTTGCCTCTCTACTGTTTCACTTGCTGTTCCATCTTCTTGAAATGCACTTTTGGCAGAGTCCTGTGTCTCACTGCCTCACTTCATTCAGATAGTCTCCAAAATATTACTTTCTCACAAAGGCCTTGCTTGTCTAGCACTTTTATAATAGTACCATCGACACCCTTACCCTTGTTGCTCTATTTCTTCACAACTATTTACTCCAACTCCAACATTTTACTAGAGATTTGTGTATTTGTCTGTCTGGAATGCAAACCCCATGATGGGAGGGAGATGTTGCCATGTTCACTAGTGTGTTTCCAGCGTGTGGCACATAATAGGTACTGAATAAGTATTTGTTGAATAAGTGCTTGTGGCATAGTAAAAAACTGTGAGCATTGATGTCTGTAGACAGATCCAGAATCTGTTTCTTTATGCCTATGTTGACTTGGACAAGTTATCTATTTTCACATTTCGTGTATGCAACAGAGCTACTACGAGGAATAAGTGAAATGACTCTTGCAAAAGTCATTACATTTCTTGTAAACAGAGTGCCTAGTACCCAACAGGCATATGATAATCATTTTTTCTTTCTTCTCACTGAAAACATGTTAGCTTTGATTAATGGTGTAGTATGGCTCTGTCAATTACATACTTTTATTTATTATTCTTTATAAATCTCTTAATATTGTCTGTCTGCGCAACCATGAGGGTGTAGCAAGGTCTCCCTGTCTGAAATAATCCAACTTCTTAATTGTCCAACTCTTTCCTTTTAAAGGCTTTTATAGAGTACTCTAGGTATTAATTCAGGTGTGCCAAGTAATGAACAAGTCTTCGGGCATATTATCCATACCTTCAGAATGTTATGAAATCAAACTAATATATTTTTTCACCTTTCATTTTCTGAGACTAAAGCTTTATGATACTTTTAGTCCTTTTCACTCAGATATTTGTCCTTTCGCAGAAACTACCTTTTTTTTTTCGCTTTGATATATCTTTCTAGTGTTATGACTAGAGCTGCATGGAACTTTTCTGGCATAGACACGTTTGATTTCATTTCATTCTCAATGGAAGAAGAGAGGAAATGAGAATATATCAGAAGTAGCAGAGGAAGGTTTCAAATTTTTTTTATTTCTATAAAAATGATCTCCCTCTATATTCCTGTTCTGACTCTATTTTCTTTGAGAATGCCTGTTTTTGAAATAAAGAATGTTTTTTCCCTCCCTGCTGGGTTATTTCCATGTACCTTATCTGACAAAGATTTGTGGATAGCCTTTGGGCCCAAGCAGGCTATTACTTTATTATCTTTCAAGTTGCTTTCCTCAGATGGCAATGGGGAGCTCAGGGCTTTTATCAAATACATATGGTTTGGATTATGTTTCTCATTGTAAATTTTTCTGCTATTTTTCTGTCCCACTCACAACCACATAATATTTCTCTACTGTGGAAATAGAGGTCAGGGCCAAGCCTCTAGGTATTGCTAGATTAATCTTGCTAATCTTTGTTTAGTTATCTCAACACTATGGTTAAAGTTAAATAGCTTCAGTGGCTCTCCATTTTGTTCAAAGTCAAATGTAAAGTGCTAGAATTTCAACAACTAATTACAGACTCAACTGGCCAAACTTATGTCCTTGTATTCTGCTCCACATTATTTATTGTGTCTAAACAAGATTAGTATTTGTTCATGAACAATACCATATCCTCCTCCCTTTCTCTATCTTTACATGTGTTTTGCTAAACATCCATATTATTTTCCTTTATCTTTACTTATTAGTGTATTCTCTATCTTTTGAGGCCCAACCTATATACTACTGCTTCTGAAGACTTCTACTTATTTTAATCCACCTCATTACTTTGTAATTCCCTTCTGGTATTTATAACCCACACTTTATGTTTTTAGATAACTTCCCTCTCAGTTTTAAGTTTCTTAAGAAAATAGATATATGGTAATCATATGGTAGATATTTGTTGAATGAATAAATGAAACACCCCTTAGATGTGTAATTCATTGTGTCAAAGAAAGTAAGAAGGGCAATAAAATAATCAGTAAGTGGCCTGATAATCAAGTTTTATTTAACACCAATTCTTTATTACATTCTATTATATGGGCACCATGCTTACAGCTAGTGGGCACACAGTAGGGGGCTAGTGTCTGGATCTTCGACAGCCTTATTAGGAGCTCCTATCTATATAAACTTTACAAAGAAAATATGTTCTTTTAGCATAGGAAGTAATTTTAATCATAGTTCCTCAGTTTCCATGACTGCAACTTTTTATTTCCTTTGACATTTTCATGCAGAAACACAGTTCGTCACAGTTTGTCACTAGTATTTCAATAAGTAACTTTTCATATAGTCTATTAAAAATAATTTACAGACTAGGTCATATCATAAGTGTTTCCAAGGGACTATAACCTTCCTGTTAGTAAGATAAAATCAATAGAAATATTAACACCTTAACATTTTTTTCTGGAGGCCTCTTATTTTCTTAGTGTTAAAATAACTTTCAATTTCTATGAAAAACTTTAAGAAAAATAAGGAAACTCTTTAGAGAAGATATTAAAAGAAAAAACCCAACAACTTTTGCTATTGTTAATAAAAAGTAAAACATTAAATGAGAGGGTAGAATTTCCTAATGACAGAGGCACTTTCGTGTAAAAACTCTTCTTAAATTTATAGCACAATACAGTGTCTAAAGCATTTTGCAACTACTATATCATTTGAGTCTCAAAAAAACCCCAGAAGACAGATAAAAAATTATTTCCTCACTCTGCAGCTGAGGAAATTGAGGTTATGAAATGCTTAATTACTTTTTAAGTGCCACGTGGTCACTTAGTGGTAGGTCATACTTTGGTAGAAAGAATTATTTATAGATACTCGCCAAACATTAAAAATATTATCTGTAATCCTCCAGGCTGACTGAGCCTTCTTCACCCACACTCCTCAGGTATAACACTGACTAATTCTCTTGCTCTGGATGGCTATCCAGTAAGTCCTGTGTCAGAGGGGATGTCCAGGGATCTGCAGACTCTCTTATCCCAAGGAATTGAATTCTCAGATAAGTGAAAACTGCCACTCTCTGAGAATATTATCAAAGAGCAGCTATAGATTCTTATAACCCAAACCCTAGTTCTACAGACTCATCATTCAGGTTTGGTGATTCTGTTGGGGGTCAGCCATGGGATTATATTTTCTTTCCTGATGCTAATATATAATAATGTATTCAATAAATTATTTATTGAATAAAAAAATCTATTAGTTTATAATCATCTCAAGCCTAGATTAGGAAATATATATATTCATCTCATATAAATTTCATTAAAAGTCTCAGATATTAGTCCCAGCCCTGCTACTAACATTTCTGGGCTTCATTTTCCTCGTATCTAAAATGAGAATTTGACCCTTCCAATAACTATGGAACTTAGCTGTTTCTAAATGTTTTAGAAATATTATATCATAGATTATCCATAATAATTCTATGAGATAGATGAAATTCATTATATATTAGACTTGACAGAAGAGAAAAATTAAACATAGAGAGGTTATGCGACTACTCAAGGTCATATAAGTAACAAATTGAGAGCCAAGGCCGAACCAAAGATTTCTAACATATATTTCTCACTCTGAAATCTCAAAATCACTCATCTCTGCAAATTTCCCTCAATGCAATTATATAAAATATGACACCTTCTTCAATTCTCTTTAGAAATACTAGCTAATAAAAGGACACAAACTACAACAGTTTATTAACTAAACACTCTAAAATATTGAACCAAGAATTTTCTAGTTTTCTTATATGGTGTCCTTGGAGTATGTTGTTAATTACATATGAAATTGCCTGACAGCAACTGAGTGAAGCAGGTAATCTCCCCCAGAACTGGATGAAATATTTCAGTATAGTAGAATAACTTGATGAAACTGGGGAGGGACTGGAATGGTCTTTATGAATTTGAGATTAAACTCTAAACATGTCTTTGCAGATCTATACTAATAAAGCTCATGTCAAAAAGTACTTACTCTAAAAGGAATGAACCTACATAGTAAACAACAACAACAACAAAAAACCCTCTAGGTGAAAAATCTCTCATGTAAATGTTTAAACAATTTTACAAATAGGCATTATTTGTTTAGTGTCATATAATTCTTGATGTTAATCTTCATTCTGAATAGAGGTTGGGAATGGTTAATGAGCCGGTAGTAAGATAGCTGGCAAATTTTAAAGCCGAGGTAGGTTGTCAATATATGCTCTGACTTAAGTCAGTGAGAATCTGAAGTGTTATAGTTTAGCAGATGTTCTGTCAGCAGTTGCCTGGGCAAAATGCTGCAGCTAATTTTGTTTGTGTGTTTGAAGGGCAAGTGTCCATAACTGATAGAAATACCTTTCTGACAATCAGGGATGAAAGTCTAAAGATTATATGAATGCAGAAACTCAGAAATTGCTGAAAGAGGTCCCCTATGAATCTGGTTTGAGACACCTCAGTAGGAGAGAGAAATGGAGGCTTGGTTGCAGCTATACATGCTGAGTTTGTGTTATGGAAAAAGAACTTCAGCCTTCAATACATTGATTTAATGCCAGCCACAATTACCCTACTCAGTTTGTGAAAAGCTGAGTTTTGATTCAAGAGACATGAAAAAGTTTTTTAAGAAGTTTAATGTAGTTGCTATTTTCTATCAGTGTGCCAAGTTCAATTTTAAACTGAGAGGAAAGGAGAGAAAACAAAATTGTATTGTGAATTGATAATCTGTTATACTTTAATTTACTCATAAAAGAAGTAATAATAGAACACTTTGTCATCCACATATAAAATTTACTCATTTTGAATTAGAAATGCAAAATCTTGTAATGAAAATATCTAAAAAATTTTAATTCAGGGCAAAGTTATATAAAAGATAAGGTCATTCGATGATAGATAGTTGTTTTTTTCTTGAAAAAATGTTTAGAATAAATTATTGCATGACCTAAAAATGTTGTCCTTTGAAAATTTTTAATTCCAAATTTTTATAATAACACTTCACAGAAAATAAATTTAGTTTTCCCAAATTTATGAAGCTACTGACATTAACATGAAGGCATAGTCTACAAAGGATGCTCTTTTTAAAAAAGACAGACGTTTGTAACATGTTGTTTTGTAAGAATCCCTCAGCTATGGCTGAATCACATTGGCACTTCTCTCTCTTTCCTTTAGAAGCAGGCAAGAAAGCCAAACTGCAATGCTACGCCTCTCTCTAACTTGACTACAAACTCCAGAAATAATCATGAAAACCACACCCAGATCGCTTGTTTAGTCATGTAGAAAAGAACTTGAAAAGAGAAAAAAAAAATTGGCTCCCATATTGTGCTCACATGACCAAGCGAGTGGATTTGCATATTCCCACCTAAATGGTATGCCATGTGAACATCAATGACCCCAGGTCAGGTAAGACAAATCTTCTCAAGAATGGATTTGCATTTCTGAACTTTCCTTCTGAAAAACAAAAGATAAAGTGGGTTTTTTCTTTATTTGTTTGCTTTGCAGTAATGCCAAGTAAGCCCAGGTAGAGTAAGTGTGGCAATTTAGATTATGACTCCTCTGAGAAATCTATTTATCTGCCAAGATCCTTTCTAATTATATCATTGTTTTCCACACCTTCATGCTTAAAGTGACACAGTATTGAATTTTTTGGAAATGAATTTAAATCCTTAACCATAGAGTGGTTTTAGCTGAGCCATTCTAATTTTTTTTTAAAAAGCATGTTCTAATATTCTGGATTCACCTTTGTAGGAGCTAGGAAAAGAGAAGGTACTTTCTCCCTTCACACTTTACCTTATTTTAGGGATAGGAATGATAATAAATTTTCCTCTGCTAGTGTCTCAGATTTGGTAGATGTTTGGATAAGGAATAAGAGAAAGGAGGCATTATGTCAGAGGACAGTAAAGGTGACAATGTGACATAGTAAGAAAATGCCAAACTTTGGGGTAGATATTGCCATTAAAGTATTTCAGTGCAGCTTATTACTAGCTCTGTGGCTTTTGGTTATGAACTTCTTAAGCCTCTATTTCTTCAATTGAAAGATGGAATTAATACATTTGCCCTGCCATGTTATCATATTACACATTCATATATATCAAATGCCTAATACAGTGATGAACCCAGAACATATTCAATAAATTTTAATTACGTTCTACTTTAGTCTCAGATTACTCATAAAAATATATTCACAGATTACTGATAGTAAAGATAATCTTGATTGAGCTCTTCATATAAGATCAATGTATAAAATACATGTTTTGTCTCATTTAATTCTCACCATATTGCCTGAATATTTGATATTATTATTCAAATTTTCCCTCTGTAAAAATTAGGACCTACCCAAGTCAAGTAATTTGCCCAAGGTTAAATAGCTGAAAATGGATCAGTAGGGATTTAAAGTCCTCGGACTTCAAATCCCATACTATTTACCAGTAATACTATAAAGGTTTGTTGTTAAGTGCAACCCAAGATATTTGCTACACTAACTAGTCCCATAAGATAATAAAGTATAACAAAGCGTTCACTGTGTATTTTTTATGGCGATTATTAATAATGTTGAAATGAAAATTTAAAGAGGTAAAACATATGTAGGTGAGAAATGACAGAATAAGAAGAAAGTCTATCAGGGTATTTATGCTACTTTGGAGAACCCTGTTCTGTCTGATGTTCTTCTCTTTTGGACCCCAGATATCCTACTTTTACCTTTGGTATAATCTAGAATTTTCTCTAAATTTTATCCTATGCCCCAGGGAGTAACCCTTATTGGTTCTTTTAAGACTCACCTTTCAACATGGGCCAGTTCCATATAATCACCAACATCCATCACCTAGCAAGATAGTCCAAGTTCCTGAGCCAGTTCTACTTCCATAGAAGGCAGTATATTCTTGGCCCGAGGGGCATCGACCTGTAGGATCAAGTTTGCAACTCAAGCCCTGGCTTCCCACCTGCCTGGTCAACCTTGAGAAGAGATTCCACTGACATTTAGTCACTTCAAAAACTTACAGAATCTTCAAAGTCCTTATCATGTGTCCACTGCCATCATTTCTCTATGTCTGTTTAGATTCTGCTCTGAATACAAAAGCAGCATTTCTCAAAGCGTGAATAGGCCCTGGTCACAGTGCAAGGGATCCTCCACATAATCAGAATTTATGGGGATGACACTCAGGAATCTGAATTTAAACAAACTCACCAGGTAATTTCTGTATATATTGTAGTTTGAAACCACTACAATTCCATCGTCTGCTTAACATTGAACTTCGTCACTTTCTGGAGTCTCTTTTTGCTGGGATTCATCTGCAGTGATCCATTGGATTCTGGATCTGGACACTCATCAGAATCAATCCCAAATTAGCTGAAAATCTCTGAGTAATCTATCTGTCCACTCAGTGTCTTCCCCCTTCCTCTCACCTATCCATTGTGTCAAAGCCTCTGCAGGTCCAAGTTTGAAATTCACACATTACTCCTGATGCTCTTTTCCCCAATCCACTACTTTCTTTTTTCCTTTTAATTTTCCTTTTCTCTTGCATTCTAGTGTTTGGATTCTCCGTCTTTTGAATCTATGCTTTAGCTACCAGCAGCCAGGCTTTTTATAGCTTTGTGCTGCCTTATTAAAGAAACACATGATAACATTTTTACATTTCCACAGGGAAATTAACAGCCAATTCCGAAGTATATTCAAAGAATATCATGATAGAGAATTTCCTTCACTCTCTCTGACTCATTAATCAATGTGGGAGATGGTATCAAAAATGTGATGAAGTGTAATGTAACTCACTATACCTATTTGGATCTTGATGTTATTTACTCTTTTGCTATACAAAACAATTTATTACCAAAATGCAGGTTACTGAACCAATTTATGGGTCCCTATTAGCATTTAAAAATAGAATAAATAAGAAATACCAGATTTTATTATATTTAAAGTACTATATATAATAATATTTTTGTAAATATGTATGTATATTTGTGAATATTTGGGCATGATGGAAAGTGTTTTAATTTTCAGTTATGATCCATGATTATTAAAAAAATCAAAGCCATTTCTCTAAATTTCAGAGGATTAGAATGATCTTATGCATGCTGTGAGGTCAGAGTATTTGTTTATATAAAAGTTGTCTCTCCAGGGAATCAGCTTTCTCTATTTTCATTCCCAAATAAAGCATATGTTCTCTTTTATGTCTACAAATCAATCAGAGTTTAAACTCTCCATCCCAATGGTGCTTTATCTAATTTAATAGAAATATAAAATGTTGACACATACAGTAATCTACTACTTAAGTATCTTAGTCTCAATTTTGCCAATTATAAAAGTAGAGATAATAAAAACTGGGTTTATGTAAAGATTAAATGAGATAACTTACATAAAATACAAAGAATAAACGTTTAGTATGTAGGAAGTCATCAATAAATGTCAGCCATCATTATTATTATCATATTCAATGACATAAATCAGATACAATTTTTAGCTCAGAACAATGTAAATAGAATAAAAGAAAGCGTTCAGCCCCAATATTTTGGAGTCTAAAACTGCTGTAAATTTGTTCAAAGATTCTTTTTGGACAACCTGGTTCTTGTGAAGCCTCAGAGGGAATTTCAAGGAAAGAAGGTCTCTGTTTATGCTCTTATCAAAATGATTATGGCTAATGAACTCTTGAGTGTCAGCCAAAACAAATACAGACTTCCCCCTGAGATCTAAGAACACATTATGCTATAAATTGAATATCTGAGGTTATTCCTCTTTTCACAACAATAAAATAGACAGAAAGAAAGAGAGGAAAGGATGAAGGGAGGCAGGGTGGGAGGAAGGGTGAGAAAGGGAGAGAAGAGAAGAAAAAGAAGGAGAGAGAGAAGAGAGAGCAGAAAAAGAGGGAGAGGAGGGGAGAGAGAGAGAGAATCAGAATCCAGCAACCTCTTAAAATTTATTTTACTTCATTAATCCATTGTTATGTACCTGTACATCTTTATTCTCCATTCGACTTGTATAGAAGGAATGAGTCAGTTTTCATGTGAAAGGACAAGTCAATGTGTGTCTTCAGCTATGACTATCCATGTCTGTTTGCTATAAATTAACCTTTGCATTCAAAGTGCTATGAATCACCATCAGCGCAATTAAGTATGTAGTAGTGGGTATGAATTTAAAGAGCCCTCACCCCTCTATTACTTTGTGTCCATTGCTGTTTCCTGGATGTGTGAGGCCTGGGAAAGTCTGATACTACTCCCACAGCCTGGCCTCTTGGAGACAGCATTATTTTAAAATAAGTCATTCATATTGGTTAATGTTTAGAGCATTTAAGAGAAGTAGATTTCAATATTGCCTATAAAAGCTAAGTTGACTGACAGCTTTTGATTGCCTAGTGGTAAGACTTATTAAATAATTATCCCATTGTGTTTTCAATAAGGCCATCAAACTGCCCAGGCTTGCCCTAATCAGTTGGGAATCTCCCTCAAAGGCTTCTGTCGATTGGATCATCCAAGTGTAAAAAGAGGAAAGAGGATTGTTTTATAATCAGTTTGGCTCAGTTTATTTAAATATCAAATGTGGAGCTAAGGTAGGGGGAGAAGGGGGAGTTGTAAGAAAGAAAGCTGAGGAAAATGCACTAATTCAAGAAGTGACAGAAGACAGCCCAATCTTATTAACTTAAAACAGTTTTAGCAGTGCCATTAATGTTTCTATGGAATAATGCTGGGCATTATATCAGAGAGACACAGAGAGATGCAGATGTATAAGCAAAGGGAAATATGGAAGGTATGAACAGATGATAATGTAAATCATAAAAGAACTCAGAACCATCATTGGTTATAACAGTAAAATTAGGGGAAACTGATAAAGATGGTTGTTCTAGAATGTGGTACTCTAAATGAATAAGTATTTTTTGAATGATATTTGATACCAAAAACTAATTATAAAATTATATGTTTTATATATTTAAAAAAAAATGGCACAGGAAGGCAACAGTGTGTTTCTGAATTTCTTTTAGGTAGCTACATGACCAAATACTGACCAGTTATAAATTACCAATAGTGCCACCTGGTGTTTGGATGCTCACACTGCCATTATGTGTGGCATGTGTACAGGTACACTACACACTGCTGAGAAGAGCCTACCCTGAGCCTCTGAGCTAACCCACGGGGACAATTGTAGTAAAGTTATAAGTATAAGGTTACATACAACAAAATGTACTTTATGAGAAAATGATTAAATTTAAATGCTTCTGCCTGGGATTTGCACAGCAATTTCTTTACCGCTTGGTCACTATGTTGAAATTACAAAAAACTTTGATTTAAGACAATACCTACCAATTAAATAAAAAAAAGTATAAATTTAGATTAAGACATAAACATGTTCTAGTTCATGAATGTGAGATTTGTAGATATTAGCGATTGTGTATCCTTTATCTATTCTTAGAATTAGAAGCACGATCTGAAATTCTCTTAACACTAATGTAGTTTTGTGCTGTATCTAGAAAAAAAAGTGGAAAATATGACTGTGTAGCATGAGGGAATTTAATCTTAATGCAAACTAAATAAAGAAAACAATTGAAAGTCTTAAAAATAGCTCAGCTAATGAAATGATTATTATCTTGAGTAAATAAGCATCCTGTATTAAAACTTAAGACTAGTGAGTTACTTATTACGAAATGAGTTCCACTGAACTAGAGAACCAGGAAATGCAGACTATTTATGTACAAGAATCAAGAGAAATTTTGTTCTGTTCTTAGTCGCATTACTATTTCCTGTAAAATATAGTTGCTAAATTTATTAGATATACAGAACTGGAAAATTTTCAATTTTTCTACTGACAAAGAGGTTTGAACTATAACATACAATGCTCCTTGCAGATAGAGACATATGTTGCTATTTTGCTTCATTATTTCTACACATTGTATTTACCCTCCTATCCTCAGCCATATGAACAACTTGCTTCTAGATCTCAAAATATCAGCTTGTTTATATTCCTAGGAGGATGAAAGAAGAAGGAATAGAGAAAATGATCAGCTGGAGGGATCGATAAACAGCTTCTCCCAATGTTGTTGAGAGTAAAGATGAGAACCACAGGACCTGTACACAAAGCTGGAGGGCAGTGGCAAGGAGTGATCTCAGGGATAGGCAGTGACAGGCACAGCAGAAAATGTGTGTGTGAAGACTGAAAAGTGTGGGGAGGCTGAAAATAGAAAGCCACTTGACTGCAGGAATACCAAGAGCAGCAGGCCAGGAAGCAGAAGCCAGAGAGATAAAGTACACAGTGTGGAATGAGGTGCTTATGAGAAAAGAAATATAGGAGGTCTCAAAGAAGGGAAGTTATAATGATTTGCAGAAGGGATAACAAAACTTTAATAGAAATAATAGTTCTTTGACAATGAGTCATAGAAAATGTTTAATGTCCCTTGTGGCATCCTTTAAAAGGATGACAGACAGGAATCATAGTAAGTGATGGAACTGGTAAATAGAGATACCTAATCATCCACATGCAGAGACTTAACTAGCTCAGGGATTCATAGTTTAAATCTAGTTCACATAACTTTGATAGGTTTTAAATTTATTATGATTTTAATGTTTAGTACATTACAATGATTATAAACACATAGAGAATATTTTCAATTCTTAGGATTTAAAAAGCTTATGTACATAAAAGGTTTTAGCCTATGCACTTGAAAGATTGTTATTTTCAAGCAAATATATATATATATATTTAATACCTCTGTGGAAGACTTCAAGGATTAAAAACTCAAATACCTCAGAGGTTAGGTAGGCTATACAAATGCATGAAGTGGCTGGGAGTAACATGTTGAAATTGGAGAGAAGAGTCAAACTGAGGAGTCCTTTCTCTGATAAAGGGAATCATATAGATTAAAAATAGTAGATTTCTACAACTGAAATGGCAGCAACAAAAACCCACTGGCCAATACAACACAAAAGCAGTCTGCTTGGCTACTGAACCCCTAGTTCTGTTGACCTTGCTCTGATCTTACTACCAGGAGTTAATTGATCTGTTTGCTGAACACCAGCAATACTGACCTAGTTGATCAGTAACCTGAATTATGTGGTGGGAGGGGTTGAGATGAACTGGCAACCTGAACAGGAAGAAATAAAGTCAGAGCACGTTCCATGTTTCCAAGCAGACCCATTCAAACATAAGCTGAAATCACAAGCGCGTTTGGGAGAACTCGTTTTGCTTATATGCACACATTCAAATGCAGAGTTGATGCTTCTCTTTAGAGTGTTTACTTGATAGCTCATTAAAGAATTAGAAAGAAGAAAAGAAAGAAAGGAAGGAAGGAAGGAAGGAAGGAAAAAGAAGAAGGAAGGAAGGAAGGAAGGAAGGAAGGAAGGAAGGAAGGAAGGAAGGAAGGAAGGAAGGGTGAACATGGTATCTCTGATTCCCTTAAGCTTTCTCTAGCTCTAACCTTTTCATTCTCATTTCACCTAACTACTATTTCACAGTTCATTTGTAGCGGAAATAGCCATGAAAACTAAATGAACTCTTTGTAATAGAACACATTTTTTTTCCATTTAATATATTAATTGGGGAAAGAAAGATATAAGTAAAATCGAAGTTACAAAATATGCCTTAAAAATCAACCTCTGATCAAATATATTGGGCGTTATGCACCAAAGAGCAATAAAAGGTCAAATTTAAGGAAGAAAGTTCTAGAAGGCATAGCACTAGAAGCAGCAGCAAAGATGATAGATTTTAATTTGATTTTATGCCCTTCGGTTTCCTAAATAGGGAACTGTGGCAGTTAATATCCCAGAACTGTGTTTAGACCTAGTATAGCTGTTTAAGATTAGTTTAGATCAATGTCCTCAATTCAGAATATTTTGAAGTGAACCATTTTTTTTGATGAACTTGTATAAAGACGATTGTACTTTTTAAAAAACCCACATTGTAATATAAAGCAGGGATTGGTTTTGTGTTTCACCATAATTTTAATAGAGAAACTTGTATTGCATACTAATAGTTACATTGCCTACATTGAATTCTAGTGTATATCAACATCTTTAGAGTGGACTACATTTATCAATGTTTTCTTTACCACTGTGTTGGCTTTACAGACTTAATTGATAAACATGGTAAAATGTCAGTGTAACAAAGAGTGACGATCTCAATTGTCAAGTCAGAAAACATTGTACCACTTGCCTTAAAAAAATTACTCATATAGTTAATTACACAGAATTCTGACTAAACCAGCTCCAGTAGAATTTTCTGTTATCATAGAAATGTTCTATACGTGCACTAACAGTAGCCCTTAGCCTCACATCATTACTGAATACTTAAATGTGGCTAGTCTGAGAAATGGAATTTTAAATTTTATTTAATTTTAATTAAACCTAAATTTAAAAAGCCACAGGTGACTAGTGGTTATTGTTTTTGGAAAGCACAGCACCAGACTAAACGCATCTTGAGGAGATAAGACCTGGTTCCTCCTTGAAGCTCCCATTTATTTGTTGTATAATGAGTGCCTGAGACATGCTGACTACATTACAACAATGAATTATGGAAAAATTGTCACTCATTCCCATTATTCTCTAAATTATTGATCTTTCAATTGTATCACTCCACATCTGGAACAGATATACAGTGATTTTTAAATATACAGAATTTGTACCAAACAGGGTTGATTTCAGAGAGCTTTGTCGCTTATCAAATGTTTCACATTGAGAGAGTTACCAAAACTTTCAAAATCTTGGTTTGCTCCTCTGTAAATCGGAAAAAAATGAGTGTAACTATGGTAGTGTTTTTATGACGGTTAAATGAGACTGCTTGTAGAGTTTACACCTGTCTTGTGCTCTTTAAATTTAGCTGTTATTGCTTCTGATACAGAACACTACTCTGCCACACAAACAGAACCTACAACAGAAATGCATTCATTATGAACTGAAAACCAAGTAAATGGAAATCACGGTAAAACTTTCTTATAGATTTATAAAAACTGGAAAAATTACAAAGAGACTTCTGAAGTTTGGGGATTTACTTAGGGTCAATGTAGTCATTTGACTGTTTAAAGGTTTAGCAGTTAGAATAAAAAAATAAGTAATGTTTAAAAGAAATTGCAATCTGTTTTGAGAGCTGTGTGACAGTACTTGAAACGAACACAGCATAAATCATGCCAAAAAGCCAGCCTATATTTTCTGACACGTAAAGCATGTTCACCCATTCTCAGCGCTTGGGATGAGTCAAAAGGAGAAACTAGAGTTTATGTAAATTACCTGTTTTCTGTAACTTAATGTCTGTGGACAGAAAATGAAGAGGTTGATCTCCATCTTTATAACAGGTATTCAATCAATAGACTTCCCATTCTCTGTCTCCCTGCAGTTGTACCACCATAGAGGAGAACATCATCTGTAGAAAGGAGAATTATAACAAAGACAAGATCTCCAAAAGATTTCAATGTATTAAGAATGCTGAGAGCATACAGGGCACTGAAAAGAAGTGGCAGAATATTATGTACACTCTGCAAGTCCCATTATAAATAACCACCTTTATGTTCACATTTGTGAATGTACTTTTATCATTTTTTAAAGATCTAAGCCAAAATTAATTTCAAATGAGGGCAGGTGATAATCTTCCTTAACCAAGGCAACATGGTAATGTTGTTTTCAATCTTTTGAGCAGAAAAAATATCAAATAAAATACTATCTTAGAACCTCATTCGTAAAATTTATAAAATGTCCTTTGGCAGTTAACATTTTTTTTATTTCAGGGGAGGATATAGTTGCTTGTCTATAAATATCCATAAGTTTAGATGTTAGGATACAGAGGCACATTGTTTGAAAAACACTAATCTCTTAGAAATAATTCCTGAGTTCCAGTGCCTCTGTTCAAGACCCTAATTTGTCATCACTTAAATGTGTAGCTCAAAGCATTGTGCTTCTGATGATTTTTGCGCCTAGCATTTAAAAGTAGAATTTGTCTGTATATCTACATATATTCATATACATCAAATAAAACTGTTATAAAATGAAAGATGGTCCTCCGAACAAAAATATTCAGTTATATTCTCATTGACAGAACTATGTACAGTATAGTCCTACATGTGAGTGCTTGGACACTGGTTTTCCCCACTATAAGTTAGAAAAGCATTTTATACTCCTTTTCGGAAAAGAATACTTTTTCGGCTCAACATTAGAGCAGAAAAATGTTGAGCCAATCAAACTATTGATTGCTTCCACTCTTTTGATCACCAGCTCTGATACAGGCAGTAGCGTTGGAATTAATGTTGTAGCTTTGGGCCCTAGAAAATCCGATTAAAGGGTCTTACTTCACTTCCTTTCTGCCTCCAGCCCCTGATGTTCCTGGCATTGCCTGGATCATAGTAGGAATTATTAATGAATGACCAAAATAATTAATTAGTAAATGTTTCCCTATGTCAATGGTTCTCATAGTCTCAGAATCACCTGAAGGGCTTGTTAAACCACACACGGCTGAGCCCTGAGTCCTACCTCTAGAGTTTCTGATTTAGTACATCTGATATGAGGTTCAAGAATTTGCATTTCTAACAGACACACTGACCAGTGGAACAGAATTGAGAGTCCAGAAGTAAACCCATGTGTACACAGGAGAATAATTATCAACAAAAAAGCCAAAAACATACAGTGCAGAAAGGAAGGCCTGTTCAATAAATGGTGCTGGGAAAATTGGAAAGCCCTCTGCAAAAGAATGAAACTAGATTGTTGTCTATCACCACACACCAAAATTAACTCAAAATGGATTAAGGACTTGAATATAAGACCTGAAATAATAAAATGCATAGAAGAAAACATAGGAATGAAACTCAAGGACCTTGGATTTAAAGAGGATTTTATGAATTTGACCTCAAAGGCAAGGGAAGTAAAAGCAAAACTAAATGAATGGGACTACATCAAACTGAAAAGCTTCTGCTCAGCAAAGAAAACTGTCAACAAGGTAAAGAGACAACCATCCGAATGGGAAAATATATTTACAAGCACCACCTCTAATAAGGGCCTAATATTCAAAATAAACAAAGAACTCATACAACTCAAAAATAACAAAAAAACGAAAAATCAAATTAAAAAATGGGGAGAGGACCTGAACAGACACTTCTCCCAAGAAAACATACAAATGATGAACAAACATATGAAAGGATGCTCGACATTGTTAGCTATTAGGGAAGTGCAAATCAAAATCACAATGAGATACCATCTCACACCCGTTAGAATAGCTATAATCAACAGGACAAGTAATAACAAATGCTGGAGAGGATGTGGAAAAATAGGAACCCTCATAGACTGCTGGTGAGACTGCAAATTGGTACAGCCGCTATGGAAAACAGAATGGAGGTTCCTCAAAAAACTAAGAATTGATCTACCATATGATCCAGCAATCCCTCTACTGGGTATTTACCTCAAAGACTTGAAAACTCATATCTAAAAAGATATTTACACACTGATGTTCATAGCAGTATTATTCACGGTGGCCAGGACATGGAAGCAACCGAAGTGTTCTACGATAGACGACTGGCTAAAGAAGCTGTGGTACATATATACAAGGGAATATTACTCAGTCATAAGAAGAGATGAAATACTGCCATTTGTGACAACATGGATGGCCGTTGAGATAATCACGCTAAGCAAAATAAGCCAGACACAGTTGAAAACCACATGATATCACTTATATGTAGGATATAAACAAACAAACTAGACAAAAAAACAGAGACTCGTGGACATGGATAATAGACTAGTGGTTACCAGAGGGTAGGGAGAGGAAGAGAGAGGTAGATGGAGTGAAAGGGGTCAAATATGTGGTGACTGATAGAAAGAAATCTAACTATGGGCGGTGAACACATAATGCAATATATGTATTACTGTTGAATTGTACACTTGAAACTTACTGAATTTTGTTAACCAATGTCACCATAATAAAAACAGGAAAATAAAAGAATTTACATTTCTAACGAGCAACAACTTAGGCTGCTGGTCCGAGAGCACACTTTGAGAGCCACTGCTCTCTGCAATGCTAAGTGGTCATGGAAGGGTCAATTCCTTACCTTTTTATCATCATACTAAACTCAATTGAGCTAAAAGCTCATTATAGATGGGACATGTGCTCAAGGTTTCCTTCTCTCCCAGGTGTACTGATGTGACATAGGGTTGACCAACAGAATATTGAATTAAGCGTGTAAGTGGAGCCAGTATAGGTTGGCATAGGCAGAAGGACACAATTTCTTATCATGAAGCTCAGTGGTGGTCTGCTGAACAAACAGCTGGGAAGAAAGTCAACAATCATTGATTGAGTGCCAGGGTGTTCCACAGGTCTGTCAATAAACAGGCACAACTTGTCCTGCAACAAATGTCACAAAACATTTTTATACTCCACACATGCCAAGCAGTTGTGCTCACTGTCTCTTTTTCAGAGGAATAATAGTACCTATTGTTGTATACAAATTGTCATAACAAAGAAATTTTATTTGATAACAAATTTGCAAAAGGAAATTTGGGAACACCTATTGAAATTAATGAGAGCACCTGGCCTCATTGGACACTGGGGACAAGTGGAAATGCCAGAATTAAATCCCAGTTACTTCGTGTAACATTTTATGATGTTCTGAGCCTAATTGTTGATAATGGCTTGATATTTTTTTAGGAAAAACAGCTAATAATCCAAGTAAAGATTTAGTTTTAAGGCATTTTCTTTTCTTCTTTTTAAATTCTGTCTTTATTCAATACCTTTTAGATGCTTCAACAGTATAATAATTATCTTCAAAAATAATAGAAACATGTTTAACTCGCTTACTTCAGGCCTGGCCACCTTTGTGATCAAAATCTCATTCGTGATCAGAGAAAAGGCCAGCTCATACTTGTATTAAGGAGTTTTTGGACTGTGCTACTATAATTTTTGTCAGCTTTCCATTTGTATCTAACGCGTTTTTTTCTTTTTTTAATTATTAGATATTATGTGATTCGCTCAAGTTTGGCTAACAAGGTGAAATACAAAGCCTTCTTAATACTAGTTAGACTTTTCAATCTGTCCTGAAAGGACATTCTCATTTACAAAATTGGATGTTTCAATAGACACTAACCACAGCTATGCTTTAGAATAATCTGTGAATTTTTTTTTTTTTTTAATATAAATTCTAGGTTCCCATTCTCAGACCTCCTGAATTAGTATTTGCAGCAGGAGCATGTCTCAGGAATCCGGAGTTTCTTTAAAGACCCAGTGTGGTGATTCACTGCTGTTCACCACCCCTAGTCACCAATTCCTTCTCGATAGAACAAAGGTGGTCTCAATTATGTAAACATTTATTTATTAACCATTCAATATGTCTGTAAAATTGTGCTAGACCTGTAAAACTAATAGTTGTTGAATGTAAAATGCTTTCATTTTGATCTTTTTTCTCTAACATATGTAAAATGAACAGATAAAAATTAAATGATGGTTTGTCCTTAATTTAGTTAGAGGTAGTAGAGACTTCAGAACTTTATTCTGGAAGTGATAATTGAGCTGCGTCATAAAAGATGATCGTTTTTATAAAGAATAGATTGAGAAGAAAAGGAGACAGTAAAAACGGCTAAAGAAGTGATCAAAAACAGAACTAAGAAATCACCTATCATGACAGCCAAGTGAAGAAAGCTTCCATAATTAAATATATGAATAAAGTTAAGAAATATAAATCTGAGAGAAGCTCTTTGAATTTGGTAAGAGAATAGAAAAGAACATAATTATAAGATGAGCAACATAATTTCCTTGAAGATTTTTCTTATCGAACAATTATCAGAATCAGAAAAGGGTAGGGGGCATATAGCAAGGAAAATTTGGGATCAATGGTTGTTCTATCAGTGACCACAGATATAGATTGATGCCTCTGTTTGCTGTTTATTAAGGGATAAATGCATAGGATCACGACCAAATGTTTAAGCTGTTGTCACATTCCATTGAACAGAATAGCAAATGGATTAATTTGTTCAATAAATATTTATTGAGCACCTTGCCATGTGCCAGGATCCAGTGATAGAACAATGAAAAAGAAATA